>NC_135502.1:35668690-36005565 GCF_052857255.1 Amblyomma americanum
AGCCGGTGAGATACGGTCGTTTTTTCTTCTGCTTTCTAATCGATAAGCTTAAATAATAATAATAATTACTCTATTTTTCTCCCATTGATGAACACCACAAATTATATATAAAAATATCCCCTATGCTACTTGGTTTCGGTGACTGTTGGCTTCCGTCATGTGTGTCATAGCGAGCCCCTCTTCTCCCTTCTATTGTAGGCTCAATTACAGGGTGTAGGGCATCAACGTGATTCGTAAAATGTTTTATTTCACGTCGCTGGGGATTGGCACTGGATAACGAAGCAGCAGTGTTGAATGGACACCAAGGACGAACTGAAGTTTGCTTGTATCGGTAGATTACCGTATTTGTAGGGCAAACAAGCTACCTTCGTTAAAATCAAGGTTTTTATAGGCCAGAAAAGGCAAAAAAAGGGAAGTACAGGTCTCACCAACACCAAGCGATTTTCTAGTAAACTGCGATGCATCGAGTGATTGAGTCGAGTGGCAGGAATATTTTTAAATGCGTGTTCTTTAGCAATAAATGCGTCTTTTGCAGTCGCACAAACCCATAGTGTTACGTGACAGCAAGGCAATGAATACAGTACGACGTGAGAGATGGCTACGTGATTCAATGGCAGACGGCCTGGCACAAGCGCTCTGCACGCGCCACTACCCACTTCGTCGGCTTCCACTGCGCGACAATAGCATGCCCAGAAAAAGCCGCATAATATGTTGTTACCGAGAATAAAAAAAAATAGCAGATGGTTTACCATGGCTAAGTGCGGAATATCATGCAGCAGCAGTTGAGAAGCAAAAACCTGCTGCTCGCTTACTTTTGGCAAATGGGGTATGTACGTACAGTCGGGGACAAAAGTCTGTGAACTACGTGCTCCGTAAACGCAGCCGTTAGCTTCATTAATAGCCGCCTGATGGAGACAACACTTGCAGTGGTGAGAGAAGAGGATTTTGTCTTTCACCTCCACAAGTGTGGTCTCCAGCCTGCGGCTAATAATAGAGCTATCAGCTGCGTTTACGGAGCATGTGTTCCACAGAATTTTGTCCCCGACTGTACTTGCGTATGCCCGAAATAAAAAGGAAATGCGCCTAGCAGGGCTACCGCACTAAAACTGAATGGTGTTGCCCTCGGTGTCCATCTAAAGGATTTCTGTATTCGCAGTGATATTTGACTCTCAACTGTGGAGTGAAACAAGAGAGCTTTTTCCATTTTTTTAAAGACAATAACCGCTAAGTAAGTTCAGTGTTCGCTGTTAAATAAATGTTCGCTGATAGCGTCGTTTGCACGAATGCGCAATGTCTAGAGAAGCGGCGCCATCCCTTGCTGCAATGACCTATCTTTTTTCCGACTTCATCTAGGCTTATTCGTCGCCATCACGCAGGGAGTTTCCAAGACCTATAGACCACCCATAGACCATGAGTGTCTTGACGAAAGGGATGCCGAGAAGGAGAGGTCTCTACGCCTTCACCCAGAGAGATGGTACCAGTCAGCTTGTGGGACGAAGGCGTCGGGAGAGGATGAATTGGCTAAATCTAATTGAAGTTGAAGTTGAAGTTTGAAGTTTATTTTCATTTCAAAAAGGATTGAGGGACCCGAGACCAAAAGTGAAGGTTAATTCCCTTGACAGCGCTCGGGCCCCAATACATGGCAAAACAGCAAGGTGTCGGTAGTAACATTTGGTGCACTTACAATTTAGGCAGTACATCCCAGTACATTTACAGACATTTTAGCTCTTACTACGCATAGTTAAGCATTTTTGTTGTTAAAGGTAAAGACACAATATGAATGACAAACATGATCAGCGAATAATAGCAATTGTAAATAGCAACAAACCCGCAAAAAATCCAAAAGACACAGGAGAAAACAACCCACGAAAAGCAGAAAAATTACATTTGCGAGAGAAAGAATGAATGCATTCTCTTCTTATTTACATTTTCGATATTAACTTTATTTTCGCGAAAATAGTTTAACAGAGTGGGCAGAATATGTGCAAGCATTTGCTGGCCAAACGTCGTTTTACGAAAGGTACCGCCCAGTTATGAGCAGAACGCGAAGGATATGTTGCTAGATTGGCGAATGTGTAGTGTTGTTAGATTGCGGACACCTAATGAAGAAGTGGCCCCGAAATAGCGCTAGAGCCATTGTAGAGGGGCTGTATGTTGTCTCAGCCACTGTACTCTCCTCGCCGGACTTCCTGGAAATCCTTCTGCCTCTGATCTCCTAGATTACGCTGCAGCTGCCCGCCGCCTGCTCACGCACCCTCAAGTTTAGATCACAGCTACGTTCACTCAAAGTCACACGAGTTCTGTGCTGTCATATGGGGTAGTGGCAGCTGACACCGAAATTCGTATATCACTCGGGTGAACTTTGCTGGGAGGCTTTTCTTTATTTTGCTTGAACTGGTGCGCTTGGTGGCAGCGTCTTAAGCCACTGCTCCTTCGAGGCAGTGACGACATCTTTACCCGAGGCAAGTCGCGGAGTGCTCCTACCTCAGCTTCGTCGGCGCTACTAGCTGGAGCTGGTCACTTGAATTAATATTTTCCAGCACTTATTAGGGGCACGGGCCAGAAAGGACGCATAGACTCGGCACCTTTTCTAGCATCACGCGTGTCAGTCCCATCCGTTACCGACAGTGCCGTGTGCATGTCTTCTAATAAGCGCTGGTAAAAGAAGTGACTGTAAAAAATAATGTACCTGAACGCTGTCTGGGGGTGGTAAAGGCTTGGAAGAAGTTTTTCAGGCCTTGTGGTTTGGTTTTGAGCCGAGTTGTGTAAGCGCTTACGGCACCCCTAATAATATCTTGAAAGGTGCGGACAAGTGTTCCCCTCAACTTGTAAAGGTTCAGAGCTTGATGGGTGCCGTAAGTGCTCCACTAAGCGGCTGAAAAGCGAAACGCGTGAGCAGCCTTTGTAAAAGCGTAGAGCTCACAGAGTTTGCTTTCAGGTCATGTTGCGTGATTCGTTATGCACGTCCAGCGTTCCAATCTTCTTGAAGGTGCACCGGACAGTCGTCCTCCTCGTTCAATAGCAAGTGCTTCCACGTGTGCCGTTTAAGTCCCATAAACACGGTTTAGAAGCAACTCCTTATTTTTTCATAGATTGTACATGTAACTTCGCAGTCGCCTCTCACACAGGCAAGAAAAAAAAGTAAAAATAAAGCCACCCTGTAAATGTCGGTACAATACAGACCGAAATATGAGATAACCACACATTTTTTTTTATTGAGATTTCGACGATTTCTGAACACTTTCTAATTAACGCTATACTTTGGAGAAGGTCTTGGGCAGAGAGGGGGACCCATATGTTGCGCATTACTGAGACCACTCGACTGCTTCTCGCTACCTGGAGCAGCTCAGTTAAAATAAAGTGAAAAACATCCTGGAATAACGCGCAGGGCTTCGACGGAACGAGTGCTCCCTTTCCCATTGGCAGCCGCTTCTAGAACGTCGATTTTGGCAGCTACATCACGACCACCCCTCTCAGCGAAAGAGGAAAAGAATCCTTTGTGCCCTGTCTACGCCGAGCGAGAAATAGAATTCTCCGATAGAGGGAGGGCGCAGGAGGGAGCGGCCCGCTTTAGCCGCCCACGTGGTTTATTCCTTCCCTTTTCTTCCTCCCTTTATATCCCCTCTTCTTCCCTTTGCAATTTTTTTTTGTTCCGGTGTTTTCACTCACCGCCACACATACTCACAGGCCTGCGGGAGGTAGTGACAGAAACAGGCTCAAAGAAGGATTGAGGGTGAGTGGAGGGGGCCGAGGTAGTTATGCACCACAGCGAAACTCATTATGTAATATCCGCATTGAGGCCGGTACGGACAATGCTTTCCCTTTAGGCCTATGTTTCTCTGTCCTGAATCGGGGGCAGACATTTCGAGCACTGTTCACCATCCGACGTCTTTTGCAGGGAGAACGCAACGGCGATTACAAAGAGTGAAAATATCACAATATATGCTGACATTTCAATAGCCCCCTACCAGCACCCCCTCTCCCCCTCTCTACCATATAGCTTGTTCCATTTTGCTTCCACTTACTATTGCGAAAGAAAACATGGAAGTCCTTACCCATGCAACAAGCAGAGAACACAATTAAGAGAACAAAGATTTTGAATGAAGAAAATGTAATATTTGCAATCTCATTCTAGAAAAGAAATACTCCTGCCGCTTCAGCGCATTCTGCTTCAACGGCCAGTACAGAACTCCGTTAACTTCGCCAACTTCTTTAGCACCATTAGAGATGTTTTTGTTTATCTCTTTACAGCTGCATATAAACTGATTTTTCATGATCATAATACGAATAAAGGCCAATAATAAAACCCTTATTGAGTCACTCATTGTTTATGATACAGAGTATTCCTACTTACATGTGGTGGCTACCATCAATGTTTGACTGTTGTGCGCGATAAAAGTTTGTCTTCTCGATTCCCTAGTTCGTACAAGCGGCCCACCCCAGCAAGTCTTCCGCATGGCGGTATGTGTTCACAACCCGTTACCGCACAGAATAGACGAAGCGAATGCGACAAAATGAATTTATTTGGAGAAGTGAGACAATGCCCCCAAAATTCTCGGTATTATTACATGTTTCATGCAGTAAATGGTCCCATGTTCTCCGTTTTACCTAATTACATTTGTCAAGTATTTTTAAAATGCAAAATGTCATCAAAGGTGGCAACTAGAGTTTCCGCTCATGTAAACTCATCACAGGTGACTTTTAGCGCATGCAGATGTATTCTCTATTATCAAAGAATGTAAGTCGTGTTAGGATGAGAACCGATATCATCCTGCTGCACACAAACGCTCAGCCAGTCGCTGTTTTGCTTCCATCATGAGGCACGCACTGCATTTTGAAGCCGCGATTTTCCCCATGTTCTTTTCTTACTAAGACCACTCAGCGTTTACCTTTACAAAGTCTTGGCAGGCACACTTGCTGAAACCAAGCTTTTCCTACAAGCAATTGTCGTATTACCACATCGAATGTGGTTTAGTTTTCGTTAACCTAACCTGTATTTTACGGATTTCGAAGTCGACGTTATCTTGTTTACTGCTTTTAGAGCCGCGCTCAGGATCATGACAGAAAAAACAAGAAAGAAAACTTAAGCAAGGATATCTTTATACGTTAACAGGCAGTGGCAACAGCAATCAATTTTCATATGCCATGTTCGAACTATCACAGGAAACAAATTCGTTCGGAGGCTGCTATCCCTCTTGAGTTCGTGGATCGCATCGCCATACCATGCACCTGGCGCATTTCTGAGCATTCCCTCATATGCTGTGTACTTCATTGAACTCCCGCAGTTCTCACTGCTTTGTACTAGACATCTATTAGTGTTTACATTCTGGCGGCGATCAAAAGAGAATGTTCAGAACAGCGAACATGTCTCAAAAATAGGTGGTTAGAGGACGAATACTCCTTCCAGATAAACGTTCAGGCTGAAAGGCGTGTATCAACAAAAAATGCAGTACTTTAATCATGTTTCCGCACAGTTAACGTGTACAGTGATAAAAGTTTGTCACACAGACCCAAAGCCAAGGTATCGTCAAGCGATCGAAAACGAGTAAACAATAAGCCACACAAAGTAGCGCTCAGTAGGGTGATTGTTTAGGGTGTATTTGCTCTAAGAGGTGGCAGTAAACGACACAGAGGTGTCTGCTCTGGTCAATTGTACATAGGCAATGCAGCGGCTAGTGACAATTTAGTCATCGTTCATGCTTAACAAATTACGGAAGGTTTATCATTTGCGGGGGCCAAAAATGGGTTTTCAGCAACACGTCCCGGTAAGAACCCTTTGCGTTCCTTACTTGCAGTGCCAGACCGGTCGAGAGGCACGACCTGAGAGTGCCAAGATGCCACATTATGCGGTAAAAATAAAGGCAAATACTCGGAGCACCTGAACTCATCTCCAGCCATAGTTAATTCGAGTTCACGTGCGCTTTTGAATAGACTTACTCTTGGTGGTAACTGAATTTGCTGTCGCCAAGTTTTGGTATTTTGCACTGAGTAACTCACTTCTGAGCACGTACACGTTATACACGAGATAAAACAATCGGGGTAGAAGTTCTTAGAAGATGATTAAAGTACACGCAATGAGTTTTGTACAGTTTTTTGAGAACTGAAGAGGATGTGCTGTTTTACAGAGCTTCAAAGCCGGAGCAGCAGAGCATTGAAATAAACAGGCATTATGAAAAGCATAAGATATGTGCATTGCAAGCAAAAAAGTCACAAAGAGAAGGCATTGATTAGCGTTACGTGGCATTGCAAATACACTTAAATTTTAAATATTCTTTGGAGTTTAAATCATGCATGCTAACGAAAGCGAGTTCTTCAAAAAGTTGCCAACGTCAGGAACCTTTTGGGCATATGCAATAAAGTATGAACTTGTAAAACAACGCGGGGATTTATCACATAGGCTCGCATACAAAAAGAAGGGAAGGGGAATTTTACGCTTTCAGACGTGTGCAGCTTTCATTAGGTGCTCCACTTTGTTGCAGTCTGTGAACAAGTATGTTCTGACGAAATAATCTACATTTGAAATACTGAGTTGCTTTCGTCATATTTCTCAAACTGAACGCAAGCAACAAGCACTCATTGCATGTCATTATACATCGGTCCAACTGCTCTGAAGATCTTGGGAGACAAATGAATTGAGAATGTATGTAAATGTCCGTGCATAGGTTTTCCACAGACGATTTGTTGACGCAGTGACAGCATAATCGTAAGCAGACAGTCACCAGGCTCTTGGACCAAAAGCAGGGACCATGTCATCGAATTTATCAGGTGTCAATAAGGTGCCGTAAATATTCGGGAAAGATGCCCGTCTTTAGGGCTGTTTTGAGCGCTGTATGAAGATGATGTCGGCACAGGCGTCATTTGCCTCTAGGCACACTGCGTCCAAATCTGAAAACAAAGAACAAAGAAAAATAAGGAAGGAAGATCGAAACGAATTAAGCCGGAGAGTCATATTGTTCGAATGACATCAAGCCCAGAACCCCTATCTAAAACAGTGCAAAGCAAGTTCGACCGTAGCGCTGCCTAGCTGCGTTTATGAACTAAAGCCTGTTTAAGCAAAATGAAGAAAAGGATGCTTCAATTAAAAAATAATTAAACAGTGCATGATTTTAGTGCATCTTCTAAAGAAGATACCGTAAAAACACATTACTAGCAGCAATAAGTATAGATTCCGGTTCGTTCTTAGGCCACCCAAAATTAAATAAATAAATAAATAAATAAATAAATAAATAAATAAATAAATAAATAAATAAATAAATAAATCATAAAAATACTCAGCGCATCAGTTAAGCAATTAACCATCCGTCAGTCCGTCAGCTAGTTATTCATTCAGTAAGCCAATAAATGAACCAATTAATCATTCAGTCAATTAGTAATTCAGTTTACCATCCAGTCAACCATCAACTAATCAGCGAGTCAATCAATCAACAAATTTGTCAATGAATTAATAAACTAGCTCATAATCAAGTTATTCGATGCATTAATCAATTAATTAATAAGCTAACCAGGCAATCAGTAAATCAGCCAATGAATTTCCAGTCAACGTGCAACTGAACTAATTTGTCAGCGGCTGGGCCATTCGGTCTGTCAGTCAATAAATCATCCAAGCAATTATTAACTCAGTCAATGGCCATTCAGTCCGTCGTCAGTCAGTCAGCCAACAAATTATTACTAAGTCAGTCAATGAGTGACTGAGCCACTAAGTCAATCATTCCATGAATCCATCCATCCATCCATCCATCAGTCAGTCAATCAGTCAGTCAGTCAGTCAGTCAGTCAGTCAGTCAGTCAGTCAGTCAGTCAGTCAGTCAGTCAGTCAGTCAGTCAGTCAGTCAGTCAGTCAGTCAGTCGACCTACCTTGGCTTGCCTATGAAGAGGTAGTAGTCGTCGAGCTCCCTGAGATACTGCAGCAGCTGTTGCTCGGTGTGGAAGACGGGCGGCATGGACGGCTTGCGCCTCTGCAAGGCGCCGGCCTCTTGGGCCACGCTGCCCGCAAGGATCAGGCACAGCACTGTCAACAGCAAGGCAGTCTTGCGCATGGCCCCACCCCCTGCACGTGCGCGCCGATGTCAGTTGCGAGTGTTAATAAATTTCTTTTGATAGCGAAGAAAACGCTACAACTTGACTGCTTTGAATGATTTCAAGTTTGTTGTTGCGGCTCTAAGAAATGAGCACGTGACAAACCTTGTTACACAACAGCACACGACTCATAAAAGGTTATGTATTCATTCCAAGGAGAGACGGGAAAATTTTAGACTGACAACCTCTGACTATTATGTTGTTTACGAGACATTACATACGAGAAAAATAATTTTGTGAGCGTTTGATTTTCAACGACTGCATTGACCTTGTATAACAATTTCTGGCGCGACACTTTGTCAAATACTATCGCAAAGTCAAGGTATATAATGTCTGTATGACCACAAAAATTTCTTGTTTCTGTGAGGTGATGAACTGTTTCTGTGAGTTGGGTTACTGCTGAGAGTCCCTGTGACTTTGGTTACTGCTAAGAGCCCATTGCAGAAGCCATGCCGGCGATAATATAGGACGTCATGCTGATCAATATAGGTGAATAGGTGCTTGGATGTGATGTATTCAAGTAATTGTGAAACTCTACTAGTGAGAAAAATTGGACCATAATTGTTAACAGAAGTATTTCGTTTTTACAGACCTGTATAACTTTTGGTTTCTACCAGTCAGAGGGAGAACAATCGCTACTCATAGATGACTGAAATGTTATCGTCAGGTATTCAGCGTACTTGTACAAAAACTCGTTAGGGATACACTCTAGGCCATGGGTTTTGACATGAAGGATTTCTATAGTTATTAAATGACTTAGTTTGTTAGTGCGCTTTGTCTTTTCTAGTAACATACCAATTAAGGCACAGTGCTGTCAATTCAGAAAAGAATTCCTGTAGATGGTCTGTAATTGCACCAGATTGATACAGCTGCATAAAATCTACATATGAATAATCAAGGCACTCCAGCACAGCAACATTATCAGCGGCCTGAATATTAAAAAACGTTGTTTCGGAGAAAGTATATATGACATCTGCTGAAGCCTTTAACGGCATCAGAACTATCCTGTGATCCGACAAGCCCTCAATAATATCACAATTGCACGAGATGATATTAAGCGTACACAAACAAAAATCAAATACAGAATGAATGCTGTTGTACAGAATATCCTTGTGTAATCAGTTACAACTTGAACCAAATGATAAGATATGCTTTAAGAGTTTTCAGGGCATTGAACTGAAAACAAAAGCAGCGCATTCTTTTAGGTTTCTGAGGCCTGCGTCGGTGCTTATAGAAGCCTTGTGGTGAATAGTGCCTGTTACGCATCGTAAGTGAGGACATTACCATAATTGACAGGCACGGACATTATGCATCAGAACAAATTGTCAGCCACTGCATAACAGCGTCAGCCACTGCGTAACATGCATAACAGCGTCAGGTGTAGTATTTCTGCACAGTCGTCACTCTGGATAGAGCGTGGCTCAAAGGTTCGCGCAAACGTGAAAACTTCCCATGAACAGCGCACGTCACCTACAAAGACGGCGTGCAGAAGACGTTCTACAATAATTATGTGGAATACCTGCAGCGAAAATGACCGAAACGACACTGATGGGCCCGTGTATACAGAATTTATTGTAGACTCCTAATCCCGTGCTTAAGCGCACAAAATAGCCGCTCTTGCATTTGCTCCTAATTTTGCTCCTGCTCCTGATTCTACTTCAAAAATGTATACATGTCTTCGCAGACCACAGATGGCCTACCGAAGTACAGTGAAAAGCTTCTCCTGCTTCTGAAAATTCCATTCAACTCTAAAACGTTCACAACTCTCGGACAACTGAGTATAAGGGCCACGAAGAGCTCTCAAATCAAGTAATGCACGTTGGTCTTTTCGGTCACGCCAAGGTCGACAACGTGCGAATGATACACTACATTCTTCCCAGTTGTACAAGGACACCTTCGATTGAGAGGTGCAACAGGCTGCTGCAGAAACGCAGTATGCCAGCTAAGCCTTTGGTAACAATGAGCTCAACTTTGCTTCTCCGTGAAGATATATCACTGGCACCCCACGGAACGGGCGGGCCCAGACAGTAGCTTACCCCACGGTTGTCTTTTGAAGGAGGTGCTTGAATTCTGCCCTCATGTTTTACTGCAATACACTGCTCCTGTGGATACAAGCAGCTTCAAAACCAGAAAAAAATATTTCAGCTCGAATCACAGAATTTCCCAGTCCATGTGAATTTAACATTTCGGCTTTTCATAATGGGAGCGGACGCCAAGGGCTCCAGATAACAACCTCACTAATTTTGAATACGACTTATTCTGAAATGGATCTAGACGTGAAGCTAAAGCTACCGACAGACTGCTGAATGAGCCCAAGGTCATGGAATGGAGATCTTAATTTGCCGGATAACCGAATATTCCTTCACTGCCGCAAAAGCGTACCTCCAGCTGTGTTCCAGCACATGGAACACAGGGCACTCCGGATGAATATGGTTGTTTCACGATTGCCGAGAAGTCTTAAAAGACACTGACTTACGGCTTGAGGTATAAAACTATCGGATAAGTCAATGAACGCCTCTTTCATTGCGGAAATCACTATGCTAACTTAGGCTTTAAAGCAGGTGGTAAAATCCGCCCGAGAGTGTCACGCGAGAACAAAGAGTGAGAATGAATGCATGATCAGCCGGCGAGAATTAAAGAAGATACGCCAAACGTCTAGCCATACGACGATAGTAAATGCCTCTTAAGTCCCAACATGAAGGTTAAGAGTAAATTACAAGCAATATGATATATATAAACAATATGATATAAAATATAGTATATATGATGTAAACAATATGATATTCCAGAGCCGTGGAACTGAACCACGTGCACTTAGCGTCACAGTTGTGGTGGTCAGCCATAGAATAAAAACCAGCTAAGAAACAAACCGAAAAACAAACGAACAAGCAGACAAGCAAACAGGCACAGAGAGAGAAAAATGCGACGCAAACTAAAAAGAAGGTAATCTATGTGTAACTACACACAAACGTGAACAAACACATTCAGAACTGAGTAAATGAATAACAAAAAGGTAAACGAAGATACGACCAAGAATTGTAACAGGGAACGAAAGCAATGTGAGTGAGCCGAAAGGTGGCTCTTGGCTTGAAAAAGAGAATGAACAATAGAAAACCAACAAAAACATAAAGAAATTAAGTATACAATACACTATTTTGAATCTAATCTTGCATGCAAGAATACGAATCAATAGCATATTGACGTGGCTGTAGTCTGAGAAATATGGGACATGGACAAGGCGCAAATGTTATCCAGTCCGTGATAGCGACACCGTTTTTAGAGAGCAATTTAGATGAGAGAATCAAAAGTTGGAAACTTTAGGAGGTTGTCAGGTACGTCATCCTAACGTTGAAGGGAAAGGGACGTGGACAAAACAATGCGGGAGAGGAAATTCCCAGCATCCTCTCCGTGCTGCTAGTTGGTTCGCCCGATGATGACTTAATTTCGCATACTTCTGCTATTCACGCTGCTTGCAGCGACCACTCCAAAGAAACCGGAAGCGGAAAGTTGAATGCAGTAAGCACGCCGAATTGCGCCCCAAATACACTTTCCCTAGCACGTGGCAGAAGCAGTACGGCGCGGGCCAATAAGATGCTCAAGAGCCGACTTACCCAGCGATTATGAGTGTCGAGGATGCTTCCGCACTCACAGCGGGCTGCTTAGTCAACGGGCTGGTAGGAAATGTGGAAGCCAGCGGACACGCGGGGGCCTTTTATCACTTCGCCTCCGCGCTCTTCCTCCACCTCCTCCGTTCAATACACAACATTTCTATCGCCAGGACTCTGCAACCTTTCCCACATCCGCGTCCGCTTCCCCCTTCCTTTACCTTTCCTGCGCGCAGGTCCATTCGCGTGTCCTCCGCGTCCCGGGGAAGGAGGTAGAGGGAAGAGGCGAAGGGGCCAAGCAGCTCGGCCCTTTACGCAATGGTGCTCGTGTCACGTCCAGGGAACTGGCCGGCTGAATTCATGCTTCGCCGGGAACGGGGGCCCCCGTCGTGCTGGTCGTCTTGGTGGAATATTCTCGTGCGATGCGCGCCGACTCGCCCAGGCCGTGGCCGAAGAAACTTACATCACCTTAGGGGAGTGAACAGCAGGTTAGCATAGGCTGCCCTGTGGACGACAGGAGCGCGCTCGGCGCTCGAGAGCTGCTGGGCTAGGTCGCGGTCTGGACGAGACTCATGCGGACCTCACGCATTGAGGCGAGTGGACCGTCCTCATATATACATAACGGGAAAGCGGTAGAAAGGAAAATACGAGACGCACAGAATAAGCTGGAACGTTGGAGTAGGAACTGGAAGCGGTGCTTGCATACGGGAGTCTCATGAGTAGGAACTGGAAGCGGTGCTTGCATACGGGAGTATCATGTGGCGGGAACGAGGAGGCGGGAACATCGTGGGGCCGCGTCTTTTAGATGCGCCTAGGATCATCGCGGGTATGAATATGTCGAAAAAGTCGCCTCCTGTGTGGGAATAAAGGAGCGCCCATAATGGGGGCTCTTTTCTTCCCTCATTTGTCCACTTTCTTGAAGGGGACAACACTCGAACGGAGCAAAAGGCCGCTCTAAATTCCTAGCCTAATTGTTGCCTCGGCTTTCAATGGCACATACATACAAGGAGGCTTATTGCAGTATGATCAGAATGGCAAAAGTTTTAATAATAGAGGACGGAGGGAGTAGATTTGGAAGGAAGAGCAAAACGACCCACAGAGAAACAATCATCTTTCTTTCCCCTAACTTCCTGATTCTGTAAGCGCGTGCGCATTGACGTGCGTGAGAAAACGTTTAATCGACAGAGAAGCTTAAAAAGTGACAAATATATTTAGGTGTGTCATTTTGGGGAATAATAAAAAAAGAAGAATATTGTAAACGGCATCAAATGCCACTTTTGGAAATTAATACTTATAATAGAAAAAGCAAAGCTAGAACTACCAACTGAATACATAAGCGAATTCATCATATATCAGCACCTTTGGCCATAGCATCGAAAAAAGCGGGAAGGATAATAAACTTGGTTACCGGTCTTTATGACCAAGAAGGATTGTTGTTTGCTGCGTGCCTGTTGCTACTTGGTGAGCGTGCGGCTTTTCGGATCGACAGACGAAAAGACGAGCTGAATTTTCTGCCTACGCCCTGGGAAGGCTGAAGGGCAACTGAAGCATATCAAACCTCATCACGCCGATATACACGAAGTGGAAAAGGGAAGAGATTAACAAAAATTTCAGATTACTCGTTATAGAAAATGTAGCCAGCGCGTTCTATACGAAGTTCTATTCGATCTACGGGTTTTTAAATTTAAAGCACGTAAAGCCCGCCGCTTGTCCGATGGATCAACATGACGGACGAGCCACGACTTTGCGTTTATCGTTTCGTCAAAGTCACCAGTGGACAAGCCTCTACCGACTCCTGGACAGGTCCGAGGTTATCACAATGTGGATCGATTAGCATACTGCCCTGCTACGTCGCACTGAGTAATCGACATGCTCCAAGTTTGCGGCGTCGCAAGTTGAATCGAATGGACGAGACTGTGAGGCTTGATATATCGCTCGACGAGCTATGTTGGGGAATAGCAGAGTGTTTGGCTTGATGCGTACACATATGCCAATGTGCAAGGCCGCCGCGTTTTCCGCAAGGCAGGCGGACCAACGACAATTCCCGAAAAACCTTGAGTGTGCTAAAAGGGGGGCATGGGCCCACTTTCCCAGCGACTTTGACGGCGCCAAAGCATTGAGAACCTGCCGAATCCTTCCGTGGGCTTATGCATCTGCCAGTGCGATCCTTAATACATCATCATCATCCTCATTATCATCAGCCTGACTACACCCACAGCAGGGCAATGGCCTCCCCCATGTCTCTCGAATTAACCCTGTCCTTTGCCAGCTACGGCCACCGTATCCTTGCAAACTTGTTACTCTCTTCGGCCCACCTAACCTTCTGCCGCACCCTGCTACGCTTGCCTTCTCTTGGAATCCACTTCGTTACCCTTAAGGACCAGCGTTTATCTTGCCTTCGCATTACATGCCCTGTTCAGGCCCATTCCTTCCTCTTGATTTCGACTACGATATCATTAACACGCGTTTGCTCCCTCACCCACTCTGGCCGCTTCCGGTCTCTTTACGTTACATTTATCATTTTTCTTTCCATGCTTCGTTGCGTTGTCCTTAACTTAAGCTGAACCCTTTTCGTTAGCCTCCACGTTTCCACCCCATAGGTGAGTACCGGCAAGATTTAGCTGTTGTACACTTTTCTCTGGAGAGATATTGGTATGCTGTCATCCATGATCTGAGAGAACCTGCCATATGCGCTGCAGCCCATTCTTATTCTTCTAATTATTTTCCTCTCATGATCCGGATCACCATCTGGACTAAGTTGACGTAGACATTTAATACCATCCTTCCTAAATCATCTTAGACTGAAGCCGCCACCTCGGAACGGGGCAGAAGCGCGCAATAGGTTTCAGAATGACCAAAATTCGCGGTAGAAAAAAATGAGTGTTGAGAGTTTCCTAACCGGTTTTAACAGCGACAGCTGTTAGTGCCTTAACTACCGAGATCATGGTCACGTGGTGCGGCGTTGTCGTCCACACAGACGCGCAGCAGGGTGGCGGAGTGAGGAAGGGACAAGGAGCAGCGAGTACGGAACCTGATGCGGCGCCTGCGCCGAGGAAAGATAGTCTTGCACCCATACAGAACTGAACAACTTGGTGGCGGCGATAGCAGCAAATATGCTCGGCGGTCGTCGAAGAACGCAACCGCCGTTGCTCTCGGCCAGAGGTGGGCAACCTCATGAGGTTTCGAGCTCATGAGGTCGACCTCAACCTCAAAATGACCTCAACCTCACGTCGTGAGTTGAGGTTGAGGTGAGGTCGGACACAGCTCGAAATTTTGTGAGTGAGGTCAGCAAATCAGACCTCAACCTCACACGTGAGTTTGAGGTTGAATGAGGTCGTCATTCAGTGAGGTCAAAATTTTGAGGTCGAGACTTTTTACAGTTTCCGCGGCTTGCTTCGACGAGTGCCGCTTCCTAAGCGGAGTTGCAGCGCACCACCGCAGTGTTTATGCAAGGACGCTTGGTGTTCGGTTTCCCCTGTTTGGACCACGGGATGCCGCAGTTCCCTCTTAGCTTCCGGTGCTGCTCTGCAATGTCCGTTCAGTCCGAGCCTACAGGAAGACGCACCCCTCTGGTCTTCCCGGAAGGAGTGCTGCTGTCACAGCACGCCACTCTTCCTCCCCCTTGCCCCGCTGGCGTAGCACCCGGCTGCCTGCCGGTCGGCTCAAACTCCCAGGAGCGCGCAAAGCACGTATCTCACGCTGATCCACAGTAGCTTTATATAATGCCGCAAACAAACATGTTCAGTCCAACAGGCACGCGATAAATTCGTCGCAGCGCGGATGGCCGCAAGCAAGACTGCGTCGTGTTCATGCTCGTTGCCGGCGCTGATGTCACGGCTCTTGCCTTCCAGTCGGGTAAAGGGGATCCTGCTGTACATAACAAGCTGACTTAACAGAAACTGAAACAGCCGGCACAGGCGAGAGAATGTCATTCAGGTGGTTCCTAAAAAGGACATCTGCTGATTTGATTAAAAAACCACGAAGCCAGAATAACCTGTATAACACCGTCGAAGCTTTTGACCGGTGACTTCCCCTTTCGAATCTCACACTAACTCTGCATATCCTGTTCTGTAATGCATGCAGATGCAAATATAATTTCACTCTTTTATCCTTCCGAATAGCCTCTCTTTTGGTTTCCGGTTTTTTGTTCCTTCGCGGAAATTCGCGTATTATGCCGAAACACCGCAACACGAGGCGAACGCACCAGCATAGCGGTGTTGCAGCGGCGAAAAAATGCAGAACTATAATGAATGTATGGTGATGTGGTAGCTGATTCCTTTTCCTTTTTTTAAATGAAGATGTGTGAATGGAACTGATTACATACTCGCGCTGTGGTGCTGAGTCGCTGTTTTAAACCTTCTAATATGACGTTTAATGGTGTACACTGTTCGCTTCTGTTTTGAATGTGCGATTTTTGTTGGCATGTTTCTAACCATTCTCTCTTTTTTTTTCTTTTTTCGTATGGGGTCAGCTTGGTGGCCTACCTTGCAAAGTACCAGGCACTACACGTTATCTTTAACTATTTCATCTTAAACGGCTTCGCAGAATGCTCGCGTGGTGCTCGTGGGTAAAAAACGTAGAGGATGCTGGCGTACAATTGATTAGTTCAGATTTGAAGGAAAACAAGTGATTGACTTAAAGCAGCTTGTCTCAGACTCGTTGAAGAAATGGTACCCAGAATTCTGGTGAGGCGTATGAGTATTTAGGCAGTTTTTTGTTTCCCGGGGGTGGGGGGCTCGGAAAAAGATTTCGCTACGGGGAAATTTGAGCGGAGAGCCATGGCGCTCTTGACAAAGAGAGCAGTTCACGCTGCCCACTCTAGGCCGGTTGTTTGGACCCGTGTGATTTTAATAGTTGGCACAGTGTTCGAAGACGCAATATAGCCCTTTCAAAATACCGCGGGTTCATCGAGTCATTGGAGAATTCGCAGGATTTCGAAACCATTATCATCGCCACCTGGAGGTAAGTGGCGGAAACGGGGGAAGGTCTTGACCTCCCAGGAACATCAACATCATCATCCTTAATTATTAGCTGCAGGTATTTCTATTTTCATGTACAATAATTGTCTTCGGTTGCTGGATAATGTACAATATTTAATCATTATTCTGGCAACTTTTAATTTGGTATCGGTATATCAAACTTCCCCGGGCTCATAGGAATACACGGTTAGCATCATCATCATCGCCATCATCTCGAGAGTCAAAGGCATGTGTCGTTGCATGATCCTTGCAGTGTATCATACATGAGAACTGGCGTGTTTATCTGCTGGACAATCCGAATGCCATTAATGTGGACCGAGTTGTGGGCACTCTTTGTAATGCGTCATGCGCGCATGTGTAGTAATGTGGGATCCATATGGATCATGAAATGGGGCTGGAAGAGGGTGGAAGGGGGTGGATGGGGGCCTGGTAGGAAAAGAAATTACATCATTGTCAAGGGAGTAGGTGTGATGTCATATTACAGCGTCGTCGCGTGACTAGGTTTGAGGGCACATTACATCGCTGTCACGTGACCTGACATGACACCACACTCGCATGATGGCCTCACTAATTATACTAATTAGACTTGGCGCTACTTAATTAAGTAGCATTAATTGGTTACGTGACGTCATCATCTTCGTCGCGTGACTCGTCGGCTCGTGACGTCTTATGGCGCCGTTTCTTGCGGACACTTTTATGCGGATATGACCTTGAAAGTGAGCCATCTAATCCTTTCGCATTAATAAAAGAAGCCGCTCGCTTCTACACAGACATAAATATAACGTGCCTCTGTTGGCGTACTACAGTCGCAGCTTGTTAAGTGTTTTCGAAGGCAACATACAGAGGACTGAAAAGAGCATTCTCGCTATGCCGGATGGAGCTAGAAAATCGAAATATACTGATATGTGTCTGCATAACCGTCGCACTGGAAAGTACATCGACGGCCAGTTTTCTTATATTCGGTAACTATTCTCAACCCTGAAAAGAGTACCATGAATACCTCCACCCACCTCCAAATTTCTGGTAGATGGTGTAGAAGGGCTGTGTTTGTCAATTGCCGGTTCGTGCGTGAATGAGCGAGAGGCTTCCAATACGAAAACGTATAAACGAAGCAGGTTGCCAAATACTGACACATATAAAGTACTCACCGACGTACTGGTAATAACCGCATATGGGACACCCCTGCCCGCAGGCCATATACTCTATGAGGGTTCATCCCAGATTATAACCTTCTCCTATTGCGTGCACATGAATAGTGTCTGTACACACCTTATTAAATAATACCATCATCATTCCGGCTTTCCTGCTTCACAGGATTCTCAGAATTGTTTTTAACTGAAAAAACTTCTTAACCGCTTTTTGTTTTATTTTTCGTTTGCTTTCTGAGGTCGAGCAGCCGACCTCAACCTCACAATTTGAGGCTGAGGTGAGGTTGAGTGAGGTCCGCAGTGGCCTCAGGAAAAGTGAGGTGAGGGCGTCTAAGGAGACCTCAACCTCAACTGATGAGGCTGAGGTTGAGTGAGGTCGGCAAATTCTTTTTGAGGTTGAGGTGAGGTCCAGATTTTTGAGGTCAGATGCCCACTTCTGCTATCGGCTGCGCTCAATTTAGCTAAAGTACGAAAAGCAACCCCAGCAATCGCAGCGCGTGGCTGCGATCATAAGAGATAAGTATTGTTACATCTTGCGTCACTGATAAAGTGGTAAAGCCGCGTGCCGGCAGCTGTGAGCATGAACAAACAAGCATTACAATCCTTCGCGTCAATATAATTTGACATTTTGACAGCAGTAATGCCTCCCTATTGTTCTAATAGCACGTTGCATTGACGTCTCACATATTAGGTTGTTGAAAAAAACACGAACAGCAACAATCAACAAATTAACGTGAGAATATGCAGTGATGAAAACTCTGCGGTAGCAATGATTGCAAAATATAGATAGATAAAGAGCAGGATGGTAAGGCAGGGATGTTAACCAGAAAGGGGTTCCGGTTGGCTACCCTGCACTGGGGAAGAGAGATTAGGGGACTAAAAGGAGGAAGAGAGAAGGAGAAGGCATAACACACACACACACGCACAATATAGGCTCAGTTGATAAGTATTACGATCCCGGTATTCACGTGCATCTATTTGATTACACAATTTACTCTAAGCTTAAAACGAGAAAAGAAAATTCTTTTTTATTATTGTAAGTAGCGGCGTGGGTAAATAATTCGGTATGTGGAAATCGTAGATCTAAGAACTTCGTGCACGGAATATGTGAGGCAACGATGTTTGTTTCAAAACTGGCCTAGAAGTAGACGGTGTGGCTGGTGGCAACAGCACCGGCAAGCGTCTGCACATAATTCGGTTTCGTAGGCACGTATTGAAAGCTGCCGCAACAAAAATGCGGTTGCTGCATATAGGTACACTTCGCTTTCGGAATTTTCGGCTATTATTCTGTTCCGTTTCAGTTTATTTATAATTTTATCATATGTTAAAAGATGGTCAGGCTAGAAGCCATTCCGTGACAGCGTGCGCGATCCCTTGGACGATAAACGGACGAAGAAAAACAGGCATAAGTGATATAAAATAAAAACACGGTAGTTTCGAAGAGGTTGAAATTCCTTTTTGAATGCACGAAATATTGATAACTTAGCAACACGAACCCGTCTTACTTCGGGATGGAGGATTGCGATTGCATGCATATTTATTCCTAGCTGCTGGTGTAATGAAAATGCTTTAGGGCCTCTTGTACCGAGAAACAACAGATTTTGGCATTAACCTTGATTGCTTTTCTTCATTGTATTTGCTTTACTGTGACAAAGCAGCCGCTGTCTACTCTTGGCTATCAGTAAAAACATTTCTTTTTAAATGGTTTTCACACGCCTCTGCTTAGGGTCTAGCTGTGGCCCACGACCCACAGAGCAGTGGAAAACTCCATATCAGTTTCGACTACCTCGAGTTCAGGAACGTGCGAAGAAATGTCAAAATTTCGTCATCGTCACCTTCATCCACTTGTGGCCGCCACGGCCAGGATGTAATGCGCAAGTTCCGTAGACAAGTGTCATAGACAGTGGGAAACTGGCGGGGGTGGACTTGTTTTTGCGCGGGGACTTAATTAGGAGGCCATAGAAGGGCTGCGGCATAGTTCAACACCTTAAAGCATGTTTTTTTACACCGTTTGTAGCTGATCACTTTGCGGTAAGTTTGCTCTCCCATTGTGATAGACTTTAGACTGCAGCTACATCTTGCGCAACAAGCCCGGCCCTCCAAAACCTCCACCAGGCAGAAACCTTTCCAATTGAGAGTAAACCACATGTGCTCTAACTGACGCCCATATGAAGGTTTTATATACTTATCATGATGGTGTATCTTGCTCACTTTCTTGAAGAAAGCAGGGGTTTAATGTAGAGTTTGTCACAAAAACTACATGGATAAGTGGTAACACCCTTTTATGCGAGTTTCTTTAAGAGCACTTCAGCCACCAAGTTCGTGTCTAGCAGATGAGGTTTGATACTTGGCATGGCATGTGTTAGGCAGAAGACGTGTATACTGTCCCGGAATCGGTATCTGAGCCGCGATATGCTTCCTTCAGTGTGCCAACTAACCTGCTTCATAAAGAGTTTTTTTACATCACTGGATTTGACACAAGTGATCGAAAGTTCGGTGTAAAGCTGGTTTACAGACTTTCACAGCATTACTTGGACGTCTCCCTCGGGAATAGTCGTAAATTCTTACAACTGAATCCACGTTTCCGGCCCAACGCTAGCGATACCAAATACGAAACCTCACTTTCCCAGCGTGCCCTTGGTGATTGAAGAGCAGTGCCGCCAGTTATCCCTCCAGGTGTATGTTAGGAACTCTGTGAATTTTTAGGAGTACAAAAGAGTAAAAGTTTTCCTTCTCACACAAATGAAGCACAAAAATGGCGGTGTGTTTGAGCGTCCTCATTCTAGGCTGATTCTCACGGCCGAGACAGCAGCGGCGGAAACGGACTTGGAGCGGCACGGGTGGCCGGCGAACCAGCTTAAACGACAGCGCTGCTCTCATGTGACTCTTGGACATGGTTTCTTTTTTAAGACGTAAGCCTTTCTTGGCTCAAGAGTGGCATGGGCGGAAGTTGTAGACAGAATTTGTGGACGGCAGTTGTCCGCTCGAACTGTCACTCATAAGTTGTATGGTAAATAAAATAAAATATAAGAGTTGATTAAGCAACAGTCAATAAGCTACATACCTGTATTCAAATAAAACACCAAAAATGGTAAAATAAAATAAAAGAAAATAAAAACGGAAACAAAAACAGAAATTAAAACAAGGCAAAGTTAAAAATAAAAGAAAAACAAAAATAACAATTAAACCAAATGAAAAATGAAAAAAATGAAGGGAGGAAGAGGGGACAGGGAAAGGCTTTCGCATTTCCGCTCTTAAGCAGACCTAAGTGCAATCCTGTAATTTCTACCGTCTCCAAACGCGGCAGCGGCGTAAGCAGAGGCGGCATGAGTCGTCTGCTCGTGCTTTGCGAACTCGTTTTGTCGCCTATTATCGTAGATGAAGCGATCTTACAGGCAGTCACTGCGCGGACTAGACTAGACTGCGCGAACTGCCCATCATGATGGCGATGGTGTGTCGATCCCCATTTCGAGAGCAGACACAGCGGGCAGGCTTCGCACACTGTTGCGGGAGATCACGCTTGCCTCGTGGAATTCCGGCCACTTTTAGAGCTCAGCTCTACAATCCACGGACACTGACCTGAACTTGCGGCTTCCATCCGGCCTATCCCCACGCGAAGCAACTTTGCCGTGCCGCCTGAGGCTTGGTGTAGCCTTAAGGACCGACTACTTTTTTGTAATCGGTATGGCTGATAACACTGCATGCGCTACCTGCGGCTGCGATGAGATTATAGCACACATTCTCTGTGTGTGCCCTGCGTACACTGCCAAAAAAACAGACTCTCTACCATGCGCTGGAGCGTCTTGATCCGCACCCACTAATGGAGGGGAAGATTCTCCGATACCCGCGGCGATCGTCGGCTGTGAAGGCCTACCAGGCACTGCCCTGCTCCTCTTCTTGAGAGCACCGGGGCTGCACGATAGGCAGCGACTGTACCGCACGCTCACTCACTTCGCTACTCCCTTTATATTCCCTTATCTCTTTCCCTCCGTGCAGGGTAGCAAACCGGTTTCTTATTCAGGTTAACCTCCCTGTATTCCCTTCTACTCTTCCTCCTCCTTCTTGGCGCTGAAACGGGATTGTCCTGCAGATTTTATGGCTACGCTCCACACTGCAGTTGACTGAAAAGATTTCTCATGAGAGTTTTAGTTTTCATGATTGTGTCTTCAAAGCTTGGTTTTTTACTTTACTGTACGACTTGTATACTTTAAAAGAGTGCGGTGAGGGGCTAGTTGGTACGACATTATGGAAACAGGGAATAACTGCGCAAAAAGGACGGGACAAGAGAGAAGAATCACACGAGACAAGCGCAGCGCTTGTCTCGTGCGATTCTTCTCACTTGTTCCGTCCTTTTTGCGCAGTTATTCATTGATTGTATACTTTACTAGGTTTCTTACTTAATTACTGTACCAGTGAACCTGCTACACTGATTTTGTTTGCTGCTAATTCTTTTATGAATGTGCTAGACTGCAGCCCCCCCCCCCCCCCCCCCCCTTCTTGCTTTGCTCGTTCTTGGAGTGAAGTTACTCAGTATATCTATGCAAACTAGCTTAAATTGTAGCATCTGTGTTACGCGTTCTTGTAGTGAGGCTATTCAATACATCTATGCAAACTAGCTGCAGCTGTAGCATTATTCTGGTATACACGTTTCTTGCCTCCATTTTTAATTGTCACGCTCGGAGGTAGTAAGGTTCTGGAGCCGACGTCCGACGTGTGCGGAACAATGCAGCCTCACAAGCTTTATAAGGAGCTCGGCACTGAAACTGTTCCATCTCAGTTTCAATTTCATGCACCACGCTACAGTCGACTGCAACACACCGCGCGTGCCCCACCGGAAAAACGTGTAAGAATAAGGCACGAAGCGGGTGTTTTTGCGTGATGGGGGCGCGAACAAAGGAAGGTCAGGTACAGTCTGAGTGCGCTGGAGTCTTTGGAGCAACAGTTTCGTGTAGCTTCCTGTTACGTAAAACGGCGAGATACCGGCCTCTTGTATCACCGGTTATCCCCAGTGTCACTTTAAATATTGAAATAACATTTTGATGGTGTTCTGCGCCACCAATTCAGTGTTGCAGATAAACTCTCTACTCCCTGTTATATTTTATGCATTTACTTTCCTCATTATACAAATGTCTGGCACTCAGAAATCGATGCGCTTCTATGCCGGTACCGATAATAGCACCGGGGTAGCGTATGCTCGGCTAGCACGGCACATACGTCACTGAGCTCTAGAAAAGCGGCGTTAATAAGTAGGCGTCCAACGGTGCGCGAGACGGCATACTGGCGTGCGCTGGGGGACCGCGCGCTGAGAATCCGCCACAGACAGCATCGCGTTTATACAAAACTTACGTGAGCCGCCGTCCCCTTTAGTTGCCCCGCGCACTTACCGAGCAGTAGTCTTATAAGCACGAGCTTTACGAGTACCGAAGAACGCGCACACGTATTACGGCTGATAAAAATAAGGATCTTTATAAAGGAAAGCCACGCAGCTGACATGAAAAGCACTTCTCTGATTTCTCGCGTTTTTTTAGAAGTCCTGCCTCTGCACTGTTGTACAGAGGCTCCCAAAATTTCTTGCTGTCAATCAACACAGGCCGCGGCGTCTTATTGCGTACAGTGTTTGGTAGAAGAAAATTAGAGTTTGCGGCGGATGAGATTAAGAAGTTTGCGGGGACACGGTGGGTGCAGCTCGCAAACGACAGGGTTAATTGGAGAGACATAGGAGAGGCCTTTCCCCGCAGTGGGCGTAGTCAGGCTGATGATGATGATGACTGGATCATGAAGCCTGCAATACAAAGAAATACTTTCTTTAATGTAATCTCAGGTAAAAAAGCGAAGGCTCCCAATATTTGGCGCAGCATTTCGGCGTATTTAAGCGCACTATTACATGGCTTGAGTTAGTGCAACGACCAAATTCAGTACCCACTGGAATAATCAAAACGATGATTTTGGCAAACAACTTTTGGTCTGGATGATATTCCGGCCACATGCCTTTACCGGGCATTTTTGTGCGCAGCTATTCTTTTATCTATCATCGTTGAAGCTGGGTACGGCTGATACTGTGTTGTTGACATTTGTACACTCGATTAAAAGCTCGATTAATAAACAGGTATTTAGCCCGGCATTTTGAGTTTGCTATGTTTCTTTTTTTTATCCCCCCCCTCCCTCCCCGAGAACCTTTGTTCGTAACACTAAGACAAATCCGGCATGAAAACATGACCTGTTTGGCTAATTAAATTCTCGGAAAAAATTATCGATGCATTAGGCAATCGCTATCGCTATTTTTTGTCCTTTTTC
Organism: Amblyomma americanum; assembly: GCF_052857255.1. NCBI lineage: Eukaryota > Metazoa > Arthropoda > Arachnida > Ixodida > Ixodidae > Amblyomma > Amblyomma americanum. The sequence continues at coordinate 35,692,793 of NC_135502.1, forward strand.
TTCTGCCATCTCCTCTCCTACTGAAGGAAGAGACACAGTGAGTACAGAAGCGAGGCCAACGACCCTTATCCAGTGAGAAATCCGTCACCTCTTATGTCACTCTTTCCTCGACAGCGCCACAACAGCCGTTGACGATTTAGTGAGACACGAAACTTGAACCGCCAATTTACCCTCCACAATGTGTATAACTACAGGCATGATGCCGCATCTATCTGGTCGCAGTGCAAAGAAATTTTTCTTTGTACGAAGTGAGGAAGCATTACATTAGAGATGAATAGCCGTGGCTGTTGTGATCGCGCAACGAAGTGTATCGTTTTAGTTATCTTGATTGATCTTCTTGGTATACGTGCATTAAAAGCAGAGAGCGCGGGCTTAGCGCGACACTCTTTGAAACCTGAACACGTGCGAATTGTGACGTTTCAACATTAAAGCTTGGTATCTCTGAGACAAAAATAAAAGTCAGGCCCATGGTATGTGCTATTTTTGTTCCGTAGTCAGTAGCTTCGGTTTGGGCTTTCAAAAAGGTAGCGGAGCTTCGTGTTCTTAAAATATTAAAAAAAATGACACCCCACTCCATCGTGATAAACAGCCGATTGTGACGAGTGCCATAGAGATGTCTTAGGACAAATATCTGAGGCGGAATGACGGATGCGAATGAGGCAGGATTATTTTGTAAGACTATTGGAATAATACAAACAACACGTGGCATGCAGCAGTTTGAGTTTGGCCGTTTGTCTGCGCAGGGTAATATGAACGAAAGTATTCTATTTGGGCCGTAATATTTATTGAGGCCTTTCTTTGTTACATTTGCCGATCTTAGGTACAGCGAAATCTGATCCTTTTTTTTTTCTACAGAATATGACACTCGAAAGGCAGCCGCTGTCGTAAGAATGGACAGAAAAGTTTGCTCAGTGGCGAGCTCATGAATTCTCATATCGGTGTATAGCTGCGCAAAAAGCTGTCCTTTGATGTACTTAAAACGCGGTTTTGAAGGTATGGTAACAATAGCAGCTAAAAGCATTGCATGCTTAAGTTTCTTTAGCATCCAGTTTATAGCGAAAATTCTTCAAGCGCCGACCAATCGTTTTAAAAATGACGTTTCAACCCCATTTAACGGAGCCTTGTCATTTATAAACCGCCATTTTTAAAAAGTCATTTTTCCGTCCATCTCTGGATTTCAGCATCCAGTTTATATTGCGAATGCGCACGTCTCCCTCTAGCTTGCACTGAATTCCATTGTGCAATAAACACCTTTGTGGAGCAGCCATGACTAGTAAGTGTTTTATATAAATGGCTGGTTTTCTGGTGCATAATGCAGGGTTATATTTACTTACTTAAGGTATTGCCTTTGTCGTGAAAGCAGCTGTCCAAGCTTTTGCTGAAGTTAGGAAACTCAAAAAGAGCGTTACGAAGTAGATGGGTATACGCGAACAAAGGCAAATATATAACATAAAGCGACCATAAGCTGCTTGCAAAGACCGGCTCCTCAATGTTATGCCAACTCGCATATACGCACTTAATACTGCAGCTGGACTTGATGTGGCATCCACCGCTATGTCCAAGCTGACAGAGCGAAAACTCGCTTGATTCCGGCGGATTTGTGACTCACATTTAACCATAAGTTCTGATGCTGAAGCAGGGCTGTGCCGTATTAGTGCAGCAATGAGCTTTCAACCACACAGAGACACCCGACTTCAGTATAGAGACACGTGAATGTCGGTTACGTTTCCTGAAATACCTTCAATTTCCGCAAATTTTCTGCACAGCGGCATTGGAGGTGATGAGGTGACTCATGTGGATACATTTTGAAGAAGCCACCATTTCATGCTTCTTCTATTCCTAATCACGCGTAAAGATGCTTATGTCCTCGGGTCATGCTAATTGTGAAATACAGCGCGAATAATGCTTAAGGGGTAGTAAGCTAGGATAGTTGTAAGTTTTAATCTTCAACTTAAGGATAATTACAATGCACTTCTCTAAAATGTAACTCCATAAAACATTCTTTTTGCCACTGCTGAAACCAGTAAAACCCTTTTATGCTCAACGCACAGCTAGCTAAATGCACTACTATTAGCTAGTAGACCCTTAATTTGTAAGGAATCTCGCTGCTAAAGTGGACTGTTCTTATGTGACATACTCTTCGAGGTGTTTGTAAAAAACGCATGATTTATCTAGCCCTAGCTCCGACATCTGCAATCAAGACCACCGTTGTCGCCATAGTGTAGCAAGGTCGTACAGAGCAAGGACATGCGGCGCCTGGTAACCAGCGTCTGTGCTAGGTCAGGAATAGTCGACTGCCTTTTGTTCTTGAAGAATAACTCACGACTCGGCGTCTAGGCAAATTAAACGAGTTTCGTGCAAGTGTCAAGGAATAAAATCGGTGATGTACATGAACAGCTCTTAACCGAACTACAGGGAAGCGACCTACATTTTACTTTCTCTTTGCTGACGTGTTTCGGAGGCCTCCCCCCCCCCCCCCCCCCCCCTCCCGCGCAGTTATTGAACGGGGAGACGAGGAAATCGCGTGCGATGTGTTAGCCTGATACGTTTTGTCGCAGATTCATCGCTCTGAAGAAAATGTGTTATGGGAACACAGAAAGGCCGGAAAACGTCCTAATTTTTCTTTTTTTTATTGAATCCAGTTATATTATTCTCAATTTTTTAAGTGCTCATGTTTTCCCGCCGATTAAACCCAAGCAAAAAAAAATTTAGGAACATTTCTTGGGGGGGAAGAAGGCCACGAGCGATGTTTTCATTTTTTGCCTAGAAATCAATACTACAAAAATATTTGCAGTACTGGATCCGCCACTGAGAATAATAAATATGCTGCGTCTAGTTACTACGGTAAAATAATCATACAGAGCCACGTGCAAAGACGGTTATTACATCTTTTATTTATTTATTTATTTACTTATTTATTCATTAGTGGTCATAGTATTGCAGATCCAAGCAGTACAAATACAGAAGTGCATGTTACAGATTAAGGGCAACAATTAAAAATGAACATCTAAAATGAAGCATGCCCCATCACGTTGCGGTGTCAGTCATTGTACCGGCGAATTCCCTTTCTTATGGTACGCAGGAAGAAGGAAAACTTAAATTTTTCAGTTCTAGCAAAGCACGGGGTAAGTAAACCGGGATTATGGTGACGTGCGAAGCTTCCAGCTAAAAATGATACATTGGGTGCAGGATCCAGCGCCAATTTGTTATTAATTATGAGCAAGGAAAGAAATCCTCGACGAATATTTTTTCTTCTTGCGTCAAGGGGATGGATACTGTTAGATTTCAGTTGCTCAGTAGAAGAATCGAACATTTTCGAATCGAATGAATTTCGCTTATATATTTAAGCTGGCCCTGATACAGCGCGTCAGAAATGTTTTCTTTGATGCCTGGTAGCAGCCTAATTGGAAAGTGACGTCGAATGTGGCACATAGAATAAATCATTTCTCTTCTCCCTTTCACCGCCTTTGGAGGCGTGCGGCGGCGAAAAGAGATGAAGAAGATGGGGTTACCCAGGGAATCGGGCGATAATCTGCACTTACCTATAATTGGAATGTCCGTTCGTGTAAAACCAGGCTCTGTGAGGTATCAGTGACGCGGCTGCGGTGCAGGATTCCCAGTTTGAATTTATATTTATGCAGGTGTGGGTTGACACCGACAAACATAGGTGACTCCTGAGGGGAAGTTGAATCTGTAGATCGTTTTCTCATCTACTTTTCGAAGTTCGCACTTCAGAGAAAGATTTACGTAGAGGTCCCTCGCTCCAGCTTAGGGCTCCCGTTAGCTTTGCCAGTATTATTATCGTTCGGTGCGAGCGTTTAAGTATTTGCATCGGGTTCCATTTATGTGATTTTACATGATAACATAATTGCAACTGGTAGTTTGATTTGCTAACTCTTTTCAAATTTTTCGAACTCTTCCTTTTTCACCAAAAATGCTGTTTGTTATTTAGTTTAAATATTCTTCTGTCGTTTTTCATCGATACACTTTTCAAAATTCACGCTTGGCGCTAATATTCTGGCGTAGTCGACTATGGAAATTTCCTTGTTTATGCCACTACACTTTGGCCAGTCCCCTCATGTGGGTATGTGCCATGTTTTAAGAGAAAGAAGAAGAAGATGAACCAGATGGTTGATAGACGCTGTCAACGTGTTCTGCCTACCAAAATCTGGTGAGTTCCTTATTTCAGTGTACTGCTGTATTTGAGGTGATTATGTGTACGCGTCGTGATGAACATTAACCAACTGCGAAAACTGAATGTGCATAACATCAACCAAGGCATGAAGGTGGCAACTTCGTACAGGTACAGGTGCAGGCAATAACTTAATTGCTTCCTTTTTGCTTTCCAGATGCCACAATTAGTTCTATTGCATTTTCAGCATTACTGTCACTAGTCTCAGTCGTCCATGTTTCATTTTGTCTCATTGCTTGGAATTTTCAACGAATCCAGTATCTTCTCAGTTCATGGGTTGTAAACGCCTTTCGGATGAAATTTATGCCGGCCTGGATCGACTGATATCTCTCAAATGGCCATTTGTGGAAGTTAGATTGCGCAGATTCTTGTGCTTAAAAATACGCCTTGAGAAATGTACTCTGCATTCGTATGAATTTCGGCACCTGAAATTCACTGAACCGGTGGCTCATGGAGCTGCTGATCTTGACGACGTAGGATTTGGTTTCCATCAAAACCACTTCACTTTAGTTGATACAGAAAGGTGAAAAAAACACCAGTGTTTTATTCACTCAGTACATTTTAACAAAACGGCAAAAAGTTTGTATTTAGAAATTATTCCCAAGCCCTTCACACTGTCGTGCTTCGTCGCACAGGAGTCAACATTTGCACCAAAAAGTGTAATCATTATTATTAGCAAAGTAAAGACAACAACGGGTGTGATAGTCGCAGCCTTGGCTAGCATAGATCCGTTTTCTGTCTTCGCGTATGTGTCTAATTGTATGTTTTATTTGCATCTGAAGGAGCAAATATGAACCTCTGGAGCTGAGCACTCAAAGAAATAGGCATCGACTCACGATAATTAAGAGCACATACTTTTCAATCGCTTTAAATATTGAATTTTAACGCAATAACGTGAAGTCTCCCGTTGTGCACAAAATCCAGCGTCGTCGGCGTCGACGTCGGCGCTGTGAGCGATAAAATGGAATAGGGTGGCCCAGGGCAGCCACCCCCCGGAGAAGAGGCCTAGTTGAGCCACCTAGGTCACGTGACCATGCGGAATCATTGAAACCTGACCACCGGGTTGTAAGCAAACTAACCACCCCGGCAGGTGACGTTACATTGAGTTACTCGAAAGGTTGCTCGGGATAGAGCAACTTGGGTCGCTCATGACCCACAGGTGGCAGCACCTGCCATCGCAGGGCAGTGGCGCATCCCTTAACCGCGGCACCACTGAGCAAGGAATTGTATGGAGAATTCCAGGGGACATACGAATGTAAAGTTGAGAATGCGAATTCCGCACATATGGGTATTAACTCATTTACGCTATCGTGGCATAGCCTTAAGGCGGAGCTTAAGTGCCCCCCCCCCCCTCACCTAATTGTTTTCATGCATGTGATGTACAGCACAAGGCTGCTACAGATAAGCACCTATCTCTGTCTTTTCATACTTCTACCATGACATCATGTAACACAGTAGGCATGCAAGCTAGTTGGTATACCCCATACAGAGACTTTAAAGCGCATGCATTATATGGTTACCTAGGTAGCCCCTTTCTGAATAAAACTTTAGGTGTTTGTGCAGGGCTGTCGTGTGTCCTTTAGCGCTCATTTTTTTTTTGTGTGTTGGCCTTTGTACGACATGTTTTATACTTTTTCTGCGTGTTCCAGAGTTATTTTCCCGCAAGGAAAATAAGTAACAGAGATGTCCTAGTGCTTTCATTAAACCTCTGTTTCTACGAAAAAAAGGTGAAACATGCGCAAAAATCAAATGCAATATTAAAAGATTATAATAAATGCGTATTGAGAGTAGGCAACCGTTAGTTCAGGGCTACGTTGGTTGTCTGATTCCGTATGAGACGCGGTACATGTGGCTCATGTTCTATTCACTCTATCTAAAATTCGGAAGGGTTTATTAGGAAGGTTTCCAACAATAGTAATGCGTTGATTGTTGAGAGCCAGTCTTGTTTTCTTAATTTCTGCACGAATGCTTACAGAGTGCAGCAAAAATTCGCGCACATGAAGACATAACCTGCGTATGGGGAAATGGAATCGGAGGCACTATTGATACAATCGACAGTGGCATTTGGAGGCTGTTTCCTAACATTATAATGCAGTCCGTCCGATTATCTTATAGCGCCTCTTATTTCTACTTCGCAGGACACTTTCAAGGCGCGACTGAACCAACTGCCGCTAATTAGAATAAAAGCTCCAAGCAGAATGGTTCCACCTGACATCAGCAGGAGGGCCTTCTTCCTGCCCCTCGTGGCGCTGACTGAGCTGGCAGCGCTGGCGCGTAGTTCGAGTCCTCTGGAGGACGCCTTGAAGGGCACGGTTCCGCTGTACCAACTCAACAACCACCAGGGCGCGGTGTCGTCCAACCAGTCATCGAGCTACACGTGTTTCGCGGTGACACGGATGCCAACCAGCCTCCGCTGGGAGGTGAACGGCTCGCAGGCCCTTGACAAAGAGTACTTCATTACGTACTACAGCCAGCTGGGCAGCATCTCCTCAAAGTCCAAGAACATATTCGCCCGTTACAGCACGCTGACGATGAAAAAGACGACGGTGAGTGCATGCATGCGTGCCTGCAAAAGTGACGTTTTTCTGCTTGCAGAAGGACACGGTATAACTTCATCGTATTTTGTTTTCATGGCAAAATCAGATTTTTTGGTTCATCGCGCCTGTCTGGAGTTTGTTCTCGAGCGAAAAAGGTGCATTTATTGAGGAAAAAATTTGATTAAAAAACAGAATATTTTTTCTCTTCATCAGATCCAAACTCGTGACGTCAAGGCTGAAAAGTACTCCGTGATCACCGTGACGAAGTAAATGGCAGTTTATCATGGCCTCAGGGATTCGCGAAATAAAGATTGCTTTGACGATCTCGATGACGCTACCTGTAACTTAAACGCGATGGCGTTGAGGCTCCCTTTGCGCAGAAAACCCGGCTTCCGCGTTGTGAATGAAACAACAGGTGGCCCGCCTGCCACCGAGGTCACGTGACTTTGCGACGTCATCAAAACCTGCCTAACGGATTGTGCGCAAACTATATATTGTGGCAGGTGGCCGTTAAATTACCGATCAGACGCCAGAAGTTTCTCTAGGGCAGCAACCTGGGTCCCACAAGCCCTCCACCGGTGGCTGAGTTTTTAAACAGCCACCTGTCGGGGTAGCGGGGCATCGCTTAACCGCTGCGCCACTGCACCAGAAGTGGTACGAGGACTACTCGTAATCTATGAATATAAAGCACAGAACGACAGTTTATGCGAAGTGATACGCAAAGAGGATCCCAGGCTGCTGAAGGGATCCATTAGCACTACCGCGTCATAACCTCACACCAGAGCTTAAGGGTCCCCTTAATTTTTGTTTCCACCTTTTATGGATTATATATGATTCGTTTCAATCACGATAGCCCATTTAATATTATTAGAACCTGATAATTATCGGTGCAGCCAATTTTTGGTTTGTGCTCATTGTCCATTTAAGAGGCGATAAACGAAGAAAGTATCGTTCGAGTGGTCACCTGTTGGGGGCCACGCGACACTTGCCCGTCTCAGTCTCCTCTCCTAGCCGGGTCGTGTTCTAAGGAGAGGTGAAAGTACGACCGATGCTACGCTTAACTTCCTCAAGGTATCCTTCCCGTCCTTACATGCAACATGCTGTTCCTGCTGCCCAAAGGTTAATACACTATGCGCATATTGTTCAAAGGGTACTTGCAAACGGGGAACTCCAAGTGGACTTGAAAAAGCAGAGTAACGAGACGTAAAATGAAACAGACTTCATATTGTGCGCGCATCCTGCTATGGTGTAGAATGTGGCGGTGCTCGGAATTTACTGATAATAGGATGATGAGATCTACAATTGGCCTCAATTTCAACATAGAAGGGCGAAAATTATCAAACGAAAAGACGCATCAAGGAGTTAGCGGTAAGAGGGAAAATAGAAGCGTTTAGGATCTCAAAGGAAGAGCAGAATTCTGCTCTAGAGGAGGATGACGACCTTAGAACTCGGGAGAAGAATGATAATCTCAGAAATATCATTCCGAAATAGGTAACAGAAGCAGAGGGTAGGTAACCAGGACAGAATGCTGGCAAGCTCTCACGAGAGACGAAATACCTGATTAAGAAACGGCAAAGCATGAAAGTCTCTAGTCACGTATATAGGACAGAACTGGCAGAGCTGTCAAATTTATTGAGTGAGCGTAAGGCAACCGACATTAGGAAGCGCAATATGAAGAGGATCGAGCAGGCTCTGAAGAAGGGGCCAGTCTAGAAGAAGGTCAGGAGGAAATCCGTTTTTTTAACTCACAAACATCATTTACAAACATTTTTTTATCGAAAAACATCAGTTGCACGTTTTTAGAAACAAGGAGTGGAATGTTTTACAATATGGACAAGATAGTTAAAATTTAGGAATTCTCCGCAGACCTGTACAGTATTCGAAATAATCTTGGATGTTAATGATGAAGCCAGTGGTGTGTGCAAAAATAGAACACTCCCGTCTGTAATGAGAGGAGGTAAAGAAAGCCTTATATGCAATGCAAAGGCTGGATACTCATGGTGAGGATCAGATATCTGCGGATTAGTTGAAGGACTGTGGGACATTGTGCTACAAAGATTTGCCACCCCTGTATATGCAGTGCCTTATGACCTCGAGCGTACCGAAATTTTGAGAAGACCTCTAACACCATCTTAACTTATAAATGACGTCAAGGGCATAAAAAATCACAGACCATTCAGTTTTCTCTTGCTTGTTTGGTATTTACAAAGGTAATAGCTAATAGATATAGATAAACCTTAGACTTCAGTCAACCAGAGGACCATGGTGCATTTCGGAAAGGCTACCCGACAATTAACAGTAAGAATCAGATGATACAAGATTGAGCAGAATACTACCAGCCTCTTTAAACAGCCTTCATAGACTATGAAAAAGTATACGATTCAGCGTAAACCTCACAAGTCAAAGGTGGTGAGGTTTAAAGTTCTCGAAAATATCTATAGCAGTTGCACAGCAACCATAGCCATTCAGAGGGCAAATAATAAAATAACGGCCAGGAAGGGTATCAGAGAAAGAGATACGATCTCACCGGCACAATTCACCGCGTGTTTAAAGCAGGAATTCATATAATAGGATTGGTAAGGGTTGGGAAAAAACTTAATAGAGAATACCTTACTAATCTCAAATTCACTGATGACATCGCCTCGCTAAGGAACTCCGGGAACAAAATTGAAAGCACGATTGAGGTACTATACACAAGCAAAACAGAATGATGGGTCTAAAATTGACATGCCAAAAACAAAAGTAATGTTCAGTAGTCTCGGTATGGAACAAAAGTTTACTGTGGGCAGTGAAGCGTTGGAAGTGGTAAGAAAGTACATGCACGTTGGATGACCGCAGGTCTGGACCACGAAGTGAAATTATTAGAAGGATAAGAATGGGATGGAGCTCTGTAGGCAGGCACTCTCAGTTGATGAAGAGCAAAACCGAAAATTGGGCGAGTTTAATAACGTTGATGATGAAAAAATAGCGCAAAAGGAACACGGGGGGACGTAAGGGGAACGACGCAGACAAGCGCTTGTCTGCGTCGTTCCCTTTTGCTTCCTTCGTGTTCCTTTTATGCTATTTTTTCGTCATAATGAGGAGCAATTAACCAATGTTCATCCGGAGTAAAGTATATACCAGTCGCATCTTTTCGGTACTCACTTTTATGGCAGAAATGAGGAGCCTAACGAAAAGGGTTGAACTTGAATTGAGGACAGTGTATCGAGCCATGGAAAGGAAAATTACATGGGCACAGTGCGTCAGGGTTGAAACGTGAGTTAAACACATCCTATCCGAAATAAAGAGAAAAAAATGGACATGGGCGGGGCATGTAATGCGAAGACAAGATAACCGACTGCCTTCAAGGGTAACATAGTAGATTCCAAAAGCAAGCGCAGCAGGAGGCAGCAGAAAGTGAAGTGGGCGGATGAGGTGACGAAGTATGCGGCAATAAGGCGGACACGGCCATCTGAGAGGAGGGTGAACTGGAGAATTATGGGAGAGGCCTTTGCCCTGTAGTAGGCGTTGTTAGACTGAGGATGATGACTGCAGACAATATGCCACAGGGCATAATAGCAAGCGTTACTGCCGCGATTAGTGAGAACCCATCATTGCAGATACGCCGAGGAAAGCTGTGGTCAAAATTTAAGGCCTGTGCATTCAACGTTTGGAAATGCCTAGATGCATGCCGAGGTCGACATACTACCCTTTTTTCTCTGAAGGACGCATCAAACCTATTTATTTCACTTTACTGAAACATTAGTTCAGTGTTCGCTGTATGTAAGGACACTAGAGCTTGAGTTATTAACGAAGTCTGAGCTATTTGCTACACACATTATGATCGGTGAGCAGCACTGAACTTCTGCAGCCTTGGCGTAATGAAAAAGCTTTTCTAGCAGTCGCTCTGCACACCTAACGCTACTTGTATGCCTCATGCCTCTGGATTAATGCCTCTTTTCCGCACAGAAGTCACAAGTGCGTTGCGTCGTTGAGGTGCACGACGCAAACCGCTCTCCGGGTTCCACGATCGTTAAGCTGAGCACTGTTTCGACGGTGTCCGGGAGCGACCAAGGCTTCCTGCACGTGACCTACGGGCAGCCCTGTCGGCGGCGCAGCCACGGCTGCGCGACCGAGCACGCCAGCTGCAGTACCCAGATGAGCGACAGTCCGATCTGCCTCTGTGAGACGGGCTACAGATACGTCAACACGGTAAAACAATTTGCCGGTCACTTAGCAGTATATTGCTCGGTCGACTGGCTGGTGAATCAGTCGACCAGTCAGATCAATCAATCAATCAATCAATCAATCAATCAATCAATCAATCAATCAATCAATCAATCAGCTGGCTGGTCGATCGGTTGCGACCGCTGCGCGTGTTCGGGATTTTCAGGAAGTGGGGAACCAAAGTTTATCAAGCAGTCTATCGCTCGGTCGACTGGCTGGTGAATCAGTCGACCAGTCAGATCAATCCATCAATCCATCAATTCATCAATCAATCAATCAATCCATCCATCCATCAATCAATTCATCAATCAATCAATCAGCTGGCCGGTCGATCGGTTCCGACCGCTGCGCGTGTTCGGGATTTTCAGGAAGTGGGGAACCAAAGTTTATCATGCAGTCTATCGCTCGGTCGACCGGCTGGTGAATCAGTCGACCAGTCAGATCAATCAATCAATCAATCAATCAATCAATCAATCAATCAATCAATCAATCAATCAATCAATCAATCAATCAGCTGGCTGGTCGATCGGTTTCAATCGCTGCGCGTGTTCGGGATTTTCAGGAAGTGGGGAACCAAAGTTTATCAAGCAGTCTATCGCTCGGTCGACTGGCTGGTGAATCAGTCGACCAGTCAGATAAATCAATCAATCAATCAATCATCATCATCATCAATCAATCAACTGGCCGGTCGATCGGTTCCGACCTCTGCGCGTGTTCGGGATTTTCAGGAAGTGAAGAACCAAAGTTTATCAAGCAGTCTATCGCTCGGTCTACTGGCTGGTGAATCAGTCGACCAGTCAGATAAATCAATCAATCAATCAATGCATCAATCCATCAATCAATCCATCAATCCATCAATCAATCAACCAGCTGGCCGGTCGATCGGTTCCGACCGCTGCGCGTGTTCGGGATTTTCAGGAAGTGGGGAACCAAAGTTTATCAAGCAGTCCATCGCTCGGTCGACTGGCTGGTGAATCAGTCGACCAGTCAGATCAATCAATCAATCAATCAATCAGCTGGCCGGTCGATCGGTTCCGACCGCTGCGCGTGTTCGGGATTTTCAGGAAGTGGGGAACCAAAGTTTATCAAATATAGCGGTGCTGTGGAGAAGTGCTTCCGGGCGCAGCCTGGGTTATTGCGCTTGTTTTAAAATTTTTCGATAACTTTGCGCTTTTTTGTCGACGTTGGCAACCTCCTGTGAATCAGTATTTTGTTGTTCGACGGTGTAAAAGTACTAAACGAGAGACAAGGAAGAACTCTCTATCTGGCGTATAAAAACGGTAGATGTGAATGCTGAGCTGAGGACGGTGGACGCACACTTTGGAGAGAATTTAAAATCAATAACATCGACGTGGGAGACTTGTGCAATAAGGGAATGACTGATCTAGGAGCGCAGTTGCTTTGGATTCAGCACTGCAGGTAAATAAACCTCAGAGACTGTGATGGGGCTTCCGCAGAAAACTCAGTAGAAACGTTCTCTACGTGGCACGAGTTTCAACTGCTAAAGTTGTCCCTGCTTTGAGTTTTTTCGTGCTCACAAGTTTTAATATAGACGCGAATATAAATTTTTAATCGTGCGTAAAGGTAAATGCGAGAACAATGTGAGATCGCCTTTTCTTCACACTGTTTTCTCGGACCAGCCGCGCCCTGCGCTTGGTTTGTTCATAAATAGGAGTTGCAAGGCAAGTGATTATGTTAGACCACCATGAAATAATTATTTTGTCCGATTCTCTTCGGTTCCTACCATCCGCCCGTCTGAGTGGATGTTTCCAGTCGCAGCCAAGGCATGGGGCAATAACGATGCGCAAAACTGTGTAGATTACAGATCACAGTACACGCACGCCATAATCTATAGGGCCTGCCATTACACGGCATTCATGCACAAAAATCCTAACGCTTTCGATGGTTTCGTGAGCTCATCCATGATTGCTAACAAATAGCATCTCGTTTTTTGCATAGGTCAGTGCAAATCATCGCTTTAGAAAAACAGGTTCGGTGCCTGATAATCACTGCGCTGTCATGGTCCTGCTTCTTGTCTCCATGCTTTCTCTGTATTGCTGGCAATAGAAAACTCGCGCTATAATACTTACCGCCTGTTCAATCTCTTCAGCATGCAGACAAGCAAGTAACAGGGCTCCTGATATAATGACGAATATTTCTGAGTGTGCCTGCGAACGACTCACTCAACGGAGCAAATAGCGTGGTTCTGCGCGCCGATCCTTTTTAGACTAGTTCGCAGCGCCGCCGCAGGGTGGCGTCGATTTCCTGATAATCTTGATTACAGCATGGATGATTGCTTACAGCAGAGTTAAACAAAAATAGAGAAAAAAACCTGAGCATGGTGGCAACTACCGATGCCCCGTTTCAAAGGGGACGCTCCTGCCTTCCATCCATCCATCCATCGCCGATAAGCGGGAGTTGAACGGGACACAAGAAAGGCCAGAGAACCCAGAACTCCGGTTGCGCTACAATCAGGGTCACATAGTTCAAGTGCAGAAATGTTTTCTAGGTTATAGCCACCACCCTTTCTTCTTTGCACGGTTGTGTCTCATTCTGCTGGCGCCGTTCGCTGTCAATTACGTGCCCCACATATTCACCTCAACGCCCGTTCAAGTTAAGCAGTTCGTTGCCCCCTTCTGATCTCTCAAACCTGCAGTCGGGGCTGTGCATGGCCCTCCAGGCGCACATGTCTGCCTGCCTACTGGACTACCCCTGCGCCCTGGCGGCAGACAGATGCAACGACGGCCGTTGTAACTGCCGAGAAGGCTTCCTCGCGGACAGCTCCGGCTGCCAGGCCAACGTGACGCTCAACAGTGGGTGCGATGAACATCGCTTGTGCCCCGAGGGAGCTCACTGCGTCAACAACATCTGCACTTGCAGGTAACTTCAGCTGGCGATGTGAGACGGCCTTCGCACTGTCTGTACTTTGTTACTCCCCAGGGCGAGTGTATTTGAAAGACGGAGGGTAGTATTGTATGCCTGTTAGCAAAAGGCGAACACTCGTGTGTAGGCTCCGGGTAGATTCAAATAGCAGCATTTCCCTGCCATGAGAGAACTTGCGAAATCATTACCACAATTCTATTTAGTTTAGCGGGTGATTAAAGGGACTTATGGCACGCTTCTAGTCGGTACAGCCGATAAAGTGCCTATAGAGCCTATGCAAGTTACAGTCAGTCTTCAGTCAGTTAGAGTCTGGCTTTCAAACATAAAAATGCTTTTAGCTCGCATTCTCTGAGAAGTAAACCGGAAACCACGGCGAACCTGAAAGATAGCATGAGGGCTCACCTAACGCCAAACTCATCCGAGATATTCTGAGCAGTATCCAGCAGAAAAAAAAAAATTCAGCCTCGGGCGTGATTCGAACCACCGCAGAGTAACTTCGACTCCCAGTGTCTTAGAACACTCTCCAGCTGCATGTTATAACTGGTAGTAGCCTCTCGCGTTCTGCGTTGGATATCGTCGTCATCGTCTCTGCACTTTCGTCATGCGCCGGAAAAGTTTGTGAAGACTGCTGAAGAGCAGGAGAGCGCTATGACGCTTCAAATGGACCTTACGTACGCAGCGACAGACGTTGAACGCTCCGCCCAGTAAGAAAAAGCTTATGCTGACTTTAAACAATAAAGAACGCAGTAACTGTTTCCCTGTAGGTGGACACCTTAACTGCGCCAAAAGGTATGTAGCAGGGAGAGAAAGATGGAAGAGTGAAAGAGGAGCTGTATAGTGAAGAGCTCGGGACTAATTTGGACCACCTAGGAGTTCTTAAACGTGCACTGACATCACATAGTTCGCGGGAGTCTTTTGCATTTTGCCTACATCGAAATACGAAAAAGAAAACAGCGTGATTTAAAGCACATGTGGCGACCTTCCTGAACAGCGCCGGCCACGTATGCGCATGTTCTACAGGTCCCGGTTCAGCGTTCTGTGTAACGCTTACTAGCACCACGTCATCTTTTTTGGCACTTGCCCGGCGCTAGTCACCCGGTTCTCTACGCGCAAAAAGCGGAGAAGGAATCCAAGCACGCTGCACAGCTAAAAAAAAAACAGTGGCTGATTACGGAGGCTCCTGAAGATAAGAGTAGAGATATGACAATCTATGAATCGCCCTTTGATGCGCTACTTGTTTACTTCATTGGATTTCACTCTTACGTATACTCTCGACAACGAGCTAGAAATTCCTCCCCCATCTCCAGTGCGAGAGTGCCTGTGCTAAAACGACATGCGCTACAGGAGTGTACAAATGAGCGACGTAGCACTGAAGACGAAGAGGGCTATCTGCCAAGTTTTCAAACAGACTTAGTTGTGTTGCTCTACAGGAAAACGCTCTACTAGCAAAGTCTTCTTGCAGAACTCACGCGTGGTCAAGTCCAGCTTTTTCGGGCAAGAATTTTGAAAATTGATGAAATTGCAAGATACTGTAATATAAACATTGATGGTAATGGTCCATTATTTTCATATCTGGCAAAATATTTCTTTCAATGTGTTTCCAGGGATCGCATCGAGCGGTTAAGACTTCCATATCAAACCAATGGGGAACGACTTTGACGATAGTAAAAACGTCGATGGAAAAAAAATACAAGACTGCCGTCGGGTGATCTGCGCATATATCGATTGCTATTGCGAAATCTTTCATGCTATGAAAAAAATGCGTTCATAAACGAATTACCGCTCAAAAATGCTTTTGTGCAAAATTTCTGGGTATGAAATAGAATAAAACTGAAGCGTCTAAATTCGCTTCAAATGGTTATCACAATTAAAAATGCGTAGAAAATTGTCTGACGCTTACCATGCCTTGAGCTATCTGTGGCAGCACAAGCCTACAAGTTCAAGACCTGAGCTTGCGCGCAACTGCCCTGGTCTTGGAGTGACCACAAGACAGTTGGGCAGACTCGCTTTCAATAACGGCGCTTCACTGGAAACATCCAGTCTAAATTCGATACTCTTAAGAAAAGAACTTAATTTTAAAAATGTACAATAATTTACGCCCTCCTGGAAGGTATGACAGGATGCGAAATTGAAAACATAAAGGAGTAAGACCATTTCGAAACATTTCTTAAATAACGAACTGCTGCTGAGCTAATCTCTGCCTTGCGCTGTTTGATTCAGCGATAGTCCTAACAAACACCATGGCATCGGCATAACATGTGCGGAGAGAGAGAAGCTAGGAGTTGTTCAGGTACAATTGTAGAAGGTCCAGATGCCGTAGATTAACCTCGCTGCCGCTTACTCCGGTTAGGCGCATGCCTAGTTTGCATTGGGCGTCATGAGTCAGTTTGATACCGCCGGTCGTCAGACTTAATTTCAGCATCTCGCACGTTAGGATTGTCTGCGCAGCGACGCTGTTTCTCAAGATTATGGGAGCAGACTTCTTCCTTCTTCTTTTGCTGCTGCTAATACTTCTTTTGTTTCTCTGTTCTTCTCTTCTTCATCTCTTCTTTCTCTCTTATTTCCCTTCTTCTTCACCCACTTTCTCTTCTTTCTGCTCCATTTATCTTCCTTGGCTTGGCTTGGCTTCTGTCTTCTTACCTTCAGCACCTGTTCCGCGTGTCGTCACACCGGCTACACGCGGTCGTTACGGCCTACGCTGAAGCTTCTCACGGGAGCTCTCGCTGCACAATAAAGAAACAGAACATCGGTGCCTCCACTCCATACATATCCGGCCCAGCTGAGGGATTTAATTCATCTGAGTACAAGCTGGGCGAGTCGGTTCGATTTCATAATTGTACAGCGCGAAAGATGACAAACGAAAACGAGGCGAGACAAACACGGTGCTGCCTAACGACTGAGTTGTTATAATTATGATCATCTCAATACTTGAACTGCGCAGAAATAATGGCTTTCATGTTAAGGCTTTGACATTCGGCCTCCGGCTTGACGAATTTCGTTCTGCACGTTAATACGTATATGTGGCTTGTCCTAGAGTTCTTCAAACCTGCACATTAATGGACCGTAGCCGCAGCCATCTTAAGATGGAGCAGCTATGAAGGCACTCTTCAGATATTTAAGAGCCACAAGGTTGAATGCCTGACTGCAGGTACCAAAGGCACTATATATGGCAAGGCATAAGAAGTTAAACGTCCCGAAGGAAAACATCACTATGAGGTACGCTGTATGGAAGTGTTCCGGATTAACTTAGACCACTTGGAGTTCTTTAACGCGCTTACATAGCACAGCATGCGGGAGTTTTTGCTTTTCGCCTCCATCTAAAATGTGGCTGCGGCGGCCGGGGTTCGATCCCACGACCTTGATTGAGATCAGCAGCCGAACGCCAAAGGCACTGAGCCACCGCGGGGGGTTATTGGCGAAAGCACGACACGAACACGCTTCATACGACGAATTTCTGAACCTTTGTAGCACTTTTGCGCTTTATTTTCTGCATAAATGCAGCTGAGCTGGACGCTAAAGTGAAATTTTAGTAGAGGAAGCTTTGACGATTCAAAGACAATTCGACCAGTCCTGCGAGATAAATATTGCACATTCAAAGAGAAATAGAGTTCTCAAAATTTCTGAGAAAATCTTGTTCACCTCATCTAAATTTAACAATTTTTTTTAGCATTGACCTCGTGCAAAGCAAATAAAATTTTCTTTCAAGTTTCCAACGCTGCACAAGTGACCTCTTTGTAATGTGTTCCAGCTTGCGCTACCGAATTGCGATGGAAATTTCTAAAAACATTTCATGAGGTTGGTGACTTTAACGGCTACTTGCGAGTAATAACTGGACATTCGACCATGATTTTTGGCAACGAAACTGTTATTTTAGATTTACCGCCAGCGCAGGTAATTTTTCATCCCTCCTAATGTGCGCCTGTGTACACACGTAACCCACAGCCTAGTTCTTTTGATCGTCTATTGCCAGCCCAGGAATCGACCGATAAAAATGACGCTGGGCATTGCGCAGTGTCCGGCTAGTGCCATCTAGCTTCAGTTGTGCAAAGCTTTGTCTTCGACGATTTTTTTTCTCTCTCTCTCTTGCAGCTCTATCGCAATACTATAGATGGCGCGAGCCGCCCGTCGCTAATTTAGTTCTGAAAGTTTTATCTCTCAACCTAGGTCACCTAGGCACCGGACCTATTTTGAGGTGAAAGACTCTGAAAGAATAAGTTATCTTCAAAGACGAGGATTCCATGGGGTCCTTACTCACACCCGAAAGCGTCGTATGGAAAAAAAATATTTGTACATAATTTCGTGAAGCACGCCTGCCATCTCCTTCTTTAAAAAAATAATGGAAGTAAAAAGTTCCTTTTCTTTATATCCATCTGAAAACATTAAATGTGAACAGTGATGGCAGCAAAAAAAAAAGAATCTATGTAATGTAAATACTTGATAGAGCTATATATTAACCAATATGAGCTTGTTGTGGCTATTTATACTAGCCATTTCTCAGTTTCTAGTTAGCTACATCATCCGATGCACCCCACCGTAATAATCATCATTCGCCAATAAAAATAAATCTATTGGGCCGGCGTTGCAATTTGGAGCTGAAGACATGTTTAGTTTTGTGTTAGAGCTTAATTCTACCAATGAGTAATTTATTCAGGTGCTCTTGAAAGTTTTTTTCTGCTTGTGGTAAGCTCATTACTTCGATGTGCTCTAGTATTGTATTGCTTTATTCGTATGCTAACGGCTGCATACTAACACTGTGTTCAGCTGGAAAAAAATTTATAAAGCATCGCTATTTGTTTTACTCGCTGTAATGCAGTAAGCTTATTGGCTCGACTGTAATTCACAGTAGCTGGCTTGTGCACGCAAGATAAGCGTACCTGCAATATGCGTACCTGTACGTCACTTGCGCGCGCATTATATAGTACATCTCTTTGGAGTGCAGTATCCCGATAGGGCTTTATATTTATAGCATTTCGCATTAAAGACAGTATATAATGCCCCCCCCCCCCCCTCCTTCTATGGCCACTGATATAAAGTATTTGTGATGAACTGCTTCGTTTAGAAGTATCACGTAGATGGCTTGCTAGTGTTCTATTTTCAAAAGATTGGGGCGATTGATGCAGATACCGTAAAAGACACACGTCTGAATTATACCTAGGCAGTTGCCGAAAACTGCACACCAGCTAGCAATCGGTGGGCTATTCCTAAACAAGATTGAGAGCCTAACATTCCTGCATCGGCAAGCAAATCCTACCACGAGCGCACTTTTCGTAGGGGAATACGTTTAATAGTTCCACCTATGAGAGGAAGTGACACCCATGTCACATCAAGAGAAATGAGTCATCATTCATGATCTATTTTTTAAGTGATAGGTGTATAAAATTAGGGTTCTTTGCTTTGTCGACGGAGATGTCTGTAACACAAATTTCCTGAACGCAGTGCCATGCGGTTAGGAGTTATATGTTTGCGCATTTAATGAAAAGCTGTTAGTTTTCTGCTCTATTCATACATAGCTAACTCTGCAGTGTTTGTGTCTCATGTATGATCAACAATGTAGACCTATGATTACTGCCAAGAGCGAGCGAAGAAAAAGCGAAGAACTCATCCAGTGCTGCGTGTAGCAGCAGACCACACCGCCTTAAACGCGGTGGTAGTGGTTAAGCTTGTTCATCCTGTACAAACCTGGAAGGAATATCATTCTGTTCCGGTGTGCGACGTGTCTGCGGTGCAGGCTATGCGCGATCACCTAAGCGCTGGAAACGCCTAGGTTGTTGACCTTACGCTTGGTTAAGTCAAAGGTCAAGATTATGCCTAGTCAAGTTCCAATGAAAAGTAGTTTACTTAAAGCTGCGGCAAGCCGGTCGGCGAAGCTGACTAGGCAAGCTAAATGTAAAGTCACAGGCAAAACTGTCTGGCCCGCAGGGTTCGTTGTCGAATCATGTAACGGGGCAACACACCTGCGTCATCCTAGAAGTTACAGAGCCTTGACGGGGCCAGGACGAGAGGTGTGTGATCACTATTCTAGGATTTGGAGGTACATGTGTGCTGTTAATCGTCTAATTACAACATCTCGACAACGAACCCTGTCTGTCGGGCACTTTGACAAAGTCCATGCACCACCTTCCCAATGGCCAAGGAATTGGACCCTGCAGGATGGGAGAAAGTGCGGACATTGCTGTCCAGCTCCATTTGCGGTGTGATGAAAACAGTTACCAAAGGCAACCCATCTCTGACCCCGGGAACGCAATGCACCTGCGCAGGCCAGGCTACGTGCCCTGGGGCTACGGCTGCCTGCGGAAGTTTCTGTCAGGAGACGGCATGCGCAGAGTTCACTCGGTCATCCGTTTCCTCCTGACGGCCGTCTTCACCGTCGCCATGGTAGTTCTGGGCGTGTGGCTCTACCACCACTCCCACAGCCCGTCGCTCATGCGGGAGCGCTCGGTGGCCAACTGGGAGTACATGCCCAAGATGGACCAGAGCTGACGCTCCCCGACCATCGAACGATGGGGTACTGTGGCTCGAACTTTCCGCCCAGTTTTTAGCGTTTCTTGCTTTCCGATATCCGCTTGTAGTGTACTGTGACGGTATGTGCAGTTTCTTTTCGCAATCTGTTCTCCTTGTTATCATTTCACTGTTATATTCCGCATTTAGAAGACTATTATGGTGCCTGCAGTGTATTATTCAGTGGGAACACAAGAAGGGAAAAAAAGTGCTGTTATTGTTTTTCTCGGAGGCGTTTGCAGATCTTACAATGAATGAGAAGTGTGTGTAATCGTTTGAAATGTTTCATTTATGAAATTTGTTCATGTTTTTTAGAACCCTCTTATCGCTCAACTGATCAACAGAATCAACAGAAAACCCTACTGCTTTCTGTTGATTCTTTCGTTCAGATTAAATATTACTGGTTTGTTTTCTGCAGAGTGTTCAGAACTTTGCAAAATACGTCATAGAATCACGGTTAGGTGGGATGGATACTATGTTCCTTTCATGTGACTGTTTTTGAAACATTTGTCCTGCTGGAGCAGCAACTGATTATATGAAATATATTTGCCTTTCACATCGGCCCCAAATAAAAAGATGAACTGTTGAATAGAATCATAAAGTGCTCGCGATCAATTTTATTCTTTTTTCTTGTCCATCAGTACCGCTTTTCCGTCCACGGAAAAGCCGGTCTATTGTAAACTCACCATAATTGTGTGATTAAAATCTATTTTTTTTGTTCGTGCCTTGTACTTAACCAAATGACATGCATCAGTACTTAACAGTTATCTTTAATTAGTTCATGTGGGACGAGCTCATGCTTATGTAAGTACCTTTGTTTCGACAGTTGACTTAAGTTTAAATAGATCTAGGCGAGACATAATTGATTATTTTTAAGGTAGTTTGAGACGGTGAAAATTTTCATTAATTGAAGTTAGCTGTTTAAATGTTTCACTTTCCTGGGAGAACACGTTTCTCATTCTGCAGGTAAGAGCCGCTGCGGTGGCTCAGTGGTTATGGCGCTCGGCTGCTGACCCGAAACGCGGGTTCGATCCCGGCCGCGGCGGTCCAATTTCGATGGAGGCGAAATTCTAGAGGCCCGTGTGCTGTGCGATGTCAGTGCACGTTAAAGCACCCCAGGTGGTCGAAATATCCGGAGCCCTTCACTACACTGTCCCGCATAGCCTGAGTCGCTTTCGGACGTTAAACACCCATCAATCATAAGTCATTCTGCAGTTAAAGAAACAGGCCCTTAGAGTGCCCTTGAAGCAAATGCAATTGTTACTTTTGTGAGTTTTGCAGCAGTGCTACCTGTTTTCAGTAGTAAATCCTGCATACTCCTGTACATCGAATCTTCCACGAAGAAATGTAACCCACAGACTTGTCCATGAAAATAATTTGAAAATTTCAACACGGAACGGGAAGTTAAGGTAAAAAAAAAATACAGTACCTATTTAAAGCGGCTAATTTCGTTTCTTAAATTTTCAGTGCATTTTGTTAGACCTGCCACGCCCGTGTTTTTAGAGAAAAATGGTAAATGCTTGTTGGCTCTAACTTGCAGATCACTCATTATAAGCACGACTTCACGATTACATACAACGGCATCCTTTTCGCTAATACATCGTTGGAGAAAGCATTTCCCTGGTTCTTGAACATTTAAGTAAAGAGTACGACATAGGCCCCTTCATAGAAGGGCTCTGTATCGTTTAATGTCCATGAACAAGGAGAATTTCGTAGCCCTTTGCCATTTTGAGAAAAATTATTTTTTTTTTTTGCCGGAAGGTTTACTGGAAGATGAACTGAACAGTTCAGTTTATTTTTTATCTTTTTCTTTGACCTCCTCTTTTTAGCGTCTTTCATACTTTAAACACGAGTTTTCAGAGAAAAGCATGTAGGTTGCTACGTATAGATGATTAATACGGTAAAACTTAGTGCTGGGCTACTTGGTGGGGCGTACAGACCCGATCACACTTGTCTAGAGCATCGAATGATGCTCTGCGGGGAAAATAAATTGAAATTATAAACGAGGTACAGACTTTCGCTCATAATACTTGCGCTCGAGCGCAGCTCAATAGACATGCGAGCAAAACAGGTACAAGAACCTTCTACATATTCAGAGCAGCTGCGATAAAATTTTACTTCATTTGTTCCACAACATGCTGCTCTAGCACTCTTGACAATTCTGATAGGGTCTGTACTGTACAAGTAAAATAGTGCTACAAAGTGACCACATGACGATGAAAGTGACCGCGACACCACAGTCAACTCGTTGATCTATGTCGTGTCGTCTATACTTCTTCCGGTGGTTGTCTGTGTCGCGCTTTTTTACTTTTAAAGACAAATATTTGCTCATCTGAATGCAATACCCGATGCAGTGAAAGAAAGTATTACACTGTAAGCAGTTATCAAAAAGAGTTAAACGTGTGCCTTGAGATAGGCCTTCAAGGCGTTGTACCCGTTGTATTCTTAGTGGTATCTGAGCCTTCATAATCGTCTTTTTTTTACGGGATTTAGGACCTCTAATTTGCGCTGCTTTATGAGTTCCGAAGTCGATGATATGTTAAAACTACGCTAATATGCTCCTTGTGCACGGTACCACTAGCAAATCTTTTGTGCAAGACTTGAATAGAATAGAATCAGATGTCGTGTGAAAGCTTCATTCCTTCACACAAAAACGCCTGGGCAAGAGTGTATAAGATGCCTTGTTTCGCTATACAGTGAATGATCCGGTTTTGTTTCTCGCAAAGGAAAGGTAGGAGGTTTCTCAAACTCCCAATAGAAGGCGCCACGTTTCAAGCCTCGGGATTCAATCTTTCATGGTTACCGCTCGATGTTTCTCTTTGGCAATCGTCGGGTTCCTCTCTTTTCCTCCTACCTGCATTTCCTCTTCCCAGAAAGAGCACAGATATCGCGCACGCACACAAAAAAAAATTGGAGGGGGGAGGGGAAGACAGGGAAGAGCCAAAATAGGGATACACAAAGGTATGGTCACGTGGTGTTCCACGAATGAGCAGAGGGCAGCACTGTGCGGCAAACATGTGCCTTTAGCCTAGCGGCGCTCACTGGAACTAAACGGGGCGCGGGCCTGCGGCGAAGCGGCCAGGGAAGGGCAGGCTCCGGGCTGGAGCTCTGGGGCTTTGCAGGGCGGCGTGTGTCGCATTGGTGCGCGCTGGCCTTCGACATGGGTGCCGTCGGCCGGAGTTAGGACTCACTGGTCGCGAGGCTTTCGTCCGGTCTGCTCGAAGGTGAGCGGGCGTAGGAGCAGCGTCCCTCTACGTGCTAACAAGAGAACAGCCACAATGACGGTGTTTTCCGTGCTCACGACGAGCGCGTCGCCGCTTTTTCTGCTGTTGCTGCTGCTGCTACGGGCAAGCCGGCCGGACTCGTCGGCAGTGTTGGCTGCACCGTCTTCGGCCCCCGGCAACGACACAGCGACCGGTGAGTAAGGTCGTACGTGCATCGGCCTTAATCTAGCGAGATGGTGCTGATGTAACTGGCAATCACTATCGCTACCTGCACCCGGAAGTGCTTCACGGATGGAGATGACAGAAGCACGTGCATCTCTGAGCATTTCACTCTTTGGACTGTGGCTTTTTGGAGTGGAACAATGGGATCAGTTAACATTCCGATCTATAAGGAGCAAATGTGCTTAGCACCACGCTTTATCATAAGCGCTTGACGCGCGCATGCCGCAGCGGTTACACATATCAAAGTAGGAAGATTGATAACAAGCAGGCCTAGACTGGCGTTGGACACCGAAATCTCCGAAACCGGTGGTAAGGCTACAACTTGAAAACGTCACCTGCTTTCGCAGCTGGCAGACAATAATATCATTTGCTTTGTGACCCGCTATCTGACCATTTCGTGACACTTTAATGAGCTGAAATTTGCGACATTGTATATATATAAAAAAGAAAACCCATGAAAAGTGCAATCTTCATGCGCACGAAAGTGCGTACGCACTTGTCGGGTAGCTGAAGTCCCCAGGAGATTTCCTCCTCTGAAAGTATTGCACGTCTAGAATGCAGGATTTCACACTACTATAAAGGGCCTCCTTGCCGAATCGATACCGAGATGACGCATCACTCTAATTCGTATTGTGATGACATGGTAGTGGAGGCTGTCCACACGTACACTAGGACGTAAAGCAATGCCACATAACCTGCACTCCATTCTTTACGAATGGCGTAAAGAACTACTAATTGATACATACGTAGGTCCGATACCACGAGGTTTTGTCGATATTTTTAAAATTTTTATCGATGTACAGTAGACGGTCTTCCGAAATAATCTCATGTTAACAATAAGAGCGCTAATGCTGTGGTTGTAAAATACTCATCAAGCTCCGGTCCCGAAATTTGTTGAAAAGTGTGCTAGATATGCGTATTTACTTACCTGCTAGTAATGAGTCGTTTACAGGATTGCCCATTGTGAAAATGACGCAAAAGTAGCAAGAAATGTAATGCACCGGACAATAACTTGACCTAACTATTCGAGTCGCTCAAGTCCGCTTCAATAAAAGGTCATAATATACAGCCCCGCAGATGGAAAACGTTGCCATAGGTAATTAAATGCGACCAGCGCTCGTTAACTCAAATGATCCTCATCATCTTGTGGTTAATGGAAGTGAATGCGTAAAGCATGCCCAGGATGCAGTGCAACGTCCTCAATTTTCCTTTTTATTGCAAAAATGTTCCTCCGTGCCATTACAGTAAACCCTCTGCGCTTAATGTGAGATCTAATGAACTTCCCCAGGGAGCTTCAGGGCGCCAACATTATGGCGTTAATGCTTCCTTTTCTTTTGTAGCACAGTAAAGAATACCTCGCTTTAGTGAGCAAAACAGGAAGGCGCATACACTATTTCAAGGCATTCTGGAAATCTGGGCTTTAAGCGATAATTCATATTTGGGCACTTTGATGAGTATGATTCTGACGTTTTCCGGAATTGTGTCTTTGGTACATTAGCTTCAGAAGGCACGCAAGACATGTTCTTGGTGGAAAACAGTAGAGCCTTTAAGCAAAGGAATCTCGAGGAGTAAACGGAGACAATGAACACCAGGCGAAAAATAACAGAAAGAGGACTTTCTTAGTGAAAGAAACGTGCTCTTTACTTTAGTCAGTGAAAAGGAGACAATTGGGAAGTACACGTGGCTCAAAGAAAGAGTTTAATGTAGACCCTTAAGTTTGTCAGTCCTCATTTTTATAATGGTCTACATTCCATGGCTTGCCCTCTTATACTACCGCTGCTGTAGGAAACTATTGTTTGCTATAACTACGTCTGCGCATTTCGCCAACTAAAAATGCACACCTTTGAAGAGCTCCTTGCATCTTGGGCATGGTGGCTATTTTAATTTCGTGCTTAAATATGATGACAGACCGGCAAATGGTAACTTATTTGTGTCCTAATACGCTCTGTTTATTTCATTTCCCGCTTGATTTCTCAATTAGAAGTTTTCGGGCAACGCTCGTCTAATAGCGCGCACGCACACACACGCACACACACGCACGCACGCACGCACACGAAATACACGTACGCACACGCGCGCACACACTAGAACACCTTTAGTTTAGGTCCTGGTTCTGACGCCTCGTTTACGGATTCGACGAGTGCACTGCCGCATTTTCGATTTCAGCCAAAAGCTCAAAAATCAAAAGCTACCCGTTGCCATGTACGAAATCTACAAGAGATCAGGAAGGGTGGCGTAACATGTCTAGCCTTGCAAATCTGTGATTTAAAAATGAGAAAACTTTACGACAAACCAATAACCTTCTAGTCAGATTGTGTCGCAACCTGTCTATCGAAAAAGAAGAGATAAAAATAGAGAAGCGACGCATAAAGAAAAAAGGCAAAAAGAGAAATTGATAGTGGTAAATAAATTGCGGCGTAGTGCGGCGAATTCGCCACAACTGTCAGCCATTCGTGCACACCATCTAAGTGAGTGATCACCTTCGAGCTTCAGCCCTGCTTAAAGCGTGACCTGTGTCGCCGCGGAGGAGGCCAAGCTATAGGAGGAAGCCAGCTCGTACAATGTTTCGCAAGGGGTTCCCCGGGCCGAACAGGAATGCGTCCGCTCCGGGAGCACTAATGGCGCAGCGCCCTTTCCCGTTGTCTCCGCCGCGCTGCCGCTAAAAACTGATCAATACTAGCGGGTCTTCTCGCCGGCCGGCTGCGGCTGCCTGTGCGTCGACGGCGTTCTGCTCGCTGCTGAGACGGAATACGCGGCGGGTGCCGGCTGCTGCCGCGTGTCAGGGTCACTGGCGGGTTTTCGGGGAGCCGCGCACAGACAGTGTTTGTGGTTACAGCGTCGTAAAAGTGCTCGCGACTCTTCAGTTGTTGCTTAAGTACATCGACAAAATCGTCCATGGAATATACAGACTGCAGCACTGTGCTCGCGACTGTGACACGCAGTTCTCTGAAGGAATGCTTTTGAATTTTTTAAAACTTTTCAACAGGGTCTGAAATCACTTTTCGTGAGCCCTTTGTCGCCGGAAAACACTGTTTTGTGCTCCATGTCAAGAGTGAAAATACAAGCGTAAATTCTAAATTGCCGGGTTTGATGCTCCAAAACGACACATGGGCTACGATCAGGGATACCGCACTGGAGAACTCTAGGTTAAAAACGCTCATGTGCTGCGCGTAGAAATCGGACAGTGCCTAAGCGTTTTTGTATTTTGCCTCGATCAAATTACGGCCGGCATGGCCGGGATCGAACCCGCAATATTAGGATCAGCAGCCCAACGCAAAAGCCACTGAGCCACAGCGGCAGGTTTATGAGAATGTAGCTGGCGCAGTTAGGTCTCCATCCTGAACTTGCAGCCACCCGCTGAGTCACTAGATTACTTTCCAGAAAATATTCCTTTCAGTGAGAGATAGGGAGAGATTTTCTAACGCTGCTAGAACGCTAGCCTTGCTGATCTCTAGACAGGCCTTGGAAAGGCATGGCGTAACCTGACATCCCATTGCGCCAGATGATGCGCCAGGTGATAATGATGAAGGGAGAGAATCACGACGCATGTGTGCACGGTGTTTCTGTGCACTGTGTTCCTAATGTATTTCGGTCTGCATGATGTTCGGCCACATACCCATTTTTTTTAAAGGATTTCATCCCAGAGTAGAAGAGCGCTACGCAGAAGTAAAGCTTGTACCTCATCAAGAAATCGGTGGGTACCCGGTGACGCTGATGATCAAAACCTGCGCCTGCCCCATACAAGGCGGATGTTCAGACCACGACGGCACATCCATGTCCGAAACAGCTGTTCTTGATAGGATCGTTCGGAAAAGGCTGTCCGGCAGTAAAGCGAAAGAGTCAGACGTTCTATTTGTTGCGGCTTGTATCGAAGGATATGTAGTGAACATGCAGAAATATCGGTTAGTTCTTTATATATACATTTCTTTCTCTTCGCGTTCCGCTTAGAAGTCATTTCCTGCTCTCCTGTAAAATGCGTTTGTTACGTGCCCAGATTTGCTTACCAGCAATGAAAGATGGCTCTCCGATTATTATTATTATTATTATTGTAGGGCTATCTGACACCAAAAGCGCGCTTCACTGCAATAAGGGTATTATGCAGGAAGAGCCAGCTTTAGACAAGTTTCAAATGTTTTTTTTTTTGTATCCATGCAAGGATTATATCAAATCTATCATTATTTGGGTAGCTAATATATGTACTGGGTCATTGAGTGAATAAACTGGTGTTGGCTTTATAACTAAATGTCACTGAGGTTTTGGTAATTCAGAAATCTACTTTTAATGTCCATTATGAACAGGAAACACTAGAGTGCCACTTGCACCAGCGAAACAACACAGTCCGTATTACAAGTCCGGCCAACACTTTCTTTCTTCTCCGAGCTTGTAAGCAAGAAAAGAGGTCCACACAAGCTCCCCAATGAACCAAGCAGCATGTAAGACAACACCGAGGGCAAAAAAAAAAAAGGAGGAGGCCAGCAGGAACTCTCGAATGCGTGGCTTGGACTGACATTAGCACCGTGGAGAGCTCGCCGCTTGGTCGGAGATCTTGCTTCGGGGTGTGTTTTTGGTGACTGACGATAGCGAGTGCCCTGTAGACACCCTAGCATGGTCCCAGATCCAGCGGCCAAGGCTGCGCGGCGCTAATTTTAATTCCAGCCATAAACTATAGCGCTCGTGTAAAGATTTTCGGTGGCGGTACAGGTTGGAACTAGATGATTAAGCAAAAATAATCAGACGAGGAAAAAAAGAAACGTCTTGTAGATGTTTTGTAAATTGCTTCACTGGGTGAGTTATTACCGAACAGAGTGATTAGACGATCTGCTTTTGATTATTGTTCAACGTTTAACAAATAATTGTTGAATGACAAAGTAGAACTGTTACTGTAACCAAGCGAATCAAAGGTTCAATCTGAAAAGCAACATATTCGATAAATGTGTTTTCCAGCTGAACAAAGCCCATGTGCAATTTTTTGTGTTCAGGTGCAACGAACCACGAGCTACACGCCGAAGCATGAAACTCACAGAAAACCCAGAAACAGAGCTGACACAAATTTATGGGAAAAAACCCCATAAAGCTGCGGCAGCCAAAGCAAAAAAATTATTCGCAAAAATAACTTTCGCAAAGGAAGGCAGCTTTGAAATTTGCTGAATCAAAAGTAAAAATTTGCTTTTAACTTTTCGTTGCCGAAGGTCATTCTGGAAAGTTGATATCTAACGATGGAAACTAAAACCACTGTCCACAAAAGCGTCCCCTTCATGCACCGAACTAAATATAACAAAACGCGGACTGCTTACGTTAATTACCTGTCGGGTACGGCTGCCACAGCACGGACGAAGTGTGGAAAGAATCCTTAGAATAAAAATGAAATTGAGGTATGCAAGCAACGGCAGCATTAAAAGATCGTCAACGCTGCTGTAACAGTCTTGCCTGTAAGTATCCAACTGCAGTGTCACAGTCAGGAGCACAGCTGCCCTTATTCACACTATACAAAGCCAGACTGCCGCCATTTGGCAATAGATGGATGGCTGAGGTCAGGGTCGGCTGATATCGGATTATGGAAGCCTGCTGTCGGTTGCATGCGTGTACTGCGGTCGCTTCTTCGTAATCCGTCTCTTCCATGATGTCGCCGACGGCGTCTTCGATCGCACCCAGCATGTGGGAGGAGAACGGCACGACCGATTTGGCGCCTCGTTGGTATTGTAATTTGTGTGTGTTTGTGTGGGGCAAGGCTTAGCCCGTGCACGTAGAACTCGTCGCAAGCGGTTGTGTTGCTAGGGCCGCTATGGTGTCCTTGAGCTGATTTACGGTGAAGCCGACATTTTTTTAAAGAGACAGAGCACTTAGTGCTTGTGTTTAATTCCAGACTTTTGCTATTACATATAAAACCCTGTAAACAAGCACAAGAAACTAACCACTCCTTCTCACAAGTGAATTAGCAGCATACGAGGATATAGAGATCAGGAGCTCGACAGGTTACGAAGAAAGGAGACAATAATAATTGAAACCAAGAAACCACAGTGAAGCCTTTTGGTTTCTTGATGGAGCTGAACATGAAAAAAAACATTTGTGTTATCAAAAATAGAAGGCAGTTTTAAAGTAAGTATAAAAAAGTCAGCCGCATGTCACCGGCGAGATCCAAACCCCCGACAGCCGAATGTAGCGCGCAGTGCTACGCCAGCTGAACTACGATGGCGGCTGTCTCACATTCTTCTTTAGAGTGAAATTTTTGTGCGTCTCTCTCATTCCTGCGAGGTTTCATCAGCACCGCTCCCCACTGTAGCAGCCGAATTAGAACGCCCTCTCATACCGCAAGTGCCACTCAGAACATGACCGAACTTGGAGGGTGTATACCACGAGATAGCCCTCTTAACTTCCTACCCAATTGTCTGTGAAGTGACATAACAAGGGTCTCGGTTCCGGCAGTACTAAGGCCGTAGGTAACGTAAAAGGTCTCTAAAACAGCTACCAACCTCCCTGCGCGTTTACGTTCTACTTGCCCCTTGCGGTATTACGGGGCGGTCCACG
Source organism: Amblyomma americanum (assembly GCF_052857255.1). Classification (NCBI taxonomy): domain Eukaryota; kingdom Metazoa; phylum Arthropoda; class Arachnida; order Ixodida; family Ixodidae; genus Amblyomma; species Amblyomma americanum. The sequence goes on from NC_135502.1 coordinate 35,723,080, forward strand.
TCCGCCGATGTGGTCGAGGGAAGGATCGTGTGAACACTTCCAAGGTTAGGAGATACGACACGATTGCACCCCAAATGAGAAGGCGAGACAACCGCCTCGATAGGTTAGTTGGTGGAGCACTGCACGTGATATGCAGAGGTCCTGGGTTCGACCCTTACCGGATGCATGGCCTTATTCTTTCCCCCACTTTCTGTATTTTGTTTCTATTTCAAATGATTGCGCCAGTAATTTCTCAGTCTGATCAGCAGTACGATAAAAAGTATCCCCGCATGCTTTTCTTGATTTCATTCACCGTTGCCTTCTTACAAGACTAATGTTTCTTACTGCCTTTTGCCATGTGGAGCAGCACAACTTAAGTGTTTGAGAACTATGCCGCCATTCATCCAGGAGATATGGTCAGCTACAAACAACGCGTTCAAGTAGCTAAAAAAATTACCTTTAAGGTCACAATCAGTTAGTGAAATATAAAAGTCTGTATTTTTGTGAAGTTTCATTTCCCGCAAAAACTTTTCATCACTCAATGAAGGGCCGATAACACCACTGTTTGTCTGTTTCTACAGCTGTTTGCTTTAATGTCGCATCTTAAGCAGTGCCTCACCGGTCCTCATTTTTCGATATTGAAAAGCAATGTGGGGCGCGGTCTTGTCACGTGAATTCAGCCCTCCCGACTGCAAATTGCCTTACTCGCCTTCTTGTCACGGAAGAACGGGCGAGGAGATGGAGTGGGGAAGAGCGCGGAAAGACCGTGGCATGTCTGGCTACATCTTGTTCTGCTGAGCCGCGAGCATCGGTGGCCTCGCTTGCCAGTCGATACTATGCATCGAACATTCAAGTGCTCTTTTTTTGTTGTCCGGCTTCGAAAGAATAGATGCCAAAGGTCGGTAGAAAACGTGTGATCCATCATAATGAAGTCTGTAATAAATACGTGAGTTGCTGATATTGTAAGGAAAGTGCTGTGAGTAATATTTTGGCAGTATGTCTACAAAAGTAGATTCCAGCACACATAAACCACGGCCCGCGAAAAACACTACAAGTGTGATAGTGACTACCGCGACAGATTGTCATTACTGGTGGCCATTGTCAAGAATGTGTTCAGAAACAACTGCACAAGATGAGACATTACTTCTGTGTTACATGCCGTAATTAGGCAATTCCAATAGTTATTTTGTCACTCATTCCTTTGTGGCCACCTAATCACTCACTCACTCACTCACTCACTCACTCACTCACTCACTCACTCACTCACTCACTCACTCACTCACTCACTCACTCACTCACTCACTCACTCACTCACTCACTCACTCACTCACTCACTCACTCACTCACTCACTCACTCACTCACTCACTCACTCACTCACTCACTCACTCACTCACTCACTCACTCACTCACTCACTCACTCACTCACTCACTCACTCACTCACTCACTCACTCACTCACTCACTCACTCACTCACTCACTCACTCACTCACTCACTCACTCACTCACTCACTCACTCACTCACTCACTCACTCACTCACTCACTCACTCACTCACTCACTCACTCACTCACTCACTCACTCACTCACTCACTCACTCACTCACTCACTCACTCACTCACTCACTCACTCACTCACTCACTCACTCACTCACTCACTCACTCACTCACTCACTCACTCACTCACTCACTCACTCACTCGTCAAGACAAACGCCCAGCATGTAGCAACATCTGAGATATTATTGTGCGCCGTGAGCGACGCGGACACCTCACCGGGCTTACGCGAGACAGCACTCAGACGCGACTGGAGCGCTTGATCGCCGATACAGAAAAGCTGCCCGTCGCTGGCAGCCAGCATCCCCGTGGCCCCCGTTTTACTTTTTTGTGTGTGTGTTTCAGCACAGCGTCGGTGCATTTGTATTTCTTTCCAGTGCAGCTTTCTTGTCGGGGAGAGCGATGGGACAGCACACTGACTGCTGGCTGTCGCTATTAGGTTAGCCTGCCAGCCGGGCACGTCAAAACACTGCTTGTTTTGCGAACGCCAAGCGCGCATTACGGAGAGGAAGTGGCGGCAGAGGTCTTTTTCTTCCCGGCTTCCGGGCAACGCTTCTGACGTTGAATATGCATCCGCCTTCTCGCGCACTTCAGCATCTTCTTCACGTAGTCTCTACGCCCTTGGTTCTCAATGCTCTCGACCGATCCAGAAGAGATGCGCCAGGAAGTAGATGAAACTAGCATGGAGGAGCTACAAGCGAGGAAGAGCGTAAAATATTTGAAACTAAAGTTATTAAAGTAAGGATACTTAGTAAAAAAAACAGCAATGCAGCTTATAACGTTTTAGGTTCGCAAAAAAAAAAGAAACTCCCAGAAAAAAGCTGCCAGCTTCATCTTCATTATACGGTGCTGCTATACATCAGAGTGAATTGGCTAAGCATCACGCTCCTAAAGTGATTTTTTTATGTTACTACGTTGTCTATTTATGAAATTCGTAGTTTTTCAAGTTTCCTGCTCTCGGCCTCAGTAGTTACATTCCTGAGTGCGAAGATGTCGACCGAAAACCTTTAGATGTGGGGTATTGCCTTTTTGAGTTCTTGTTGCTGCTCTCGACGCAACGACAAAAATTTCCAACTAGAACATGGTCAAATACAAGATGACGTAATGGATTGGTTGGGAAGATTTTATTTTATTCCATCAGGCTTATACTGTGCACGTAATGTTTTCGTATCAGCTCGGTGCAGTGGAAATTGTTCACTGAGGCCAACACCAGCCAAGAGTGCGTTCAGGTGAACTTGAAAAAAATTCAGAATCATTTATTTGCTCTTGGTACTATGAATGCATGGAGGGCTTGAGTAGTTTTGTAAGCAACTGCTTAATAGTACGTTGCAGAAAGCTACGATATAAAAGCAAACAGGCTAAAAACTGCAACCGTTACTTGATTAAAATTGCATTTAAAGTTGCTAGTATTTTTTTTTTTTTTTGCAGGCGTTGTTCAGCAACATGAAGTATCTGCAAATAATGGAAATCGCGTCGGGAAGAAATAAAACACTGTGGGAATAACAACGTCATTACAAGATTCTCGAACAAATAGCTCTCATAAATTTTTTTTTACGTAACCTCGATGATAGAAAATGGCCTCCATTAATTGTTCTCGGACCTCCTATGGCAAGCCTTTAAACATGTGCGCAACCTGCAAAGTTAAGGTGAAAGGTGCTTCAATTTGATTCTTTTCTACCTCGCCTGTTCTGGTATTTGTGCCGCTGGGTGACCGGCAAACGTACACAGGCTTGCTGGAAAAGTAAAAATGTGTGCTCGTAAAACCCTTCACGTGCCCTGCGTTCTTGGACATTCAGTAACTCGCGCCATCTATTGGGTGCCAGTAGCGAACACCGCGTAACTTAATTGAGTTGTTTAAAACATGTATTTCTGAGAAGACTAGGGAGTTCTAAACAACTCTGATCGAACATGGTGATTTTCACTGCCAACTCTACCTCCTCACTGAAAAATCTGACCTGTGAAATTTCTCCTGCGCTCACACGAACTATTTCTGACAGACCTAGAAAATCAATAATTTACACTGAAAATCCGAAATTCCCGCGGTGGTTCTCAGTGCTCATTGCCGCGCGTCACGTATTGGCAGCAGTGTAAACTAGAGCGATTCGTCGATATATTGCTTGAGCTTCAGTGTTGAGACTCACTTTCCGCTTTCTTTTCATTTGTATTTTGGGTACTAATGAACCTATGCTGATGGGAGCATCGCTTTTCTTAAAGCAATTAAATATGTTAGTACCGCTACGTTTAGGACGCCTCAGAGAACTTCCAAACGCGCTCCCTTTTTGCGCTTTCCATAGTGCATTGTCAATTGAAGGATGTGCGTTGCACAAGCAGTGCCTTGTTCCGGGCGTCCTTGCGACAGCGTGAGGCAAATGCTCTTAACGCACCTCTGCCGCTTCGTGATGCTGCAAGCTTTGCATCGTGCCATTGCAGCGAAGCGTTCGCTCGACGGTAGCAGAACCGTTTTTGTTCCATGCAGGAAGAGAAAGTAAGGGGCATTTAGAAAGCTTTTGCAATCATCTCATCAAAAGAGGCCAGGCATATGTGCCAGCGTTGCGTCCACATTTTGAGTCAGTGCGCATACAAACTGCTTGTGCACAATCAGAAATGTTATTGAAATCATTTTGTAGGCAGAGAAGTTTGGTGCTCTTCTTCTAATGCTCAGAGACAATGGTTGTGAAGGAACTTTGTATAAGCAGCATCATAAAACAGTAGCGCTTGCTGGGCTAGTTAGTGTAACATCGTGTAACAAAAGTAAAAACAGCGCTAATTTTTACATAAACACACAGAAAGACCAGATAGGACGGGCGCAGACAGGACAGGACAGCGCCCATCCTTTCTGGTCTTTCTTTGTGTTCGTGTAAAAATTAGCGCTGTTTTTACTTTTGTTACACGAAGCAGCATCATTAAGTCGGAAAAACTTTAAGTACTTTATTTTTAACGATTGTATGAAACTTTGATGCCCGTATTTTATTTCCTTCTTTTATTATGCGGTGTTTCATTCTGACGTGTCTCATTTTGGAACCCAAGTTCCTTTACTCAGAGCGCATGTCAAGCTACGCTAATTTATCATCAGACCAAAAGAAGAGAGGCTCCCCACAACAATGTCTGCTATTTGATTATAATCCTCAAGTTTCATTTTCAAAGAAACTAGTGGCCCTAAATGTAAACCAATGCGCGTGTTCTATGTGCGCACAGAATTATAAGCGCTTGTTGCTTCCCGCGGTTGTTTCCTTAAAATGAAGCTATCATAGGATAGCGAACAGTTTCTGATAAAGAAAAGATTTCGATGGCAATACGGAGTGCTCGTTTTAATCACTGCTCATTATATAACATTCCTTTGAGACGTTTTCGGTCAGGTAAGCTTTAAAACTTGATGGATGACAAGTCGCAACAAGTCGCATCCTATTCCCTGGTGTGATGTAAGCGAAAAAAAAGCGATTCTGTTATTCATCATAGTTTTTTTTTCACAAATTTTAAACTCCTCAATAAATAAAATGAGTAACATGAACGATTAGCTTCATTTGCTGTTTACATTTTTTTCCTAGCGCCTCTTTTTTCAGTGCTTAATTTTGCAAGTGGTGTTCCTCAGTTGTGAATGCATAACTCGCCATATAATAGTAATAGTTACTGAATGATTGCAAAACTTAAGTAAAATGACACAAGTTAACAAACATTAAGATGATTACGCAAGATTTTTTTTCGTCGCAATGTCGTTGCTGTTTCAAGGTTTACTGAGGCGTGCAAATTCTAGTACTCAAATTTTTTACTCTTTCTCTATTTAAAGATTTTTGCGTAACGCATGTTTCTGTATTTTTACTCAGCAACTGCAAGTAACGCGATGCTTCTTTGCTCGGCTGTTTGAACTCGCAGCGGGGGCCATTTAATCAAGTGGCAGGTGCAGCCACTCGCTTTAAAGCAACAAAAATTGGTTGTGAAACACCTCACGGAGAGACGTGATGCAATAGAAAAAAAAATTGTGTTCGTGCATCGTGGTTCTAGCCTGAAAGCCATCACTGAATAATGGAAAAGTATGCGCAACGTTCCAAAGCAATCACATTGCTATGCATATTCATCTGTTCGCGTCACAATCATTATTTCATGCGCAGGCTGACTATTACTTAACACCTGCAACGGAGACAGTTGGTTCAAGGAGACTGTTGCTAAGCAGTGCTTTTTTCAGTAAATTTACTCAAGAATGGCAGAACGAGTAAATTCCGGACACGTTAGGCTGCATGTGTTCATACAAAGTGACCCAGAACTAATGGAGTATTTTTTTGTAAAATGAAAATTTCGTAAATAAAAAAAACACGATTTTGTGCCTGATTTGTGGCAGCCCTATTCTTAACAAGAAAGTGTTTTCTTTGTTTCCTAAACTGCCGTTCCTAACCTCTGGGATTGCACACTGCTCGTAAACAACAAGCTCACTCGTCAGTCCAGCACCGAAGTACGTTGACGCATATAACGGTATTCCGCGTGCCACCCTGCTTCACAGATGCAAGTTTGACGGGTTGAGGGGGGGGGGGGATGCTGCGATTGCACCCAGCTGCTGGGAGGTTTCTTAGGACCGTACGCGCCATCCTTTGAAACTGCATGGCTGATGAAAATGTGCACAAAGTTGTCGTCATCGAAAACATTCGACGTTCAGTTACACCCACCGTCATCGGCGCTTGCTTTATCGTCAGGGTTAACTCTAATAAGAGCTTATCCGATTCACAAGGCTTTTTACGAGAATTTAAAGTGAACTGCTCGTGCTGGCACCCAGAGCTTCATCGATTCAACTAAACGTACATGCGGGATTTCTAGCTGTGTTTGATTTTTCTCGCCTCGCAAGAGTGTGTTGCCAATGTGGCTTCTATCCCACACCTTCCGTCTGGATGTTTTATTTGAAACAGTTAGTAAATTCGTCTTCAATGGTAAAATATCTTTCGCAAGATCGCGTCTACGGGTGTATTAACTCTAATGAATTTCAGTTGAAAAATCAGTGTTCACTCGCTGATTGAAAAAAAAAAGCAACTGAAACGCGGCTCTCAAACGCACTTCTATCTTTTCCTTCCGCGTAAGCATCGCGTTCGCTCCTGTGAACATCTAGTGCGTTCGGAAAAGCATAGGAACAAGGTAACAAAAGATTTAAAAACGAAGAGAAAAGCGAATCAACAAATCAAAAATAAACAAAAGCAGCTGCAACGAGGAGACCCGCCTGCGGAAGAGTCCGCCAAATCCAGGATCTGCCCTAGAACACTTATCGCCAGAGTGCTCAGCAATGCGCATCTCACGGGATCGTCTCGCCGAGCAGGCGAATTTAAACTCGAGCGAGAGGAACCGAAACCGCACGCGCGAGCGCTGAAACACATTCAGCAGCGTCAGCGCCTGCACCGGGCGGTGAAGAAGAATGCATAGCCTTTTCTGGATCTTGAAACAAAGGGAGCATCCGGCGGTAACATCACGAGACGTCCTCTGCATTGTCCGGTTTATTCCGTGCAGTTGGTATGCGGGCGCTATATAGTTAAGAGTGTGACAAACCGGGAAATTGTTCCAGGTGTCGCGCAGTGTTGAAGTGCTGTTCCTGAATAATTACGTCTTGTTTTTTATTACTTAGTAGTATTAAAGGCATTACATGCAAGCCTGTTGAGTTCTGCACATGCCGTCAAGTTAAGCACACAGCGGAGACTCTGATACAAAAACGATCTGTTCACATTCGCTCCAACGAGGCTCTATCTATTGCCGCCCATCGCAACGGCTGCACAGTCTTCCGAAGCGAGCTTCCGCAGCGCTGCATCGTACTACGTAGATGGCGAGCGTGTACCCTTCCTCAGAGCGGCGCCACAGCGGCGTAGCGTACACGTATACCGCGCTGCCGCTGCAGGGGTGGCGAATGTAGAGGCTGCCGGAGAGCGCGCGCGACGTGTCGTCGAGTGCTCGCTTTATTCTTTATCCTTTTCACTCGGTTTTGTCTTTTTCTCTGTTTACACTTTTCGCGTTCTTATTTCTCGCCATCGCCTGTCCCGTTAGCGTTACGCTTTATCTTCTACTTCCTCCTGCTCTCTCGCTTAAGCCTTTCCTCTCTGCTGTCGGTCTGGTTGGTCGGGTTCTGCGCACCCTTCAGTGGCGCCGCCCGCACTGTTTGCCCGACTGCGGAACCGCCAGCTTGGGGTTCGGGTCTCAGCGCGCAATTTAGTCGTCGAGCAAACGAGTGCAGAGCGGGTCGCGCGTGCTTAACAAGCTCGCGCACAGACGCACCGCGTCCGCACGCTGAACACCTCCGCGCATATTCCACGCAAACACACTGGCGCAAACCTAGACAGACTAGCGAGTTCACATGCAACCCTGCGCTTTCACGGTCTGCCGTGGACGCGCCGGTGTAAGACGAAAGCAAAAAAAAAAAAAACGGAAGAAACACAGGCGAATGCGCTTTGCATTAACTCAGCAGAACTGTTTCTGCGGTTTCTTCTTTCGCTCAAAACACAACTCTATCTTTGTTTGTGATGGTTGTTCTCTGTTATTACAGAGTGCATCGTTCCCGCCCAAGCTGTGTATAGTGTGATTTGCTTTCGGTGCTACTGGGACTCAGACGCGTGTGTCCCTGTTTCGTTCTGTCTGTTGCAGGCACTGTTCTCTCACGGTTGCTCAGACTTCCAGTATGCAGTTTGTTAGGCTCCGGTCTTGCGTGAAACTTCATTTGTGGTTTTGCGTTTTTTTTTGTTAACGATGTCATAGATTGTATTCTGCGGAGTTAGCGAAGATCCTGAGGAGCGTGTTGATATTTTGAGCTTTGCTAGTCAGGAGTCATGTGATTCCCTGTTTTTATCGCTAATGACGAAATCAAGCTACACAATTTCATAATGACACTTTTTTGTTGAAAATAAAGTAAAAATAAATTCAGATGAGCGAAACTGGAAACTCTCATAAACAAGGCAACGTTGCGCAACTGACAAAAGCAATGTAGAGTTGCACATCCTCCATTTACGCTCATCATAGTTTTTATTTTAAGATATTTGAGAAATGAAGATAAAGTGCGGGCTGAATTTTTTGGTAGATTATTCACGTTGGAGGAAAATAAAAACCATAGGTTGTACTAACGCCTTCACATAAGCAAAATGACCAATATCGAAGCCAATGAACGGCTCCTAGGCTCTCCGTATAAGCTTTCTTCAACGTCTATATTTATCCTCCTTTTATTTTTCGTTCCACGTTAGCTCGTTATGAACAACAAGGCTGATTTTCTGGAAGCCTTTTCAAGCCTCGCTTGAAAGTCTCGGGAGCCGTAAATTTCTCTGACAATAAAAATCACGCGGATACCAAATCGATTATCTTCATCTATTTTAGTTTCCTCCAAATGTGCATGACGATATTCGAAGCGGAAATTGAATGCCGGATGTCGGATTGTTCCCACTGTGCCCCAGTTTTGACGGTAACGACTTTTATTTTAACGTCGCAAGAGCAGCTTCTCCGAAGAACAGCATGGCTAACGTGCTACGGCTAGACGAGGCGCGGTCAAGAACGAATTTTCAGGAGCAGTTCATCCCACAGATGGCAAATAGTAGATAAGGGAAATATTGTAACTATAGAAAAACCGGTAGGTACCCGGCAGCACTTAGGACCGAATTGCGCACCTCCCGCACACGAGGCACGTGCTCAGACCACCAGGCTACCACTGCGGTTAGAATAGCTACTGTTTTCTACTGGATAATTTTCAAATCGTCGCCATACATGAAAAGAAAAGGGGCAGGAGTTTTGTTTCGTCAGGAGCATTAGAAAACAAAAGCTCACAGTACTGTTGCGACTCCGTTACGCGAATTTCAGCGAGAGCTCGGTGACCTTTTCTGCCTTCGTTTGCCACAGGCGCCACCTTGCCTGCGACTCGGGCGCGCTGATAGCACGAGCTTTCCGTCGGTGTCGTTACACCTAGGTTGAGATAGATCTCATACTGAGGTCCAGACATTTCTTACTTTTGCGTGAAACAGAGTTCGCAAAGGAAACGGTTGGTATCTTTATCTTCACCTCTGCTCTGTGGAGGGTAAGACGCCACTCATTTGTTGTATCCGGCGAGCTATGCAGTGAACTGATAGACGAAGAAGTTTGAGCCTGCAGATTCGTGGCACTGCTCATTGGTGCTGCGCTCACAGACGTTGCACCAGTTGGGAGTGCCTTCCCCTCCTCATAAAAACGGCGAAAAGGCTCGCGCTCCCAGAAACTACCTCCCCCTTATCGGCTTTCGCTATCCCTTTGTACCGTATCGAAGAGCTCCGAAATAATTTAGACCACCTAAGGTTCTTTTTCGGCCACTGACAACACCGTGGCACATCACGCGACCGGCTTTTGTGTTTCGTCTCCATCAAAATCTGGCCGCCGCGGCCGGTATTGTACCTGGGTCCTCTGGCTCAGTAGGCTTGCGCGCTAATTATTGAGTGTACGGGTGAAAATACTAATTAAAATCTTTAGGTACACTTAGATTTTTTCTTCTGCGCTTCGCATCTTCCTGTAGAAATCTGTTCCGATAAATTCTATTCCACGGCATGCTGCTCAAAGGAAAGCCCTCAAAGGATGGCTCGTTGTTACCGGAAGAATGCTTCACTGCACAAAGAAGGCTACTCAGGTGGAGCAAACTTTAAACAAATTGCAAAACCCAATTGAAAGGGTGCTTCACTGTATAAACGGTGTTACTCAGGTGGAGCCAACTTTAAAAATTTCCAAAAGCATATATATATATTTTTTAATGGCGCCGGCTATTTTAGCTTTGTTTCCCGGTCTCGCGTAGTCATCGATTTCGTACCGTCTTCATCGTGCCTCATCTCAGGCGGTAAGTGCATCGTCATGGGGTGGAGCGCACTGGTCCACGATCACGTGATGATACCGTGCACGTTTGCTCATTAACGTCAAGTTCAAGTCGACCCTCGCGGGTTTCGATCGGACGACGCCAGTCGCCTTTTCGGCCGACTTCAACGCCGGCATCGTAACGCACAAGCAGTTCGTACTCGACGCCGCTTATGAGTACTTCACTCTCGGAACCAATCTACTGCAGTCGTCAACATAAAACGTTTACATGCACGCATTTCTCTAACCTAAAAGCAGCGATATAATCAGAATGCGAGGAACAGAAGTGGCCCAGTGTCAATAAATTTGGGGGCAAAGCGCATTAATACGCATTCTCATTATTTAATGGTGAACCATAGCGTTGATTACTTTTGTCATCGGGGAAAGCATCCGTCATTTTTCGATGCCTAGACATGTTATACATGAAATTTGCGTTTGATCTGTGAATAATATGTAGACTGAACCAGCAAACTATTAAGTAAATATTGGGTTCATAATAGATTGTCACCTCTATGATTGTATGTCAAACAGAAATACAAGCAAATTTGCATATCTCATAAATTGTTTTCTGAGTGATTCATTAGCATATCGAGTGATTAAAATGAGGTTTGCTTGACCTTCGGTGTGGTCCTGTTATTAGCATTAAAAAACTAGACGACAGAGCAGAACTTGTATTCAAATAAAACTAAGGAACAGTTTAAAATAAAGAGTTATGATGAAAATTATGAACTAATTTACTTCATTTTGAATATGTTTGCACCTATGTATTCAGTAATTACTGCTATTCAGAAAAGCTCGCTGCGCGATTCGGTCACAAGAGGGAATAAAAGACCCGAAAGCTAGGGAAATACTGAACGAAGCAAACAAACATGCGAGTAAACTGAAAGAGTGATTGTTGAGGATGAAAGCCGAGGGTCCGGTTTTGGGGGACGCTGGAATAGAAGGATCTGGATAAATTTCGACCTCAGGCACAGAAATCTTAGCGGAAAACAATAAAGCGCACAAAAGTGCCGTACATAAAACGAATATATGCCCATAACTTTTCATTTATGTTTATTCCTTTGCCTGAGTTCCTAACGAATGCTTTTCTATAGTTACATCAGCTCGCTGCTACGTGGAAGACTTACGGTTGCGTCCCTAGGAGCTGTACAGCCCTAACTGTAATAGTGGATACTGCGGTGAGTTCTACTTTTTGTTATCCGCCTAAGCACTTCTCTTTTCCGCACCCTCAGGATGGTTTCGCTTATTGAAGCCTTCCCGGATAACATATATCCTGTACTGGAAGTCCGAATGTGGTTGCAGTAAGAGTCAAGAAAAGTTGCAAGCAAGGAGAAAAATTGCTCAGTAAGATTTATTCCTAAAGCTTTTGTTTCGTTTTCTGAACACAAATCAATAATAGGTATGTTGATTCTTTTTGTGGCTATTTTGTGGCTAAATGACATCTGTGGCCTACGTTAGTCAACAGCCATTTGTCCATGAAATCGGCTTGGCTATTGTAGCCAGTGATGCTTTCAGTTCATCTATTCTGTAGCCGTTCAGTACATGGTCCCACCTTGACTAGCACGTTAGAGCCGAGCCTCACGACAGTTCAGCCCTTACTTAACATACACACTCAAATGTTAATAACTGGACGACGTCTAATTGTGCGTCGATTGCTTCAAGGTGGTCTGTTAATAACTGAACGACGTTTTGCTGAGATTGGCGGCGACCCTCAAACAGGACACCCATAGTCTATAGGAAAACATGTTTTTGCTCTACAAATATAAAGACTCGTTACACCGTTCAGCCGTTGGAAAAATACGTCGTTCTACGATGCAATATCTCACGCAAGCCTGTTATTTTTGCTAATTTGTTCTTATTTTACTGCATATGAGCTAGATGGCATAGATTTCGCGAGAATAGGCTACTCATTCAGCCACACATTGCGTCGATACGGAGCTAAGGTCCCTAATTCAGGAAATCATCGTGTTTATTCCTCCCTTTAAAACAATTGTTTTAAGCGATATCGGTAGCATCAAAGTCAAAGCTGCGAGACTAAGCGTCTGGCTGCTTCCGTCGAAGCACTCAATTATCAAAGTAAGCCTAATGCTGAACGATAGAAGCACGCACCGTCGAAAGGTTGCGCAGAATTCTTGGAGCCACGGTCGTATGTCCTGCTGCGCTGTAATGACGTATATAACAAATTACGAAAGCATCTCTCAAAATGGAAGCTTGCTCGGCCATCCTCGCAAGCAGTCGCATCGGTCTTGGTGACATCAGCTTGATGCCATGCACTTGCTTTGCTTCAATTGTGCTACTCGAGAAGAGTACAGAACAAGCAAATGTGCGTTCTAACATAAAGAAAGTTGTTGTGCATACAACAACACGAGATGAGGGACAGCGAAAAAAATTCAAATTACACAGATACAATATGAAGCGTAGATGTGCAACGGGTGAAACATTCGCAATAATGCGGTAAAAAAAGTTCTGAAATAAGGCAGTGATGGCAGCATAAAAAATAAATTTACCAATATGAGTTGAATCGTCCCAGAGTTTTTCCTATGACTTACTCGCGTAGGAATATAGCCCGGTAGCTTTGCATAGCAATGAAGTGTTGCAGGGTGTCCTTTTATGTCTTAGGAAATTGAACTTTCACTGAACCTCCGCTTACTTTTTCTTGCGTCTACGTTCAAGCTGTCTGATAAAATAGGCAACCAAGGCCATCCATTTGAGGCCATATTTTGTAACGTTGTTAGCGCGCAAACCCGATTTGTAAGGAACTGCTGTCCTTGCTGTAACCACTACAGATAGCTGCCAGTACTATAGCCATGGAGCAGCGCTATTTGTAAACCGAGGAGACTGAGCAGAATTTTGAGAATGTAAGATGTTATTTTTGGTTCGAATGACACAGGAGGAGACCGTATGATGAACCACTGAATGAAGTAGCGAAAAAGTTTGTCACGAATCCTAGAGAAAAAAAAAAGAAACCATAGAAAAGAGCGGCCTGGTCTACTCTTTAGGCCTTTCGAATCTGGCTCCGGTTGTTGCACTTCGATTTTGATAGCTTATTTAAACATAAGAAACGAAGTTTCTGATGGCACAGCGCCTCTATTATGCAATACTTTTTTTAGTGCCTTACTGAAATGGAGAATATCAACATTCCTTGGACTGCTCGCAATTCTATGTTAAACCGGTAAGCCAATAGTGTGATGGATTCAATCAATGGCTCAAACAGGGCCTCGTTGCAAGCATGCCGGGCATCCAGCTCATGGTGAGGATGTTTATTGTTCAATCGGGAGGATGGCGCCTGCATTCTGCATGGAGCTGTAGAATGGATACAAAGTTCCTAAATAAAGGCGCCCTTTGGTGAATTGCTTCGCTGCGCTCTTGGTGAATCAACAGAACTCGAAGAGTGTGTTTTTAATTGCTATCGCATTAGAACCCTTATCGGGTAAAAAAAAAAGATATGTCGTGGGTCATACAATTCACCCATTCGAAGGAGGGAATTGACGTCACAAGGCCGGATAATCCCCAATGACTTAAGGAAAGTGACGTCACCAGAAGACACGTGATGCCACTAGACTGGAAATGTTGTCACCTCCGGAAAAGGCATCAACAGCTTCTAATGCTACCTCACTGTCAACACAATGTAATTGGGTGTCCCTGTGAATGCTTTATTGGTCTCAACGTGAGGTACGACATGCACGCCACCACGCAAGCGAGGTATATCAGGCATTGTGATCTGAAAAGATCAAACGAGGATAAACAGAGACCACACATTTCTCGTTTATGGAGCTGGAAACAGAATCTTATGTGGAGAGAGCCTGACACGGGAATTAATATGACGCCAGCGAGACTTGTCGGTTGCACTCGCGGGCAGAGTTGTCTTGGTTGCCATTATACTTCTTGGCGTAGCATGAATACAGTGTGAAGGCAGGCTCGAAGTGTGTCCCTTTTATTGAATATATGTGGCAGTGTGCGTCGACCATTGCTCTGGAAGAATTTCATTCTTAGAACGATGGCGATACCAGAGTTGACAGATTTACGTTTGGATTCGTGACTGCGTCGTTTGGGGGCCATTCCAAGCCACCCAAGCGATTATTTTCGAGCTGGATGTTCACTGACTTCCCGGTTCTTCGGGGCTTCTGGTATGAAGAAATAGGCATCTTCATGAACTAGGGCTCATTAAGAGCGAAGGGCAACAGGATACCTTGTGATGAACAGCTGCGGTACATACTACGCGGTGAAGGTTCGTCAACAGGAACAGGACAGCCAAATCCATAGCTGATGAAATGCAATAGCGTGAAGAAACAAGGTTGGAAACGCACTATGCACACGACGGGCGCCAATCTAACAGCTGATTTATTATGTTGAATAAAAAGCCGCTTATAATTACAGAGGAGTACATATAGCAACAAAAAGAAACCGGAGCTGAAATGAATAATCCTATAGATACAATGCTCCGTATGCTGTAGACAGTAGACAGGATGCTTCGCGTCAGCTCCTGCTTCTTTCTGTTGCTCTACCTATTCCTGTGTCATTATAAGCGGCTTTTTATTCAAGATAATAAATCAGCTGGTAGCTTGACGCCCGTCCAGTCTACAGTGTGTTTCCGCCCTTATTTTTTCCTGCCATTGCATTTCAACAGCTTTGTCTCACTAGCAACTAGCTCGAACCAAAGTCTTGCCAAAGCCACTAAACCAGCACGTCAAGTCTGATTTAAAATTGTGTGCATTAAGGTATGGTTGTTTAAAAATGACTTATTTTATTTTTGAGGAAACTGTTATACGATATAAAATCTGCCACCAAGAATTAATCGAAGCTTACTTCATAGAATGAACGACTTAGTGCGCGTTAGCTTCCCATCAACCTCGTGTATGTGGATGAGTTTGTTTTTAGATAGCTTTTGTTCAAACAGAGGTGAGAGGCCTATGTCTTGTGTTTCCAACGCGAACACTTGATGCGTGCAAAGTGATTTATATTCCAGTACATTTTCAGCAATAACTGTCCCTCTGTAATTCTCTCTTGCGATCATCTTGTGTAGTGCTTAGTTCATCCTCAGCAAAAAATAACATAATTGCAGGCAGCATGGTTGCAGTGTGCCTGAGGTGTCGAAACGACAGGGTTGCAGAAACGATTTTTGGCGAAATTTTGCGAAATAATCCTGCAGAACTCTAGTGCGTAATCAGGTATTGCAGCTCGCCAAAAGAGATACACGCTGGATCAACACAGCAGATGTCATTTCAATGCGCTTACCTCGAAAAAATCTGCAGCATTTTGGCGAAACAGATAATGGTATCGGGATCAGTTTTTACCGCCTTGCGTCTCTGCCTTTTGTATGTTTTCTATCTCACTGTTGCCACAAAATGAAATAATGCTTGTATCAAAAAGCTCTGTAACAAATCAAAAGAGCAAATATAATTTTAGCTAATAACCAACAGATGCAAGGAAGGCATGCTAATGGCCAACCGGAGGTACGGCGAATAGTGCCAGTATCATCATCCGTGTCCACGCCTCCTAACCACGGGTGGGACGTGGTGGTTGCATAGGCTACACTTAGCGCCCAACCTCGAACGTCGGCGTAGTACTTGATAGAAGGGGTAAACAGACATGTCTGCGTATACGAAAGCCCGAGCATGCGCAGTCGCGGCTCTGAAAAGTATGAGCGCACCGCCAATGGCGCGGCTATGCAATTCGACCTGCTTCTGTTGGCGTTCCGTTGACCGTCACAGTTTTCTAACGGGTTGTGCCTAAAGATGCCTTGGCTAAATTTCTCTTCGCACATAGAAAGCTCGGTCACTACAAAAACTGTTGTATTGCAAAAATAAGTGTTATTTTATTATAATTATTGCAAACTGCAAGTTACGATACAGCAAGAAGTAAAATGCGTAAGAATATCTTATCATTTAGACGCGAAAAGATGCAGTGCGCCTGTTACGCCATGAAAAAAATAGAGAGTATTCCTTCAGGAATACCTGAATAATTCGGTTTTTGCCTCTGCCAATGTGCGTCACAACTTCAAAACTGTAAATCAAAGAACCCGCCTTGAGGTTCAAGGCTGGACGCCTGATAGCCAAGTTGACTGCAGCATTAGCTGAAATGTAAACAGTGCAATAAAATAAACGCACTTAATAGTCTAGCGGGGTTGTAACGCCCCATTACTGGGTCTTCGATGTATAAAAAAATGAAATGTTATCCAACGGCAGTCTGTGGTCATCCACGTAGTTTAAAGACTTCTTGGCTGTCTTCTTTCACGAAAAAGCAAAATCGCATGACGAGCACCCTTCATTCCAGGAGCTGGGAAGTCGCTAGCCTGTTGCGACATCTATATACCTATAGCTTCGGAGCGGGAGTCACGCAATCACCTGGCTTCCACTTTCGCATCGTTCTGCCACAATTCTCGACGACCTTCACCGCGCGAAAGCGAATCCGTGATTGAGGTTGCAGCCTGCTCGAGTGGCCGCGCTGCGATCTGTCGGAGCGCTCGGCCATCGAGCGGTATATCGCCGCGCAAGCAGGGACTCGAAGCGTGACGATTGCGGTTTCCCCGCCGGTCAGTGCCGGATCCGGCCAGGCAAAAAAAAAAAAAGAAACAGGAAAGGCGACGCTGGATTGGGCGGCGATCGCGCACGCCACTGCGCAAGCGACCGCACCTCTCCTTTTCATCCTTCCCGTCTTCTCCCGCAACCCCTCTTATTTCCCTTCGCGTACGCTCTTTCCTATACACCTGGACGCGCGACCGCTCGTACACCTGCGCCTGGTCCAACTGCGTCGGCGCCGCTGGCGTTCTTGCAGGGGGGTGAAAGCGGGACACCAAGGTGAAGCAGGGGATATCAGTTAAACTGGAGTGGCAGTCGCCTTGTCTCGGAGGCGGCGTTTTTTAGGGCACATGTAGATTAAAAAAAAGACTGGAATAAAAGAAGAAAGGGAGTGTATCGTATGCGCGACGGGAAGCCTGCGCAGTGCGCGCATGAAATGATACGCACGCAAGGGCTTGCCCTTGCCCTCTTTTGCTTTGGGCCTTACAGTAGTCATCAGACTTTTTGCCTACCGTTGCATAGTCACTGTTGCTTCCGTTTTCGGAAAAGGTGAAGGTGTTAAATACCTCAACGGCTTCTTCACCTGCTGTAGTCAGCAGAAGTGCAGTTTTTGTTGGCTCTGGTCGAGGCTTTTTTGTTGGTTGTGTCGCAGTCAGGAATAATTCGAACTTCTGCTTGAAGAGCTGCCAATTCTTCGCGATATCCCCTTTGAAGTGAAGTGCATCAGGTGTGCGTAGGAAATCCATTCCGCGGCTTATTTCTTCAGTCCGTGCCGATGATCCGAGAAGTGGGCGTCAAAGTAAGCCACTTCTGACACCATGCATCGATGCCCAGGTACGCCGAAGCCAAAGGGGGGGAAAGCCCAGCCTTATTGAGCAGCGCGTATTTATACTGAAAGCAGCAAAAGAGGGCAAGGGCAAGTCCTTGCGTGCGTATCAATAACATTTTATGCGCGCGTTGCGCAGGCTTCCCGTCGCGCATACGATACAGAGAGCTTGGCGTAAGGAAGCTGGCCCAAGCAAAGAAGTGTCCGTGTAAACTGTTCCTTCAGCTTACATTCTCGAGTATGGCGGTTTGGGGAATGCGGCAAGTTGTTCTTCACTTTGCAGCGCTACTTCTTTTGCATTATTTCGTCTCTCTTGCCCTTTCAAACTCGCCTCATGGTGAGATAATCGGAGGCTCCATACGGGCTCGCTGGGATTGGTATTTTTGGAGATGATTGACTGCTCGACTCAGTCGCCTTGTCTCGGAGGCGAATGGCCTCCGAGAAAAGGCGGGTACATTTTGACGGGCACAGCTCAATATTCACACCGCAAACTATTACGATGCGCACTGAGATGTGGCGAGAAGTGACAGTCCAGCAGCAGAAAACTGATAAAAATGCTGGTTGTGGGAGTCAACCACTATTGCCCTTGGCGGCACTACGGGCTAAGATGTGCAGAAACCACTCTCTCTGAGCGAATATGTTGCCATCTTGAACAGCTGTCTGCTGCCACGCGCTTTACCGGGTATGTTTTGTAAATAGGGAAGCGGGTGGCCTTGGCACTGCCGATGCTCACAGCTCCTTCTATGACAAAAAGAAACAGGACTAAAGCATACCAAACTGAAATGGCTTGCTGTGTTCTTTTGTCGAGGGTGTACCGACAATCAATCAATCAATCAATCAATCAATCAATCAATCAATCAATCAATCAATCAATCAATCAATCAATCAATCAATCAATCAATCAATCAGTCAGTCAGTCAATCAATCAATCAATCAATCAATGAATCGATCGAACTAATTGACTGATTAATCATTATTCAATCAACCAATAAAGCAAGCAAGCAGCAAGTAAGTAATCAATCAATTAATTGATCAATCGATCGATCTATCGATCGATCTTATTTGTATCAGTCAAGGTGATGTTGGGAACGAGACAAAAACGAACACGGCTCTTGGCTGTACAAGGGCCACGCTCCCGCTTGCATCTTTGCCATCAGCAGCAGAAGCAAAACAACCGGCAGCGGAAGCAAACAACACAAATTTGCATAGGAATTCGCATTTTTATGTGTAAAAAATGAAAAGAAAAAGCATATACTTACTACTGATGAGAACACAGACATATTTAAGGAAGTATATTGCATAGGGACACACAGATGGTATCAATTATGGGCAATGAGATATGATCCGCACGCTGACTCTGCTTTTTAATTTCTTGCTTTCGCGGAAGAAGATAAAAGGGCATCGGCATGAAGACCAAAAGCAGTCTCCTGCCACACTAACCATGCAGGATATGGCAAGATTTGCTACTTCTAAAAATCACCGGATGGATAATATTTCATTGGTTTGTTGAACAGCAAATATTGGATATTTGTTTGCAAAATTGAAAGAAGTTTGTTCAGTTTGACACTCAGTGTTTTATTCAGCAACACGAATCCGATTTTTCTGCGCCTTCAGTGATAACATAGAAAAAAATAACCGAGAAAGACGCATCTAGAAACAAAATGTGCACAGATATTCCGGACCTCGTTTCTATTATCACATCATCGATCTCGGGCTAAGTATTCTCTCATGGCGACAGCTAAACCATCGATTAAGCAAGCCAAAACTAATCACGAACGGTTACCTGGAATTTCCTCTATAGGACGACAAAATATTTACTCTCACTTCAGGTACATGTTAATGAAAGGGTTCCATCGTGCATATCTTCTTACCTTTAAAAAAAGAGAGAGAGTAGGACACAAAAGCAAACCCACAATAAAAGTTAACCAATATAGAGTTCTGGCCATGGACAGGCTAGACTCTAGCCGGTATTTACATTGTTCACGTCGTACAACGGAGGCGGTGCCGGCCCGTCGGTAGTCGTAGGTCGCAGCGTGTCTCCCGACCGCGATACCGCATACGCGGCCCGGTGGTACAGCGGCTTGCCAGCGTGGGACGACTGCAGCGCAGCGACCACGCCGTTGGCGCGTTGTGCATGCGACCCTGGTGTCCTAACGATTTTTGGGAGGGGCCCCCTCCCTCGCTCGTTTGGGCCGTGAGCCAACGCTGCACACACCGCGCTAGCGGCCCACGCGTTGTCCGTCCGGCGCCGCTCAATTCCCCAGCACCCTCTCTTCCCCTCCTCCTGCCATCCTTTCGCGCCTTTCTCCACCTCTATTCTCTTTTCTACACTTTTCTTTCCTCTGTTCATCTACATACACATCCTGTAACTTAACTGTTTTTATATTCTTGCCTTTTTCACCGCTTGGTCTCGTCGTGAAGGCGTCTTGCGGTTATATATTCTGAGGCGTCCGGGCATTCCCTCCCTTTTCTTCCCTTTATTCCCTGCGGCCGCCTTGCACTCTTCGCACTATCTTTCTCCCTCGCCTTCCTAGTTTATCTTCTATTTTTCGCCTCCGCCTATTTGTACGTGTATATACGTCAGGCGCTCTTTCATCTTCTGCGGTTTTCCTTCTCTCGCTTCTTCGTTTTCGTTTCTCTGCGCAGTTTATTACCCTTCTCCGGGCGCGGGAATCTTTTTCGCGGTCTCTGCGTCTTTCCCTGTTTCTCCCTCTTCCTGTTCGCTTAACGCCTGAGTGGTTTATATGGTCTCCCCATTCTCCCTATGCCTCCCCTCCCGGTTGCTCCCCTCACCTGGGCGGCGGCAGGAGGCGCTGTATCCCGTGCTCCCTCGTCGGCCCCGACCAGCTCGGAGCGTTCATTTTTCGTCCCCCGCTCAGCCAGTGCAGCTATCCCGGAAGAAAGACGCGTGGTCCATCGCTCGCCCTCTCCCCTTTTCCCTCCGCTCCCGGAGGTCCGGCTGTCGACGCTGGTCCCGAAAAAGGGAAGGCGTTTGATAGCCTATCGCTGGGCGCCGAATGACTCGCGTTGCTGGTTTGCCCGGGTGCCACTGCTTTCCCACTCACGGGCAGAAAACAATGGGAGAGCCGTGTGCTTGCTTTTCTGCGTGAAGGTGCCAACCAACAAGCAGGTCTCTCTGTACCTCCTGGGTGCTCTTCGTGACGGTGCTATAGAGACCAGCTCGCGCTATCTTTCCCTGCAATTTGGGTGAGTGGGAAAAAGGAAAACAAAGACACAAGGGGAAGGAAATCGCAATTTGCGGAAGTGGAAAGGCTGCTTGTTGTTGCTTTTGTGCTTCCGAGTGTGACAAAACGATCTCTTGAGTTGTGGGGCGAAAAACAAAACTGATAAGAAAGGTGGCCAGGACTGTTTAATCTGTTCTTGTTATAGTAATGAAGTAATCTGACCCACCTTTCGCATCGCCCATTTTCGGGAAGAACAAAGATGTACATGAAATTTATGCCTAGCTGAATATCGGCGTCAATGAACGAGTATGGCTGGCGTTTTAGGAACATTAAGGATTGATCAAGTGGAAAGACATGTACTGGAAATGAGGGAGTGCTGTCACGTGACAAAGTGGCTTTCCGAGGTGCGATAATTCATTCTAGTGCCCTGTGGAAAGTCGAAGTTCCCAGCGTGCCTTTCTTGTGCATCTTGGGCGAAAGAAATGTCTCAAACTGACATAAGGCGGCCAGTGTTAATGAGTGCTCACGTAATGCAGAACAATTGTAAATTATGGCTCTGTCAGGTGGCAATGACCACAGTTCACGTCTTCTGAGCGCGATACAAATTAGACAGTGCGCCTAACGAATCGAGGCCGAGATATGTTCGATGAGGAAAACTTATGTGTCGTGTTTGACATACAAGCAGAATCATAGATCGTACACAATGCGCTAACAGCGACCCGTAGGTGTATTATGTCCTGCATTCGTAAAAAGCAGTGATGCCACAAATCGTACTGAAGTGTATGAAGAATATCTATGAAAAAGAGGAATACGCCGCTCCGGGCGCAGTCTTCCTCCCCCTACCCGACACTCCGCTTACCGCGGGTCTATTTATATCAGACGAGCACAAAGCGATTCTTTCCGTTGCAAATTCTACAACCACCACATGCTTCAAAGCCCTGGACACTCACATGCCAGGCATTTGGCTTCTATCTTGACAATGCACAGTTATTATGGACTTGTCCACGGCCCATTCAGTTACTGCATTGCCTCCAACGCAAATTCCTATTCCTCACGTACACTTTTCCTAGGAAAGCTGGTCTGTTCCTTCCGCTGCGCTAACCGTGCACGTTATAGCCGCTTCTGGTTGCCCACGTTACATACGGGTCGCGAAAACAATAGCGGGCCAAGCTGCAGCCTCAACAAACTGACTTGAAACAGCAACCCGGGCCTGGGTGGGGAAACTAAGTCTTCTCTCTCTTTCTCCTGCACTTTCGGCCTCCTTCAGTCTCTGTAGAGGTTTAGCACAGTGGACACGTGCTAGCGCAGACAAAGCTTCTTGATCGCACCAGTTGCGAAACTTCTCAAGCAGTCTATGTGTCTTTTTCTTTTAGAAAATGGTGGTCCGATAACGCTAAAATTGAGGCGTTTTTAGACTGTCGCGACGCCCGTGGCAAAGAACGTGAACTGCAAATAAACTTTCAGGTTGTTTATATACGCTCAACCGTCTGGAAACAAAATCAGTGAAACAGATGCTGTAAGAAAAAAAAGTTACATATAATAATTCGAGAAATAAATTAGGAGGCAAAAAAGCACACAAAAGAACGCTTTTCAGGAGATAGTGGGGAAAATAACCAAGAGCTATTTGGCCGCTTTCAGATGGCGCAGCCATCCGTAAGCCCCCGCAAAGTGATCCCTTGGAGTAGTCAATTTTGAAGCAAACTTTCGCATTTGGTATGATCTAAGAGCTCTGAGCGCAGAAGCAAAACCGGATGTCTGCTACGCACAACCAGTGACGGGGGGTGCATGCTTACCTGGCCAATGGGCATATGCAGCAATCACACGGCTCTTCCGGTATGCGTCTACTTTAGCGCGCCTGCACCGTATTATATCCAGTTTTACATCTAGCATTTAATCGCGGCATACTATGCCTACACTAAATGCAATGCTTTCCGCGCCACTTTTTATTCTAGAGAAAACTCCTCGGACACCTATCAGTGCGAGATATGTTGGCTCACGTGAAACAGAGCCTTAAAACTAGATCATATTTTATACCACAGACACGAACTTGAATACTGAGGATAGCATTCAACTGTGATTTCTCCTAAACTAATCATATGAAGCTGTGCCCGTCCTGAGCCTACGACTAAAAGTTTTAATCACAAGGAACGAAACGCTTCTTTACTCAATGGCTCGATCATGAAATCTCCAGTCGCTTCATAACAAGGCTTCTCATGGTTGAGCCGCGACAGTGAGAGCCACACGGTATCGTGTATCGTTCACTCTGGGCATTGCGGTTCTGGTGTTCTCGACACTCCACCCATACTGAGGACTGTTCCTAGCATAGCCTAGAGCCTGCAGAGTGAAATTGTTTATCCTGCGCTTCATCTGTCATTACGGGTACGCGCAAAATGGCCTGGATGTCTATGAAAACCACTGCACTCAAACGTAAAGTGCCCAGGATTCCCACATTGAACGCGACTCTCTGAATTATGATTCTGATAACTACATTTGTAGCATGCCTCCTTACGACAGAATTCAAGATCAGGTTATTTTCAATAATTCTAAAGAAATCTGTGCGCACTAAGCATTCAGTAGATATTGATACATGTCCTTTGGTACAAACTGATTGTTCTGATAAGTTTCTACACCAAATGGCGCTGGCATAACAAAACGGGTTATAAATGCTTTTACTTGAGCGTAAAATCCGCTGTGAAAACCACAAGACGCGCCCAGGGCCACGGGTCAATATAATAAGAAGCACTGTCCCGGCTCAGTAAGCATACTTACTAATGAACTTGAACTAATGGTGGTGGCGAAACATAAATAGTATCAGTTGAAAGAATGTTCATGAACTTGAAAGGTGTTAATAATAATTTTATAAAGATTAGGGCGTATTTGGACGCAGTAATTCTAGCCTTACTTACATCCGCAGTGATACACTATCATTACGGAGCGCCTGTTTTAGGCGGGTGCCCATGCGCAAGCTTCCTTTCTTTACGCTTAGGCTAACGTGTCGGAAGAGACTAGAAACAACAAAACAAATCAAGACAAGCGAGTTTTCTTAGTTTTTCCTCTATCTCTCTATTCACTGAAGAAATTCTGACACACTCCACGAAGGCCTTCACATTTTCTTGACTTTTACTTTGGCCAATGAAGAACTATGCGAAGTTGACTTTCGCAATGACGTCGTACAGCACTCCGGACTCCGATCGCTTCGGACGTTGTCTCCCAGACGAGAGACTTTTTATCCTGACTGACGCCCGGATAGAGTGATGGTGCTCGCGCTTCCAAATCCCACGCACCATATAGTTTCGCACGGCCAGAGCGCGAAGCGCCGGCGCCAGAATAAATGGCTTTCGACGTCGACGTCGCCCATCGTACAACACGAAACACGAGCTTTAAAGCGCTCGACAACGCTCTCACTTTTGTCTTGGCCTCGTCCTCATCGGTGTTTTAGCTCTTACTTTACGAAGACTAGGACGGACTGCGAGTGTGGCGGGAGCAGTGAAGAGAACAACAAAAAGGGGCGTGGAAGAGGAGGGGGGAGAGATAGAGAGGTCGCGAGCGGTGGTGGGCGAGGAGGTCGAGTGGAGCGAAAGCTTTGACGTTTATGTCTAGATATGCGATTTTGCTTCGTACTTTCCGCGACCCGAAACGGCATCAGTGTAGCGCACTTGTCGAACCAGCTTTGAAGCCACGAGCGACATTCGGTCCTGTTCGCTTTTTTTTTTTTTGTCGTCGTCGTCAAACGCTTCGTGAAATGAGAGACTGCTACTGCCTAGCTGCTGTGAAGATTCTCTCTCTTTTCTTCCGGCTACCTCAGGACAAGATGTGGTCCTGCATTAAAGCAAAAGCGCCGAAGGATCAGAGTGTGAGAGAAAGAGAGGTCACATATGGATTCCGAGGTCAATGGCTTGTATGTACTTTCCAGTTTGCAGCGCTTACTGCCATCTTGGCTGCGTGAAACAGACTTGCGCCGAGGAGGAACAACTAAGAGAACAAAAGAGCGTAGGCGACGGGGCACACGGCAAAGAGCAACGCATCATGAGCCGACAAAAGCGTCCCCGTTATATTGCGTCCATTCATCGTAGCGTCGCTACTCCCGGTGCCTACCGCGTAGTCCAGGGCGAGGAAGAGAGGGTAACGTGAGACGCGAAAATGGCCGTGCGCAGAGAAGCTGGTACCGTAAGCCTTGCTTTTGTCTGCTTCGTGCCACTTCTGACGTGCATTCCTTTTCTATGCTCTTATTGTTTATGGCTGTATATTAGTACGAAGAAAGAACAATGTGTCATCCTCGCGTCGTCGGATGTTTTATCCTTTTGAAATACTCGACTCTCACTCCTTCGCCTGAGAAAGAGCGATGGCGGCCGATGTGCGACCTCTTCATGCGTTATTTAATTGGGGTCACAGCCGTTTCCACGAATAATGTGCGTCACAGTCTAGCACAGACAGCATGTGCTAAGTTATATTTTTATTATTTAAATCATAACTAGTGTGCAGTTGCCAGGTATAGATTTGACTCTCGAGAAGTTACAGCTTGGCACGCAGCTTTAGGGCCCAGCTTTGCGTTCGTCAGATCTCCTGGACCACTTCAGTTTTTTTCGTTGCGCGTCCATTACAACTTCTACATTACAACTTCTACGCGAAGCACTCCAAGAGGTGGGGCTGCCGTCAGCTAATCACAGGCATAGCTATTCACTATGTTCTTCTGATGTATTACGGTGTTTTTTTTTATTAAAGCGTTGGCCGCTACCAGACTTATCGATACAAGAGCTACGCGCTCGCCCTTCACAGGGGCAGTCTGTAGGTAAGCCTTTTGTTCCGTCTATCTCGCCATTCACGCCCGTCTCGCTGTTCGGATCGGTTATGATGTTGTAATAAACCGAGAGAGTTTTTCATTGCGCTATACGGCAGGTTCTACTACACGGCTGTATACGGCAGCTTGGAACATATACATTGCATGGTCAATCATTATAACGAAAGTGCCGGTTTGCCCAGAGTTCTCGGTACGCGTAGACAGTGTCGCGAATATATAAGATCTTGTAGGCAAAGCCCAACAGCATCCAGGAGAGCTGGACGGCACACATGCGTTTGAAATCGCTGGCATGAGCTGGATGGCTGCGTAATAAAGAACTCTCGCTATCATCGGCAGTCAGTAACTTCGTTTGTAAAAACTCATAAAGAA
This sequence comes from Amblyomma americanum, assembly GCF_052857255.1. Lineage (NCBI taxonomy): Eukaryota > Metazoa > Arthropoda > Arachnida > Ixodida > Ixodidae > Amblyomma > Amblyomma americanum. The sequence continues at coordinate 35,749,117 of NC_135502.1, forward strand.
CACACATGTTCTGACTGCAGCGACGCAAGTGTTTTTTTTCAGGGCGGCTCTTGTTAACGACTGGCATCACCGCGCGTTTTTAGAAACAACGAATGCGTACCGCACCTTTCCTGACAAGTGTTCCAGAGCTGGTCTGAATCAGCGCTTTTCTCACCGTGTTCTGTTTCCCGCGCTTGCAGATTCATGACATTTTGTGCCTGAAAACGAAGGGCATAAACGTTTTTTTTTTAAATGGCAGAAATGTTCTCCACGAGGTAAACTAACGCACATACTGAGTGAGTGGATGGAAGAAAGTTTATTAATGTGCAGTAGATAACCACCCCACTTAGAGCCCAAGATTAACTAGCAAATTCAGGAGCGTGCGAGGCATCTACAAAGTTGTCAAATCAGAAGTTCCCACAAAACTGCAGTCGCAGCAAATATTCGCCCTTCGTCTGACGCGGTGAAGGTCCTCGTCAGTCATGTCTCTGACTTCATATGCCCTATTTTCGAGAAGCAAGGCTCCTCCTGCAGCCGATCCGCGCCGCGTACTAGGAGCTAGCAAAGCTTTCGAGGACTTAATGGCTTTCGATCTGTTACACCCCTATACCGCGCGTACTAAAGTCGGGCCTCTACAAAGCCTGCGCGCCAAACCCCAATCTTTAATTCGAGTCGATAATTGCTTCCCGACCCAAGCTCACTGAACCGCAATCTCGAACCTCCACTACTTCGCGCGTCCTCTCAACTGTGCTGGAGATTAGACGACGTTCAGCGCCGCGATGTGGGGATCGCCGGTATGGAGACGAAGCGGAAGCCCTTAGCCGGGTCGTGGCAGAACCACGATAACGTGCTTTGGAAGTTATGATCGCATCTTTCAAACTTATGCTCGTCTAATGTGAAGTTAAAGCGAGCGGGCACTTTGTCCCCCCTTTCGTTTTTTTTTTTTGCGAAGACTTACTTTCATCCCTCTTGGGCTAGCACAAAGCAATGGTTGAAAGCACCTGGTATTCAAATATCTCCTTTGAGGATGGGTGCCCTAAGGGCCTCATTAAGAATAAAAACATGGCCGCTGGACCGTGCAGCTCCGAGGAGTGGCTTCGTCCCTACATTGCTCAGGTCACATCACACGACCGACTTCATGTCGCGTGAGCTTGGTCATGTGTTATAACGAGGTCCTGAAATAAAATCTCCCACAACACGTGAGTAAATCGCCTTAGGCCTCAGAGTAACTAACCGGCGAAAGTTCAGGGTTAAGGCGATCTTCTCTTTTCTCTTTTTCTTTTTTGATGCAAACGTGTTCTCCAAGAAACTTCAACATTAATTCAACGTTGATAGTCAATAGGATTCAACGACGAGTCAAGTGCGTTATCCGTGATTTGTGTCAACCGTTTATCCTGAAGTCCAGTGTTGACCCAACCGAACGTTGCGATTGCGATATGGGCTATGCGAAGAGCGTTAGCGCATTGGTCCGATTTTACGAACAGCAAAGCTATTTGGAGAACCATGATTTGAGAAACCTCTAAGACCCTCAGTCTTTGCCAAAATCTGTACTTTGTCTACTACTTCAGCAGGCCTTGTAATTTTAGTCAAGCACTTCAAAACAGCATTACCTCTGCATAAAGACTAAAACTGCAGAGTAAACACCCTGCACATCGTTTCCTAACTCCCTATAAAACCTTCCCTCTTTTCCTTGTACTTCTCGATTTATATCCCTGAACTAAGGGTCTTTTTTAGCTGTCCAGCTTTACTTCTGCTTTAGCTACTGTCCGAGCGGCTCATAAACCCTATGTCTGAGTAGACCAGGCCAAGTGGTGAATGATTTAGCAAGACAGCAAAAATATTTTAGGCTCTTTTGAATTCGTTAAACCCTGGCTGCACATTAGTTAGAAGGTAAGCAGAAGATCATGGTTAAATATTGACTATTCTGCTCAAATATTGCTAGTGTGCACTTAGGTTAGAGTCGGCTGTGCGTTCAAGCGTCCCGTTATATATTGTAGTTCTTCCACAGGAAAAAAAAAGCGTGGTTGGCAACAACAATGTCCTCGTTCCACTTCGTCTCCTCTGCCCCGTAGAAGCTTTCACAAAAGCTAGGCTGGTCTTCTTCTGGCCACCTAAATGTTCTTCCTTGTTACGGGCCCGCTCACTTTCAGTCAGCCTAAAGCAGGCGATAGATAAGGCATGCCTATAGAAATAAAATACTCTTGCAGAGCCGATACGTCACTTTCTTTTGGAACAAAAGAGACGCCTTAATCATGTAACCCTGAAATCACAGGAAAGCTATTAAACAACTATGTCATAGCCGTTTCAATGAAAAATCAGTATTCAAACCTTCATTCTCTCCTAATAGATTTTCTAATGTTAAATAGGCGCTTAGAAACGGGTGGTATATATGAGCGAAATCATTTAAGTATTTGCCGAGCCGCCGCGGTGGCTGAGTGGTTATGGCGCTCGGCTGCTGGCCCGAAAGACGCGGGTTCGATCCCGACCGCGGCCGTCGAATTTCGATGGAGGCGAAATTCTAGAGGCCCGTGTACTGTGCGATGTCAATGCACGTTAAAGAACCCCAGGTGGTCAAAATCTCTGGAGCCCTTCACTACAGTGTTTCTCATAGCCTGAGTCGCTTTGGGACGTTAAACTTCATAAACCATTTAGGCGTTTGCTTCGATGAAGCCGCCGCGGTGGCTCAGTGGTTATGGCGCTCGGCTGCTGACTCGAAAGGCGCGGGTTCGATCCCGGCCGCGGCAGTTGAATTTCAATGAAGGCGAAATTCTAGAGGCCCGTGTACTGTGCGATGTCATTGCACGTTAAAGAACCCAAGGTGGTCGAAACATCCGGAGCCCTTCACTACGGGGTCCCTCATAGCGTGAGTCGCGTTGGGACGTTAAACTCCCATAAAACAAACCAAACCAAACCATTCGCTTCGATAAAATATTCCATTACCGAGAGCTGAACAAGTAAGGAAGCATTACCTCGTGGCTGTTCCAGCAGACTTGTCAGTGGTTTAATCACTGCTCGGTATCCAAGGTTCTTCAACGTACTGCCACTGCAATTTTGAAGTCTCGACATCATAAATTCAGCTCGCGAGCGGAGATAACGGTGTGCTCAAAGAACCAGAAAATGCCGGGCGAGGTAAAGTTTCCTGCCATACTTTCACCTTGCACAGCGACTTAGCTGCAGTTACCGTTCAAAGGAAGCGGCATCAAAAAAAAAAAAAAAGAATGCGTGTTATGCGTTGATGGGACGGGAAGGAAAATATACGGCTAAATGCGTTGCGCTAGATTTCATCAACGCAAAATTTCGGCACTTAGGAGACTCCAACGTTTCCCGGATAGGAGGGCTATATTAAGGATCAGTGTTGGGAAAGCCGCTCGGAATAAATGATTTCGGGCTCGCACGGGGGGAAAACCGGAGATTAAGTTTAATGGCATCCCGTGGCAATCAATTACTAGTCGGGCGTCCCAGGTCACACTCGTGCCGAGATGGGGAGACCGCAATTAACTCTTATCTTGGCTTCTTATCGGAGGATGAGGAGGAGCGAACTAATTATGCCGCCAAATGAAAAAAAAAAGTACCAGGAAGAAGCTTCGGCGTTGCCGCCTAACCGTGACTATCAAACGTGAGAGTCGCTACTCCTGATCTGCGCGCTGGAACTACTTATTTAGAGGCACGCGAAGTCAACGCATGCAAAAAACAAAGCAAACCCAGCTATGCTCCTTAATGTTCTAATTTTTGTTCATGCGCGTTCCGGCTTTCCTTGAAAAAAGAAAAAGAAAAAACGTTTGCCGTGCACCAGGCTATTGCAGGTATAGTGATAACTACGTCTTGCTCAGATGTCAGGGGTCATAGTAGTGTGCAGTATCTCTGACAGGTACAGGACATGAATTATTTCTCGGAGTAAAATTAGCTGTGGGCAGCAAGATACGCCGGTTACAATGACGAAGGCTGCACACATTACCTCCCTCAATTGTATAAAAGGGAGTTTGTTGTACTTCGTAAAGAAGGACGGCATCCTGTTTAACAACTTTGTTGAGAATTTATACATATATGCAAACTTCGGGCAATTGTAGGTGTAGCAAGTGAGATGGGCGAGAAAGTTAATATGATAAAGTTTGCTAGCGTTTAAGTGGCGCGCTGGAAATGTGTGCTCGCCAAGGTGCGACTGCTAAGTACTTACGACCACTCGCCTGGATTGGGTATAGTATAGAGATATGTTTAATGCGATAGCGTTTAGGCTGCCGTTTTGAAAAAAAAACAATCTGCTTCCTTGTAATCAAATTTTTGATTTGTCAATTTCTTGATGACGCCATCAGGGTCACGTGACCCCTGCTGACCAATCAGAGAGCACCGCAAAATTTGAAATTCCCTACAAAATTATCGCCCCGCCGCGGTGGCTCAGTGGTTAGGGCGCTCGGCTACTGATCCGGAGTTCCCGGTTCGAACCCGACCGCGGCGGCTGCGTTTTTATGGAGGAAAAACGCTAAGGCGCACGTGTGCTGTGCGATGTCAGTGCACGTTAAAGATCCCCAGGTGGTCGAAATTATTCCGGAGCCCTCCACTACGGCACCTCTTCCTTTCTTCTTTCACTCCCTCCTTTATCCCTTCCCTTACGGCGTGGTTCAGGTGTCCAACGATATATGAGACAGATACTGCGCCATTTCCTTTCCCCCAAAACCAATTATTATTATTATTATTACTACAAAATTATCTGATTGCCTGAGAGAAGTCAGGTGACCTTGTGACATTATTTACAACATGCCCACCGTGCAAGCTGGAAATCTGTCCACTGTATTGTGAGCAAACTGCCCACCGTTGCCACATTCAATGCAGTTGCCACCTGCCCGCCGTGGCGCGGCGCATGAGCTTCACTGGAGCTCGGGAATAGCAACCTGGGTCTCATAAGCCCCACCGGTGGCTGCGTTCGAAACAGCCACCTGCCGGGGTGGTGGCGTACCACTTAGCCGCTGCACCACTGTGCCAGTAATGGCATGAGGACTCCCGGCGATCTATGTGTGCGAGTGAAAGGGTTGTGACGTCATCAAAACAACATTACAAATAGAGGACGAATCACTGGACCCTACAGAAGCTGAAAATGTGAGGACCCCAAAATGCTGGAAGCTGAGCCACCACCAGTAATTTCTAAGAACCTCTAAATGTTTTGAGGTAGAACCACCCTAGAAAATGTATTAAGGTGAATTACAGAGTCGGATTAGCGTAATCCCACAAAATACTCTAATGAAAGGTACTTGAACATTCTAAAAAAGCGATGACTTGTGCATACTTGATAAGCGCAGCAGAAACGGTTCCAACCTAAGTTTTGGCAGGAACATCGCAAGAACATTAGACTAAATGCTGTTGCATTTTGTTCGTTAAGAGTGTGGTTCAAAAGGCAAAAACTTTTTCTTATAATGCCACACCTTTAGAGGTCCTGATTATCAAAAAACCCGGTGTCGTCGTCTGCGTCAGCCTCGTTGGCCATGAGCCAAAAATCTACGAAAAAAACCCCGAGAAGCAACTTAGATGGGCCACGTAGGTCACGTCGCCTTGTGAAGTCATCACAATCAACCCACCGAATTGTCACGAACCCTCCACCGTGACAGGTGGCAGGTAAATTAAATTATTGGTCGTCAGAGGTTGCTCATCTGCCATCTTAGAGCAGTGGCACCTCGCTTAAGCGCGCCCCACTGCTGCAGGAGTGGCATGAGGACTTCTTGCGACCTCTATATGTGAAGTAGAGAATGACCAATTACGCATATATGGTCATTAACACTTTAGCGATATTTTTTCATACCCTTAAACCGGAGCTTAAGTGACCCCCCCCCCCCCCCACCCTAGTTTTTTTAATAATTTATGTTAAGAACAACAATGGCTTAGTTTTCTATGCTAGAGTCCTTTTATTGCGGTAGCGCTACCAGTGGCACTTGGCGAAAATGCCGGCGTCATCTGTGTGAAGCCCCGCCGAGGGAAGCTTGCACTCTTCGGAAGCGCCACCCGCCACTAGCCTACCTACCTCAACCCTACGCTCAAAAGGAGCCCACGCTGCAGCAGCAGGAAAAAGCGACAGCGAATCGTGTTCAAAGATGCTGGGAGAAAGCCAGCTCCCCTCCAGAAGCACCACCCAGCTGCAAACTTTCACCTCACCCTCCTGAAACGCCCCCTCTCCTTCCCACCTCTCTTCGTCCGCCAAAAATATTCCATCGCATCTGGGAAGCCAGGGCCTAAGCAAACGCGTCAAAGTAATCGTCGAGGGTAAATCCAAATACAACCCCAGCTTTCTCGCATCAGGTTTTGATGATATTCCTTTCAATGTTTCATTGTTTTTTTTTTTTGCAGCGCGCAGTAAAAGGAATATAATAGAGAAGCGAGCACATTTGAAGAGGCATACTGGTCGCTCAAGCGATCAGTCCTGTTTTGTTAGGAATAAGTACAGCGCAGAAGATGACGACTAGAGGAGCGGACAGACACAGGCGCTGACTTACGAATTAAGATTTTATTGCTATGATGGCGCAATCATAGCAATAAAATCATTAGTCATAAGTCAGCGGTTGAGTCTGTCTGCTCCTTTAGTCCCGTCTTTTTTTTTTTTTTGCGCTGTACCTTTTCCCGCGAAATGTGCCAACTAGCCCTTTTCCTGTTTTTTTTTTATTTTGGCTCGCACATAAAGTCGCAATTTTGTTTAAATAAACCCAGGCGCCTCTGTAAACTGCATTAGTAGAGCTCGTCGGAGGAACAGTTGCACGCTGAGTAATATAACAGGCACCGGCTTTCGCATCAGCAGCTCATTAAAAATTGACAGCGACTTCATCGCACCAACCTAGCGGCGCAAAGTGATCGCTCTGTGAAGCCGTGTATTTTAAACGACTGCGCTTCTTTTATGTGTTAGATGTTTTTTTTCTTGCCGGCCACCTGAGTGTTCTTTTGTACATCGGTTTTTCTCCTTCAACGACAGCTGCACACCTTAAATACGTAATAGCATTCGTCGACTTCGGCAAAAATAAAAAATACACGAAAAATAGGAGAGAGATCCGCTCAATGAAAACGCCCACACTGTTTGACTTGAGACACACCCTGCTTATGTAGAGAGGCAAATATGAGGTGCCGCCAATGTCATGAAATATCTGGCGCACTCTAGGCATAAAGGAATAAAGAGGGAGAAAGTGCTCTAAAGGACTCCCTTTTCTCGAGCAACTTTTAGTGTGCAGAGTCCTTTGAATGATGGTTCGCGGAATGCGCAAGCATATAAATTTAAAAACCGCTCAGAACAAGCACCTCCAGCAGGTAAAGTCAAAACAAAAAAATTTAACCGAACTTTCTCGCACGTGCATCTTCATGTTATGGTTGATATATGGATTGATAAACGCGGGTGGATACATAAACACGGGTAGAAGTATGGCGACTTCCAGAGAAATAGCACGCTAGATCGGTTGCCCCTAAATTGCTCCATTTTTCTCAGTCCTGTTTCACGGGCTCTGTGTTAGGACGAAACATCAATTTGTTTTTGCTGAGGTCGGCCAAAGTGTGCTGGGTAGCGAAATCTTGCGCCGCTTCCGCGTTGTTTATTCAGCGAGCATACGAAAACAGGCGCCGTACTTCAACCTCTGCCTTCCAAATAGGAGAGGCTTCTTCGGCTATTCGCGTGCGAAACAAAGTCGATACCGCCGATAAGGGCGCTGGCAACCGGAATAGCAGTAATAAGAACGAAAAAAAATAACCGCAACTAGCCGAGAGAGATGGGCGCCCAAGGCTCTCATTTTTCATGCTTATCTGCTTCGTATACGTGTCGCTTTCAGACTACAGGCTCCCGAGGGAACTAGAAGATGACGGTCTGCTATAGATGACTCAAGAGCGGATTTGCTGAGAACAATACGGCCACGATGCGCTGGCAAAAAGTTTTGCAATTACAAGCAAATTTAACTCAGAATGGGACCAGAACTAGCGACCACAAGGCATTCTTTTAGCGTAGCTGCAAATACGATAAACAAGCTATCGTAATGAAAATAAAGAAGATGCAGAAATAAAAAGGAAAAGGAACTACCTATTTCCGAGCATGAGAACAAAGGCCGAAAGCTTTGCAACTATTTGTGTGATCTGCCAGTGAAATGCTGTGTCTTTTAGCTTTGATTGAAAAAAGTCCAAAGGTTCTGCTCCTGTCGGTGACCACGAAGGAAGCGCCATGATTTGAACGCATCTGTTGACGGGGGGGGGGGGGGGGGCGCAAGCACAATGTCGCCAGAGTCTTATTAGACTAAGTCTAAAGTACTAAATTTGGCTGTTGTTTGTTGGCTCTTGTATTTTTTTGGCCAGAGAGTGGGAGCCGACATGGCGATACGTCAAATGCCGCGTTTACATGAATGCGACAAGAGTCGAGTTCAGTCCACTTTTTGAGAGAAAATGCAAAAACGAAGAGGAAGAGAGTAGAAGACGAGTAACGCATTTTCTTCTCAAAATATTTTCTTTTCCTTAAAAAAAGTTGACTGGAGTCGACTTATGTCGCACTCGTGTAACCAAGGCTAAAGTTGATGCAATAATATTAGCCTTAGTTTTGCAATTTGGCAACATGCCGTACAAACCCTGTAATTTGCTGTTAAAAATATCAAGGCAGTGTTGCTAGAAGACCCAAAATACGTGTAGCGAACAACATAGTATAAATTATACTTTTTGTGAGTAATAGATGCTCTTGGCACGCACACGAAAAAAAATTGACATGAATCAGTGTCCGTACATTAGAAATTCTGGTGTCATGGCTCGTCCTTTTACTTAATGCTCCTTCAAGCTATTTCGTCTGGTGGCAATAGAAGTGGTCAGCTAAATCGCTTTCTAAAACGCATGACTGGGAAATTGAGGTTCTGCAATCGGCCGCGGTGGCTCAGTGGTTAGGGCGCTCGACTACTGATCCGGAGTTCCCGGGTTCGAACCCGACCGCGGCGGCTGCGTTTTTATGCAGGAAAAACGCTAAGGCGCCCGTGTGCTGTGCGATGTCAGTGCACGTTAAAGATCGCCAGGTGGTCGAAATTATTCCGGAGCCCTCCACTACGGCACCTCTTTCTTCCTTTCTTCTTTCACTCCCTCCTTTATCCCTTCCCTTACGGCGCGGTTCAGGTGTCCGCCGATATATGAGACAGATACTGCGCCATTTCCTTTCCACACAAAAACCAATTAATATTATTATTAATCATTTAAATAACAAATTAAGGCGACTCGCTCTGGCTCAGTATTGACCACAACGCGATATATAAATTAATAGGTTACCAGTTAATAATAATAATAATAATTGGTTTTGGGGGGAAGGAAATGGCGCAGTATCTGTCTCATATACCGTTGGACACCTGAACCACGCCGTAAGGGAAGGGATAAAGGAAGGATTGAAAGGAAAGGAAGAAGAGGTGCCGTAGTGGAGGGCTCCGGAATAATTTCGACCACCTGGGGATCTTTAACGTGCACTGACATCGCACAGCACACGGCCGCCTTAGCGTTTTTCCTCCATAAAAACGCAGCCGCTGCGGTCGGGTTCGAAACCGGGAACTCCGGATCAGTAGTCGAGCGCCCTAACCACTGAGCCACCGCGGCGGTGCAGGTTACCAGTTCCTGCGTTCGCAATAATTCGTTGCTCTGCAAAGGAGACATTGGTGAGACTTTGATTTATTACAAAAAAAAAATTCATATTAACCCTGGTAAAACCTGTCAACTAAATTACATCAACATGAATTTGTACGAGCCGTTGTCGTTCCCAGTGTGGCTCACCCGTGTCTTGTGTATGTTTATGCCGACAGAATTTATTCATCAAGCCATGACCTCACCCAATATTAATCACACTGGGGAGAAAACGAAGAATGATAGAAGAAAAAGGGGGCCTAATTAATACTGTGAAAAAAAAAAGAATTCGAAACATGAAAACTTCTTAATATTTTGTACCAATTCAGGTCAACGACATTGCTCAATATCTGTACTTACCACCTTTATAGGCAGCTACGCCTAACGCAGGAGTGTCGAGGATTGTGGCTCAAAACGAAAAGTGAGTTGCTTACTGGAATGCAACAAAGGGAACTTGCTGGCGGCGCGCACTTCCTTTGCCCGCTCCACCTCTTTCCCCAATATTTTACCTTCTTTTCTTCTTGTACTGACCGCGGATGGCACGAAGACGACGCAAAACCGAAAAAAGATAAAGCTCCTGTTTTTGACTCGCCGAACTTTTGCACTGCGGGCTCCGCAGTTTGTCGACAAAGGCTGCCACTGCCACAGGTCGAAACCCTAAACATTGTCGTTAAGAGCTAACTCTTCTGCCTAGCAGCCCCTTTCTCTAGAAAACATCCCCACAGCCGCAACTACTTCGGTCACTAACAGAGAAAGCGAAGACAATAAGCCTGAAAAAAAAAAATAACCCAAGAACACAGCTCGTTATATATTATTTTCTCAAAAAATGTCCATTGGTTTACTTAAGGCGCCAAGTTCAGCTTGGGACCAGTTATATTTAACTGCAGCAGTGACCACGAACTCTAGTAGCCGTCGCAGAGGTTTCCGCTTCGTGGCTTGCCCCCGGGGCTTCTGGTGGGCATTGTATACGGTGTCTCCGAGAATCGGTGTTCAGAGAAGTGACCGCGGCGGCGTCTGGTGCCTGGGGCAACACGCTGTATACCTTCGAAGGTCACCGCGTTCTTGGGAACCTCAGGCGACGGTGATTTGTTCCGCAGAGCCATTAAAGCAAGTTGTCAAGCCTGTCAAACGGTCGGGAACGACCTGAGTCCGCTCGTTCCCCTAGCGACTTCATTTTGGTAGCTTGGAACTGTGTACCGCGCACTCATCGTAATACATATTGGCGCTAGCGCTGCTGTTTATATTTACTTGTTTGCGAGGGAGACCGGTGCGTTACATTTTGATTAAGCCATCCATTCATGCCACGTCGCTTCCGACAAATTCTCTTCTGCATTGGCGACGGCGGACTCGCGGAAACGTGCAATTCATCACTTGTCGCTTGCTTTGAAGCTTTTAAAGCCTAATTTTTTTTCATGTTGCCTTTCGCCCGTGACAGCTTTTGCCTGCAAGCTCCGTCGCCTACCACGCAACCTCCCCCCACCCCCCCTCTCCCACACAACACGCACCCTTCCTTCCTACATTTTATTTCATCGTCGAGTGGAGGAACGGCTTTTGCTGTTGCTGCTTTACTTTGACACGCTGTGAAGAATGACGCCCCAGGAATTCAGGTAATTCTGAATCTTCCGGCAAGCTGCCTCCACGTTTTCCGCTTTTCCTTTCCGATAGCCGTAAACAACCTTCAGTACGAACCTCTCTGAACGTGCTCGCCGCGAGTGGATTTTGCCGAAGGGCTCTCCGATAAACAACCTCGTAGCGATTGATCACAATATTAAATATCTCGTTACTTCAGGTTCAATACAATGCCGAAAGACACAGTGCAAAAGGGTAAGCCTTCCGATGGAACGATGCAAGGGCTCAATAAATAGATAGACTGATTATTATATATCTGTATCGTTCTTTGACAACGGTCTAGTTTTTGCACTACTTCTTTCAGCATTATATGGGTACTTACTTTAACAATTCCTTCATTTATATTTAGGCTTACACAAGGGCTAAATATCAGACAATTAATCAATACTCGAATCAACAACTGATTACTTATTGTGCCTCGCATTATACAGCGATACCTAGGACAATTCCTACCCATCCTTAGCCAATGCTTAACTGGTTGCTCTGAACTTTCCTAGAAGCCTCCGCAGTGACTAAGTGGTTATGAAGCTCGGCTGCAGATCCGAACGACGCGGGTTCGATCCCGGTCACGGTGGTCGCATTTCGATGGAGGCGAAATGGTAGAGGCCCATGCCCAATGCAATGCCGGTGCACGTTACAGAAACCCAGGAGGTCAAAATTATCCGGAGCCTGCCACTACGGCGTTCCTCACAACCTGAATCGCTTTCGCTTTGGGACGTTAAAGCCCACAAACCAACCAACATGTGTGATCAGTGAAACGGTGGAGAAGTGTGAATTGAATCGCATAGCAAGGTTGGGGCTTGAGCAGCATTCTGCCGATATTCTAATCCATTTACCTTTATACCGCAGCGGTGGCCAAGTGTTTGAGCATCCGCCTCGCATGCGGGAGGTGCGGGATTCGATCCCCAGTGCCGCCGGGTACCCACCGGTGACACAATGGGTACAAGCTTTCCCCAGCCTGGTGCTCGGATTCTTTAGGGTGAAATGCTTGGGAAATGGGTATTCGACTCCACCTTGAGTAGTCGAAAGCATGTTGTGCCATGGCACTTTTGGCCACAGATGCCCTTCCCCCTAAAGATTCACAGTCATCATCATTTACCTTAAAAAAGCCGTGGCAGTTGTCAAAATACTTCCGGTGAATTGAGCATTGAACCAGTCCGCCCGCACATCCAACGCTCTAACACAGTGAACGCGTCCAGATGGCTGTTAGAACGGAGCTTTGTAATTTGATTCCTCTAGGGCCTTTTTCATCCTGAAACAACGGCTCCTTTCTATACCACTCCCGGTTTTAGGTTCCAAATAGAAGGGCTTTCAGAGAACAGGCTTGCTGGGATTGTTTTTCCGTGCCTCCCGAAAAATTAGCTTCGTCTCGGTCCTTTTCCGATGATAAGCTCTTAATTTCCTTTTCCCATCAGACCGTGATTAAACAGGGTTTCGAGAGAACATAGAGCTTTGAAACAGACACTGCACCCTCAAAAGCAATCGAGGGTAAAGGTTTAGGGCAAAGGTAGAAGGAGGGAACGACGGCAACAGACGGGAACCAAAACGAAGCTAATTTTCTCCGCAGAAACTCGAGAGCACAATGCAGACAGTGAGACTGCCGCGACAAAGAGGGCTGGAACGTGCCGTATTGACTTCTTTTGGCTTCGGACTCGTTTCCTCATCCCCTCCGTTGGCACTTTCATTTTTGCTTGAGCTTAGGCTCTCGTCGTGAGAGGCTTGGCGTCTCTTAAGCCTTTAAGGCTCTTAGCTGGTCCAGTGAGTCCGACCTCTCTCTCCCCCTTCCATGCGCCGTTACACAGTCGCCTGTGTTGTTCGATTGGATTCGTCGGATTACGGCGTTGACTATTAGGCTTCCGAGGTGCGACTGAAAACAATACAAAAAACGCCATCCCAAAAATGGGATAAAAAATTTACTCAAGGAAACCAGGAACTGACGTGTCACGCTATTCTGACTGCCAGAGGGGTGCTTATTTCGCCGCAAGCTTTGCGAATGGCGAGACCTTGCAGCTTTATTTAGAGCGTTGTTATTGAGCTTATAGGTTAGACTCGGCTGGAAAATAAGAAGCAGACGGGCAAGTTCAGAGGTTGAAAGGAGGCAAGCAGATTTTCCGAAGCTGCTGGTCGAGCGGCTTTGCCTCACGAGTCGAGGCCAAGACAGCGAGCTGATCCGACCAAAACCCCCAGGAAGCAGAATGCTTAAAACGATATAGGTTGAAACGTTGCGCAGACGGCACTGTTTAACTCGGTGGATAGAATAAGGGCCAGATATTACAAAGCAACAGTGGGAGCAGGGATGATGCAAGATTGTATCAGCTCACATTTCACGAGTTTGTTGGAACGTTTTATGCTCCCAAAGCGCGGGACTGATCGAACTGTTCTCTTTAGCATTTTCCACCAAATTTTTGCATGTTTTGGGTCACTGCACTTCTCACAACGAGAGTGAATCACCGATAGGTGCTTTCAGAAACTGCGACAGAAAGACAGCAATGCAGCAAAGGCAAAGAAAATAAGCTGTTTCTACAATGCCTTCGCCGCCATGGTCCACAGTGTTCCATTGTGTGGAGCAGTAATGACGGCTTTGTCGCAAGAATTGGCGGCACGAGGCATACTCGTGAAAAGATACATTTTGCTGTGTACTCAGGCTCAACCATCTCTCAAGGCATCTTATGGATTAGAAACTTTGCACCAGGCCAGGGTGACCAAAATGTGTGATTAACTCAATCACGTGCTCGTATTTTAGCGGAAACAATACATATCGATAAGACCAAAGATAAATTTGAGTGGTCAAACCTATTTCACGTGAGCTGAAATGCAAATAATGGATAACAAGTCAAAGATCAGAGCGCCGTTTTAAGGGGTTTAAGCCATGTCACTTTCGTGGACTCTGATAGCTTTCACTTGGTCACAGAACTTTCCACGAAGTTTCATATAGACAGAGAACCGACTAGTACGGAAGGTGCCAGCATGCATTAGAGGGCTGCAGGCCTGCATCCTGCCAGCTTTCTTCAAGTGCAAAACTTGTTCAAATTGAGAGATAATCCTATAATATGAGAGACACAGAGAAAACGGTTAGTTTATCTTATTTAAGGAAACTGTGGAAGACAATTACGCAAAACAATATATTCTGTTTGTTTTTTCGTAGAAAAAAGTGCTCATTTAGGCCAGTTTTATTCTTTCTTGGTGCGCTTGGGAATGTCCTACAGGACAACTGATGAGTCTGCGACCTCATAGCCATGGCCAGGGTCATGTGCACGTCAGCGATGCCGAGATTGTTGAAATAGAAGTACTTGCTCTTAATATACGACGCGAAGCACTCACATTTAGCCTACATAGCTTTCCTACCGCTCTACTCGGGGCGCAGTTGTCTTTAAAAAAGTACAAAAACCCTAGCTGCAACCCAAGAGTGTTCTTTGCGCAGGTTCAAATGGGCGTGTTATTGATAACGACCATATATCAGCAAAACCATCCAAAAAAGGTCGCATTCTTCATTTTGGGAATTCATACATAAAGAAAAATTCGACTGCGACGTATGGCGTTGTAAGAAAAATTACGCTTAAATGAATGTCCTATCACAGTAATAAAAAAATAATTCCTTAAGGCTGCATTGCCGGGTTTAACGGAATTGTATCCTCTTGTCCTTCTTTACCGTATACTGTGAAACCCTTGGACAAAGTATGGCCCTTTAAACATGTTTCAGGAAAGAAATGGAGGTGTTCGGCGTTTTTTCGGGACACTCGATAGGCTGTGCAGCAGCGGCGCGAATTTTGTTGTTACCATTGTAATGTGTCCTCACGTCATGACTTCATCTCATTTAAACAGGGCTGCTCCATTGTGATGACACAGAACCTTGCCGCGATCAGCTTATCGACAACAGCATAAATATAAAATTTGGGTCTGTGTCTGCAGTTTGACCCTTTTCATACTTGCCTTTTTGAGTGAAGCCATACTAACATTGGATGGTGTCAGCAGCGTTCTGATAGCAAATTTCAAACAGGCATCTGCTGCGCATGCGTAAGCACAGCCCAACACGCACGCGCACTCAATCAAGTTACGAACAGTGAAAAGGTCTATATAACAATCGTCTTTTTAATCACTTTTGATCTGGATTAGTTCAATGACGAAGGACTATTGCTGATAGTGCCATAAAATGCCACTTCATTCCGCTTTCTGGTCGCAGTCATATCGTATTCGCAGATACGTTATCACTCTCTGCTCGGAATTTGAAAATCAATTCGGTGAAATGATTAATGTCGTGCAACATATACCTTAGTTTGAAGAACAAGGATTCCCGAACCATCGATCGTTTACCTGCACGACGATAAGGGTAGAACACGTTTGAAAAGAAAAAAGGAGGCGCTTTTTTTCTTTACAACTCGTAAAGCGACAGCAAAATTTTGAAGCGAGCGTGAAAGTATGAGGAATGTCAGTTGCTTGAAGAGAAAGCATACACATTATTGAATTTTGCGGAAATACTTTCCTTGACTGGCGTCTCAGGCTGGGAAGCAGAAACCATAGAATGAACATGCGGCTTTTACGCCGATTTCGCATGCTAATTGTCGGTTTGAAGCTGTTTCCAATACTGATAAGGGCCACGCGATACACTATTACGATCCGCCGGTTAACAATATTACCTGACCAAAACTTTTCTTATCGGCGCTAAGTGTTCAGTCAGGAAGCCTGCATGGCTTATGTTTATGCAGATGCGTTTCTTCCCTTCCTTTTCACTTTACCTTATTCCTAACCTTGTTTTTAAACATTCAGAACATTTCGTGAAACATCTTTCTGTCTGTCTTGCGAGTGCGCGAAAAACTAACTGCCTATAGCGCACGAGGCAGAGAGAGCTCTTAAGTCTCTACAATGTTCGGAGCGGCACGGCCACGTCAGCAGCAGGTGCTCTTGGTCTCAGAAAGAGTTAGAAGTTTAGCGCGAGCAGCAAGCTCAGAAAACGTTCCCGCGCCTGTGTAAACAACTGAGATTGCTTGCGCTTAGGTTCTCGCTTGACTAACACTGTGCCTAAAAGGGCCGTCTTCCTCTCCAACCCGGTGGGGCGAACTTTTTTTTTTTGTTACCGACTTTTACCTATCTTTTTATGCGGCCTTTGTAGCCGACTACGCCGGGAAAGATGCGCCGATCGATAGCACGACGCGGGTCATGCAGGGGGTCATGACGGCTTTCATAAACTCTGCGCGGAGGACAACACAGGTGCCGCCGACGTCCCTGGCCAGCATCGTGTTTTCTTTTTTTCTGGGTAATATTAACTCCGCAAATACTGCTCGCATGCGCAGTTTGGTGCATAGACTTTGTTTTTCTCACTTTGGTGAGTCAACAACATAAATTTTCCGTCCAAAACTTTTTCCTAACCTAGCTAAACAAGCAGTAAGGATAACCTGGCGGGCACTGGCCTTTTGAGAGGCCGCAGAAGCCGTGTCTGACTGCTTCGCAAAGTCACGACAGAACTCAATTACTACGAATGCTACCGCGCTCCGAGAGACGGCAGCGTGCCGGTGCACTGCCCGAACAATCTCGGAAACGTAAGCAGCGGCCTGACAGGTCGCCTTCCTTTCGTGCCGATACGTGCTGTCGATTGCGACAGGCGCCGCCAAAATGTACACATAACATTTGCAATGCTGAACAGCCGCGGCAGCCGTCGTCCACCTTCTATGATGGTTCTACGCGCCATCACGCGGGAAGTGTCCCCTCGGTATCTTTCTCCCATGCCACTGGCCTCCTCCCCATCCTCTTCGTTTCCTTTCCTGGTGAGCCCGCGATCGACCGTCAACGGCTTGATTAGCACCCGTATGTTTACAGCCCAATCGATAGCCGAACGGCAACGCTGGGACGTTCACCTGCATGGCCTCCAGCGGCGCTGGCGAGGCATCGACTCCTGGCTGGACGGCCCCTGACGCGCTAGGTGGGGAGAGGGACTTTTCTGGGAAAGGCACTTTTTCCCCCGTTCCCGTGAGGCGCGGCGATTTTCGCCGAATGTGTCTGGTTGCGGATGTGAGCACGGTGCCTTGCCAGAAAGAGACGATGCACGACCAGAGAGAGAAGGCTCTAGGGATGGGGCGGATAGGGAAAAGGCTAGAGAAGCTAGGAAGCGCGATATCCCGGTGCTCCTGCCATCCATGGGCGCCACCATTACTGGGAAACCGGCCGAGCGACTTTCTGGGTAGATGGCTGCGATCTCTCTTTCTGGCTCCGTTCCAGCTGCAACGCACCCCGGACAGGAGGAAGATTTGCATCAATCGCTGCTGCTTTCCATCATTGTCGCCTTCCCTTTCTCACTTTAAGCTATATTGCCCCCCCCCCCCCCTTTTTCTTTGCTTTTATACACAGCGTTATGTTACGCCACCATGCGCTCGCTGTTTCATTTTCTCCTTGCAGGGTAATGTAAGCACAAGAACAAACTCTAACAAATGTGAAAAGACAAGAGCATAACGTGACAGCAGTCGATGATAATGGAGACAGATATCCGTGATGCTGAGAAGCGACTGCTCAGGCTGTGGGAAGGAAAGTAACCATGGCAGAAAAATTGCAAAAGAACGAAGGAAAGTAACATTTCACTCATCCCATATAAAGCGGTAGGGAAACGAAATTCGGAAAGAAAAACGCAGGTGTTTCTCAATGACTTGCGAACGATATTGCATTGTGTATTTTTATCAGGAAGGTAGGTCAAACGCGTATGCCCCAGATCCTGTGTGTGCGTCACAAATTTGTCGTGTATTTAGAGGCAGTTGAAAGTACAGAAAGCAGCAGAAATAAAGGGTTAACAGATATACACCTTAAGTGCAATGAGAATGAGTGCGAAACTTTCTGCACTGAGCACGGGACATCGTTCGTAGCAGAAAATTAACAAATGCGTCTTCAAGAGCAAAACTTAGGTAAGAAAAACAAAGTGGCATTACGGCTGTGTCCAAGAAAAGCACGGTTTATGATACAATAAACGCCACCCGCAGATAAGCTGCATTTTCCCCGCATTTAATCGCAATCGGCAACAAATATCTTGGCAAGAAGCAGCAATTGTCGCCACCTTCGAAGCAACAAATCGCAACATAATGAAACCCTTAGAATATAAAATAATGCATGAACTTCTACAAAAACCTTTTGAATAGGAGTAGCATTTCTTTACAAACCTCCCTTGTATGCTCTTTGTACCCTAAACAGCTCAAAGTCTACATTATTTCTGTTCGTGAAGGCGTCAAGTGGTTAACGCTGTGTTGTGTATACAGAGAAACTAGCTCGCTCAGTTCAGCGTCGCATCGTTCGGGTGTTTAACTTGAAGGTCGCAGCTAAATGATTTATGGCGATGTCCAGCGTTCACCATATTCTTTATTATTCAGCAACTACTGCACAGACGCCAAGCATGCGTTCAAATAGTGAAAACGGCTGTTACGCAATCCCGAACAAAGTTCCTGACGATATCGCTCGCCGATACACGCCCACAATGGGGAGAATGGGTCCACGGTGGAACAATCGTTGCCCCTCACGCGGGGCCGCGGCTGGGCTGCGTAGCTAGGTGGCATGAACATCACCGGCGTCGCTCGGAGCACTGAAGAATCGATAGGCGTTGACGGCGCTGTCTAATTAAGCGCCGCGCTTTTCAAAGGAGCTAAGCGGCGCGTCAATAGCGGCGTCAGCCACGACCGTGGGGCAGTTTTATATTTTCCCTTCTTCAACACATTTCCATAGCTTGGACGGGTTGTGTCACAGCGTCGAAGCTTTAACACCTCTGCTCTAACGCAAGTGCTCGAAGAGAAAACTTCGCTGCGTCCTTGACAGCTTGTGATGAAGGTTCTGTCACTTATTAAGTTTTTTTATATATATATAATCACCGTTTTTTCCTGAGGTAAATGCACTTCACGATGAAAGGCCTCTTACAGTGGCCTCCAGTTTCTGTTTTGAATAATGGGTTCAATCTTAGACTTTGTGTTGTCTTCAGAAAAAGAAAGAACGGTACCTCGGAAAAAACAGCTTAAAAAGACAGGGACATAGACAGAACACCACAGCAGCTGCCTGCAGCGCTTTTGGTATCTGTTCTTTCTACGTCCGTGTATTGTGGCGCTGTTTTTTCCGAGATGCTGTACCAACTATCTCAAATGTCAGTACTACAAAAGAACAAGAAAGTTTTCCCGCGATTTATTACTGCAGTACAAAAACAGTATTGCGACCAACCTGCGACGTTTAATTTTGCGCAATAACTTTCGGGGAGGGCGTTTCTGAACTAGTGTCCGCAGTCTACTCAAGTACGGCAGTGGACATCTTAGAGATGCAGTGCACTTCATTACCTCTGCTTTCCTTTCCCATATTACTTAAGTGTGTATCGACTAAATCTATTGGTGACATCTACTCTTGGTCGGTTTCCTCGAAAACAGCTAGTTACAGGGTGCGCACACATTTATGTTCCAGCGACCAAACGAAAGACAGCGCGCGTTGATCGTACTGTAAAAAGTTGGGAGCGCTTGCGTTTTTTTTAATTGAGCATTTAAACCATCTTTTTAAAGCAGGCAACTCCACAAACTCTACAAACTGTTCTAGGCGTGGAAATTTATGGCACATCCTGTTTTCAATAATCTGGTAACAATGAAGTTGATAATTTGCAGGAATCGATTGTTTTAAACGAACGCGTGGCGATTTATTGTAGTTCATTGGTTAACTGAATGAGTACGAGCAGACGACATACAGCGAATATACAGGACAGGTGTTCTGGCGTTTGCACTGATTCGCTTCTACTATGAACTGGTACTGACCCGTTGGAGTGTTAAGTATGCAACGAAATTTTATGCAGCCGTTAGGTACGCGTGCATATGCCATTGCCCATCCCCTTATGACCACATGACAGCACATAGAGATGTATTGATTTTCAGTGCCAAAAATACAATTAGTTTCTGTAAATTAAATAAACACTTTAGATGCCCTGTCTCAATACTAGGGCGTGTTCTGATTATCGATGCGAGTGAGCGTGCAAACTGCCAGGGCTACGAAATTTACATGACATCAACAAGATTACACACTTGTTAACAACACGCGGCAGTTAATAGCACTGTTTGTTTTACAGTGCTATTTTATCACTAATTATTCTAGATTACAAATCGTACAGGGCTTTGGCACCAGCAATTGTTCCAGATGAACTTTGTTCTGAACACCACCAACCCTGATTTGCTGAGAACCACTAATTACCGCTTTGGTAACCCGTTCTTAATGAAGTATTCATTGCACGTGAACTCATTCAACAGTACGGTTTACTGCAGTTTCGACTGTTCTTGCTCAGGAGAGCAGCTTGCTTGGGACAACGCTGACTGTTTGGACGAGCCTTTTGACATGGCCTATGTCTGTCCTACGTACACATTTTTCAGTGCGTCCATCCTTGTCCGTATAGAGCTTCCACTTAGTCATTCGCACAGAGACGATTAGTCATTCTAGCAACGACAGCGCGAAGTGCACAGTGTCATGCTGCAGCTATAGCTTTTACTCCCATCAGCTGAGTTAGCCAGCCCTATACCGCTTGTTAAAGTATCTCTTGAGAAAAACTGCGTCATTTTTTTCTCCATCAGCTTAGGTATCGACACAATCAATTCTCGCCATGCTGCTTTCTTTCTCAAGTGCCTTCCCTTACGGCCCCAGTGTTCAGGCTCTGCTAGCTTCTAAATGTCAAGGGAACATGGATCGAGAGCTCTTCATTCTGACACAGGCGTTGCGCTAGCATGTTTTCATCGTGTTTATTTTTTGTGTTTTTCACTGTGCGCAGCTGGTCTACTTCTTTGTCTTTGTTAGTTCAACGTGCCTTGTTTGCAACAAAGAAAGTCCAAAACATCGCTTGTTTTCTTCTTTTTACCCGATTGGAGTGAGCGAGCCCCATGAAAAATTCAAGGCACCCACGCAGTGCGCATCAAGAAAAGTGCTCTTGTGCTTTCAAAGCGCTCTCCCCTAAACATTGTCCTTTTATACATTTACAAGAATTGTCGCTTTTATATAGATTCTTAAAAATGCTTCTGCTCGCTCGTAGCAACTTGAAGACGAGGCTCCCTTCAAGCAAGGTCCTTCGAGCAAGCCGCCACTCTTATATTAAAGAAAGAAAAATGAGCACACACAAAAGCAACTGGGCAATGTCGTAAGACAGCGGCCAACACGACTGCTTGCTACTGTACCGCTGCAGAGTTCTTGTTTGCTGCACGTCACTATGGGCTCAGCAGGCTTTGTGCTTTTAGTCGTACAAGGTCACGCGCCCGCATACCTGGCCGCTTCGTTCGAAACTGGACATGTGGGAAAGCCGACAAACAGCTGTCCCTCGTCCGAGCCCAGGAAATCGGACAAATGCTTCTAATTTGTGCGGCTACCACCATGGGCTTCATGGCGCTGAACACAAAGAATAACCGCGCGAATTCTGAATGTTTCGCACGCCCCATTTACTTCCTACGGCCGTCAGAACTAGTCAGTGCGAGCGCAGAAAACGGTTTATATCATTCTGCAGCACGTAGTATATTAGCGCGCTATCTCACCGTACTTTTTAGTTTTCCCACAATCCCAAAATTACAACTGAAAACGTTCCCCTGGCGTTGCTCTACTGGCAGCCGACAGATGGTGCTAGTTCGTGATGCGCAGAAGCTGCACATCTTTTGGAAATATGTAAAAAAAGTGTCTGAACTTGCCGTTATGATTTCGAAATATATAAGACAATATCTCTCACAGCCCTCCTATTGTCAGCAATAAAGTCTTTTAAGTTATCTGGGACACCAAAATTTCAGCTGCTCTTAAAAGGTGGGAAAAATTACCTCCTTCTTTTTGTTTTCCGTGCTGATAGTATTATCTTGCTCATTACTATCTAATAAAACTTTCAGTAGCACTTATTATTGCTATACGTTAGTGGGAACTCTATAATACTACTGGGACGATTATAATGATATCAAATACCACAGCTTTTACAACACATTTATTGTGATGTAACGAAGGAATGAAACGTTTCCAATTGAAGTCCAGTTAAGACATAAACCAGCATTAAAGAAAGTGCTCTGTCAGTATGCTTGTGTATCTTTCAGCTCTCGTCCGAGAAGTGTCACGCAGCAGAAAGTAGTTTAACCCAAATCCTTTTAGTCGTGTTACTTTTTTTTTCTAAACCTTAACACCCAAAATATTTTTTGTGACTCACGTCCTCCGAACTCTAGTGCAGACAGCTAAAGAGGAGCTCTTTAGTCTCGCCTTACAAGAAATAAAATCAAAGACTCCTGTATGCTTGGCTGGTGTATAGAACCAGCCCTCCGAAAACGACATGAACATTTCATTGCACCGAGCGTTCGTTTCGCCATAGAGAAAAAAAATAAACAAACGATCCGCGAGGGTGCACACTCAGATCCTAACTTACTCTCCTGCCATTTCACGAACGGAAGCCCTCCACTGCTGCTCCTTACCGCTAAACGAAGGAGCTCTTTCGTTTCCCGAAATGCACTTCCCTTCTAAATCATGCGTCACGAGCGGGCGAACTTTTCCGAATGTGCCTCTATTCAAATCGCGTTCCAGGAGATGGACACGAGCACGCGACCGCTGGAGCAGGCAACTAATGCGGCCATCTCGAAATGTGGCTTTACCGTATCTGGTTGCCCACCACTATTTCTAGCACAGTTCCCTATTTTCTTTCCTCCAGATTCCCGGCGCTCAGAGTCCTTACCATTTTTTATTTACTTTATCGGTTTGGATCAAAGCCTATCAGCGTGGTAATGTTCTCAAAACCTACCATACCACGGATATTAAAAAAAAATAACAGCAGTTTTGTGGAGAACCTTGTGCAACGTATTTATGTGGCTAACGGCAGGCCAAATACCTTTGGAAGGAACCAACGTTAACGCTTTATTATTTTTCGTTCAAGTTAGTGCACCCCTTTCTATTTTAAGAGAAACGATTTGTCATAATTTCCTCAGCAAAAGCTATTTCTGTTCCGCGCATTCCTACGAGCCCAGGGTTGGACTTCTGAGAGAAGAAAGCAACAATTCATAGGCGCGCTCTTGTTTTCTCGTCTTTTCGTAACCAAATAAAAGTGGGCCCATTTTATAGGTTGAAAAAGGTGTAAGTGCCTGGCGAAATTAGGCAAGGGTAAAAGGTTCACACTGAGCAACATCCGAGTGAAGCAGGTGTCACTTGACGTTTTTACTGGTTTTTATTTGACGCTCTTGCTGGTTTGAGTTCAAACCTATCTGTGTGAAATTGTTCTCAAAACTACCGAATAGATACCGAATGAATATCATCCGATCTTTTTCTGGTAAATACGGTCTTGAAATGTATCAGCTGCATACTCGTCAAGCGTCCCTTCTACACTTACACTTACCGCTGCTTGCTCCCTATCTTTCAATCTGCTGGCTGAGGATTGCAACCTACATGCGATATATCACTCAAATCAGGAGCCAAATTTTGGGAGCTGTTCATGCCATAAATATTTTCTCATGACTCGGTGTCTTCACTGCTGAAGCCGGTCTACCCCATCTGCTTAAGTCGTGTGCACGATGCAGTCACAAAGCTCGTTAGCCGCGAAGATAGTTTAAGATTAGAGTTAATAACTTTTTTGCGCCGTGCGTGGCTTCCGCTTCGTTATCATCATTGTCATGATTATTATCGTTATTATCGTTAGCCGGATAATGTCCAGTGAAGGCAGAAAAAGCCTCTCCTAATACCCCCTCTAGTTACCCGTGCTCCGCTAAAGTCCGGGCCATCATATTCAAGCGCACTTACTAATCTGACCTCTCTACCTGACTCTCCGTCTCCCAAAAAAATACCGAAATATCGAAACATGTTCCTTTCCGTTCTGTTCTGAAATGCCCTGGCTAGATTTTTGTGTGTTAGGTTATCGCTGACAAAATAATTGCCTTTCCGCACACGTGCACGTGATTACGAGGAAAGCGGAACAAGCCTAGCTTGCCGTAATTTGGATTTAACCGCATGCGTTGTTTTCAGTCTACTCGTTGGCTTTTATTTTAGTATTGCACTTCCTTTGGCTCCGTTGGCTGTTTAGGACTCGACGAAAAGTCGCTTTCAAGGCCGTTTCTTCGAAATTCTGACCTCATTTGCATACATAATTTTTTTCCATGTTCATGGACGTCCATTCGGCGAGCCAAGAGCGTGACAGACTCCATGCGAAAAAAATATATATATAGGACAGAGGTGAGCGCTAATTAAATGAAATTCATCCGCGCGTGTGACCTAAAAAAAGAAAGGAGGCGCTTCGCTCCGCGAACATAGTCGAAGTGAATGCGTACTAATTCGGTTTTAAAGCCAAGCTTTTTTTTATATGTAGGTATGAAACAGTCTTCTGTGCGCGCTTTTTAACAGAGGACCCTCTTGGCTATTTAATTAACTAGAGATAAAGATTGCTATAAGCGTGTTTTTGTTTTAGCTGCAACCTATGGCAAGCGGCACAGCGAATGTATACGGCTGTGACGGGTATCCTGAGAACCTGTTTTATGATACCCGGAACGGTCAGTATAAATATAGCTTTTTCATTACCATGGCTACGTGGGTCACTGCATATATGGCATTGTTGTTTATTTTTTAGTTGGTGTTTGTCGGCTTTTAAAGCGAAAGCATTACTTTGCTATGTCGGCGAGGTCGTGTCAGCAAAATGTGTCGGCAGTCATTGTGTCGTTCTCAAAATAATTAGGATCAAACGAATGATCGTAATCAATAAAAAATGTTGTGAGGGTGGTGTGCGACAAAATTTTGTGTCGATAGGCTGATCAGTTATTTAATTAGAGCTTAAAAAGTCGAAAAACTGTCGAAATAGCGCGGACGTCCAGTGGACGAGAAAACAACCGTGGACGGTAAAATAGTAGAAAAATAGACAAAGGAGTGGACATAAAGTTTGAAATGGATTGAAGTGTGTTTGATGTATGATAATAAATCGAAAAAAGAAGTTCTATTGACATACAATAATTAGTTAATTAATTAGAAGCAAAAGTCGTTGGATGGCCGAATAGGCTGGACGGGATATAGTAGGTGGACGGGAAAGCAACAATGGGCGCCAAATTTGAAAAAGCAAAATGTGTTATTGAGCTGAAAGGGGGATTTAATTACAGCTACTGTGCGAACATTCTTCTGAAATCCTCCTTAGAGGAAAAAGAGGAGCAAAGAGAGGCGACGAGTTATCCTCAAAACATGCAAGCAGACTTAAGTGCCCACAGCATTTCTTTTTTCTCAAGAGAAAGGTGAGAGTACGACAAAGGCTTTAAGAGCTCGGTCCACTTTTCCTCTCGTTTTTCAGACGACTAATGCTGCAGTTGATCTCAGCACGAGGTTTTTATTTTATGTACTCCCGTGCGCAAGTCACAGCTTTTATGTTCATCATGACAACCAACTGACAGAAATCAAGACTAAAAATCAAGGTTGTGATGAACTTTTCTCGTTCTCCGTTATTTCGTACAAAGACGATACATACACCTTTCGAATTTAAAAGGCGGACGTACACCCCTGATGTCAAATTCTTAAAAGGTTTTATAAAATTTATTGCTCTCTTCAAAGAGCGAGATCCAGAAACCTCGTATCAACCACAAGCGCCAGCTTCTAGCCCGACCAGCCCGTTACAGGGCAACACTTTCCAAAGTAATCTCATAAGAAAAAATGATTTTGCAAGCTTTTTCAATGAAGCATTAACTCTTCTCGAGAATGCTGAGAGTAGCTCCGCCCTAACTACCGACAACATTGCGAAAAAGATCCAGTACGTTTTCGAAAAAATCGATCGCCTGTAGCTTTGGTTCACGTTCGAGCTGCGAAAGTCTTAAGTTTAGGGACTATTGGCCCTGCCTTGCTACTATTTAATGCTTCGCTAACGGTAGAAACTTTAGGAACGGTAGTAGCAACGATATTTTCAAACCTATAAACGCAGTGTTAACAACGTACCTCTTGGTCTGAATAAGCTTGATACTCTTTAATGTGTAACTTATTTTCATTTAATTCTTGGTGCTCGCGTAGTCTTCGCGTATTGCCGTTCCGTATTATTTACACTATCTTAATACCTTCGTGTTTGCGATCCGGGAAGGCAAACACTCCCCTGTTCATTGAATCCGCGGCAAAACAAACTTTTTAGTGCTACAAGGACATTATGTTGGCTCACGTAAGGACACCAAGGCTGAAGTAGGTGTTGAATGAGCGTCGATTTAGCTGCTGATACATTCTAAATTTTTCACCTTTCTTTTGCATGCCATGTGTTTTGTATCTGTGGAAGAGCAATTCTTAGTGTCTTAGTAGACTCTGGCCCAAGAGCTCCGAGACATGTTGGTCCTCGATCACGAATTACATTGCACACATGACGTTCAACAAAAACTAGGATTTGTTGTGTGGAGCTGCGTGCCGGTAACGTATAATATCAGCCGAAGCGGAAAGAATAAAAAAAAGTGCACTTCGCAGACGCAAAGTGGCACCTTAGGTAAACAACGCGCAAGGGCCCATGTTGTGATGTGTATTTACCCACCAAGCAAAGGCTTCGTTGGTATCCATTAAAATCTACGGCGATGCGAGTGTACACAAAGGGGACACGAAATAAGATCCTTGCGTTCAAAGTGTGACGTGACGTAGTTGAGTGCATTAAGTCTAAAGATGGTCCTGAGTTTTTTTTTTTTTTTTATGTGCGATACGTACACCAAAAACCTGAAAAAATTATGAATTTTGATGTTTAAATGTTTTTAAACTTAGTTCAGTAACAACCACAGCTGCATCAGTGTATTGCAGCGTATTATATGCCTGTAAGTAAGGACCCCGACAGTGCCTATACTACGCCTTATTTCATGACTGACGAGTTGGCTCATGGCTACAAGTTCCAGCTTCTCAAATTAAGTATTCTGCGTACCTCGGGGAGTTATATCGGCCATACATGTACAGTAAATTTAATGAGCGCTCGAAGTAAACAGCTCCATTTATATATGGCAACTTTCTCACGCACTGTTCTTTTTTTACAGCACAGCATAATTAGCGTAGTCCACAGGCTTCGCGCCTTTGAAGTCTTTCTTTCGTATTTCGCACCAGAGTAGGAGACAACTATATCCATACGCACAAAGCTGCCGGTTCAGGATTGGCCACCATAGGGCCATTATTGCCGATTTTCGCGACTTTTAGAGGAGGCGCCTGGGGTCTTCCGATACGGCGGAACAACGGTGAACTGCTTCTAGGCGTAGCCTATGTAAAACCGTCCTTGTTTTAAAATTTCACTATAAATCCGCGCTTTTTTGTCGATGGCGGATACTTCCTGTGAGTCAGCGTTTCGCTGACAGACGGCGTAAAACGTATAAACGAGAGACAATAAAGAAATCGCCTGTGAGAACAGCTGGCACGAATGCGGAGCTATGGATGGTGGACGCATGCTTTGGCGAGAATTTGAAATCGATAACATCGATTTTAGAGGCTTGTACAACGGGTGAATCACAGAACTATAGAAGCGCAAATTTTTGCATTAAGCACCACTGGCAAGCAAGACTCAGCGACTGCCAGAAAACAAGCTATAACCGTACTCACTGTCGCATGAGTTTTAACTGCTAAACTGCCTTTGTATTGCTCTTTTTTTTGTGCTCACAAATTTAAATACCCATGCTTTACTTTAGATAGAAATATAGATTTTGAATCGTGTGTACAGGTGGAAAATATCGACAATATGAAATCTCCTTTCCGGCACACTACTTTTTTTGGAGGAACCGCGCCTAGCGTTCTCTGTTCGTAAGGAGTAGATGAAAGGTACGTAATAAATGTAAAGCTACTGCGATACAATCTTTTCGTCCGACGTTTCCAATCACAACAAAGTAATGGGGCATCAGCGAAGAGCAAAAAGAATTGCAACGGACTGGAGTTCGGATAAATTATTTTATCACTCTCCTCGCCTCCATCAAGGACATTCATGCACAAAACTCTTGAGGCTTCTGCTATTCGTGTGCGCTCAGAGATGGGTAATAAATCGCGCCTCGTATCTTAGGTCCACGCAAATCAACTCTTTATAAATAGAAGCTCGCTTCTTCATATGAGCTGCACTGTCGTGGTGCTGCATGCACTCCACTGCACAGAGTGCAAACTTTCTGTCCCCATGATCTCTCAGTATTTCTGGCGCCACAAAACTTACACAATGGCACCTACGGCCTCTTTAATCTCGTCAGGAAGCAACATCCACTTAACAGGGCTATCAAGATGAAAACTTATGCCCAAACCCCGACAACAGGGCCGAGGTGTTCCGACGAACGCCCTGACGCTATAATAATAATAATAATAATAACCGGTTTTTGGGGTAAGGAAATGGTGCAGTATCTGTTTCCTATATCGTTGGACACCTGAACCGCGCCGTAAAGAAAGGGATAAAGGAGGGAGTGAAAGAAGAAAGGAAGAGGAGGTGCCATAGTGGAGGGCTCCGGAATAATTTCGACCACCTGGGGATCTTTAACGTGCACTGACGTCGCACAGCACACGGGCGCCTTAGCGTTCTTCCTCCATAAAAACGCAGCCGCCGCCGTCGGGTTCGAACCCTGGAACTCCGGATCAGTAGTCGAGTGCCCTAACCACTGAGCCACCGCGGCGGGTGCTACGGAGCCGACGGCGCAGGTCCGCACGACAGTCCTTAAACTAGTTCGCGGCGCCGCCGCATGGTGGCGTTGATTTCGTAAAGATCATCACTACCGTGGGCCCGAGTGTCCAGGGAAGTACAATTAGGAAACCGAATACGAACCGGAGGCGCTAACCCGCACCGTGATGGAGAGCGCGCGTCCCCTCATCTACGTATCAGCACGATCATTTATAAGCTACTGCGGCTATTTGTGTTTGTTCAGTGGCAGTGCAGTGGCACTAGCAAAGGAGGTCAACGGCAGTGGCACTCATGGGTGACGTCATCTTCAGCGCCACCAGCGTGCACTGATCACTCGTCGTACCCTCAGTGTAAGCGGCTGTCGTCTTTTTTAATCCAATATAGGTGCACAATACAGCGACAGAAAACGATAAACTGACATCAGGTACAGCACAACCGAGCACTGAACAAAACAATTCAAAACGCTACTTAATTTCACATCATGCAAGTGCTATCAATACCCATGATGCTTTTGTAGTTTTTCTAAGCCTGGTCCGTTGGCACACTTACGTGCTAAGTGGGTGCCACCCACTTAACAGATACATTACAGAGTATTATGGCGGTTACTGCGCCACAACTAGTGGCCGAAGCACGGGTCGCGTGACCCCAATCCCAGGCTGTGTTTGTTGAGTTTTCTTTCAACTAATGAGCGAGAGAACGGGGCTCGTGCACAGCCTTGGCCGATTTTTCTGTTGGTTAAAGTCATTCGGGATTGGACAGCCCTCGTCCACTGAGCATGACCTAGATTCTCCTACCCTCTCCTTCTGCTGCTTTCTTTTGCGCCGGCGTCACCTGGCACTGAAAGGATTTATCTTCCTAATGCCTTGCGTCGCAGTGTGCCCGGTAGGCCCACATCAGCTTTGACAAAAGTTGCTTTCATCACTGCGCATTGGGAGTAATGAAACAACAGCCCATGAAAAGGAAGTGGTCGAGCACCCGCATATTTATTAAGAAAGGGCAGCGACTGGGATTATGTTCCTAATACGATGAAATCGAGGGTACAAATTCATATATGCTTCGTTTAGGTAAGAAAGAGAAATGGTGATGGCCGGACCGTTGGCGTAAGAAGTGTCATAGATCGATAGGAATGAATATACCCTCATGTTTTCGGCTCTTTGCTTAAGGTTCGCTTGCAGACAGCCACGAATTTAGCCGTGGTAACTAGCCGAGCTTGCCTTCACATTGATTGCTTTTGTTGGAGATCTGTTGATTTCTTTATTAGGCACAGGTAGGCCTTACCCCTCGACCGCCACGCCCTTGCTACAATGAGTAGAGGTTGATGAGTGGCTTATGGCATAAAGGTCAATGAGATGAAGCAATAATTATAACAAATAGCGAATCATCGCGAGTATTGCACCGTATAAGACTGCGGAAGCCACTCCCCGTTTGACCACTGCGTATGACGTTTGTGTGCCTCCACCATGGAGGCTGGGTTGTTGTGATGAGGCGATCGAACATGTACAGCCTTTGCCAAAAGCATAGAACCCAACAGGCTTGCTCTTGATCGACGATGCATGACTGGTTATGGGTAAACGCTAGTGGCTCGTTATGTCTCTCCAGCGTTCCAAGTCTCTTGAAGGTGAGAGAAACTCCTCTCCTCGCCTTTCCAAAAGTTAGGACTTTCACGGATGCTACAAGGGCCCCTCCACGTGGCTCAGGAGGAACAATGTTGGCTTTACTTCGTCTATGTCCTGCGTGCTGTACGGGAAGACAAGCATTGCGATTGCCAATGTGTCGTCTCAATACTCGACAACTTGCGGAGAATAAAATCTTTTAGCGGTGGCTCCAGCGACTGCCTGCCCTAAAACTTGCGAGGTACTGCTCCGTTTCCTGCGAGCTTCGTGTGCGAGCGACAGATTGGGACGGTGCGTTATGATTCTCTCGTCTACCATTTACGGGCTTCAACTTTCCTCTTTGAAACCTCAAAACTTATTTATATTACATTACCCTCCGGTCAGGGTAGCCAAGCAGAATTCTCTTTAGTATCCCTCCCTCCCTCTCTCCTCCCTCCCTCTCTCCTTCCTCCCCTCCCTCCCTTCACCTCCGCTTCCTCTCCTCTCTCCACAAATCACGCTCTTTCATCATTACGGATACAACCGGCTCTGTGGTTCTGTTCAAGATGAGGAGGATGCTAGCATCTGGAGGTGTGCACGAGTTGTCACTTTAAAACAATGAGCGCGAGCAAACAAAAAAAAATATGGCTGGAGCACTACTTTGACGGAACGAGATCGAAAAGCAAACGCTGTAAAACAGGAGTGTTTTCCTCCTTCGCTCAGGCTTAATCTGCAAACGACCCACCGTGGCACGTGCTCGGGCATAAAGAGACCTGGAGCCAGACTGGAGACGACGCGCTCGGTAAAATGAAAGTCTGCGAGCGAGGTCGGCTGCGACAAGAACGCAAGACTGATAGAGAAAGCGTGGAACGTCGCTAGGACAAATAAGATATCCGGGAATTGGCAAATTAGGATCGGCGAAACGAAGTTTCCTCCCAGATGCAGCTCTCGTAGGCTCCTCAGCACGTCGCGAGCAGGGACCCAGCTGGGGAAATAATTGCGATAATAATATGCGCCCTGGAAGCGGAGGAAAAACAAAAAGATAAGCTAGGGCAAATATAGGAGGCGTGCATTCGCAATCAGAAATGCTCATAGCGTTGAGCAATGAGTAGCGGGCCAGAAGTGGAACGAGAAAGGCAAACTCACTCGCAATAAGGAAACGGTGCGACGCGAAAGACTACATCGAGCCAAGGCGAAGAAGGGGATGGAGCAGCAGTCCGCGTTTGGTTCACGCGATGCAGGCATAATTCCATTAGTCTACAGAAAAAGAAAGCAGAATGGAATAAGGATCGAAGGACGACGACGAGGCAGACCGAGGCGAAAGCAGTTTTGGCGCCTCGACCGTGGCGTGCCGTCGGATTCCCCAGCCGTCGTTGCCGGTTGCCAGGGGAAACGCGCCGAGGCCACACATACGGACGGGCTCACTGCAGCGCACTAGCTTTGCTGGCGTTGCTGCCCCGCGGCTGCTGTGTCTCTGTCCGGCTGAATTCTCTCGCCGTTCTTCAAAGAGAAAGCGGCGAATTGCCGGTCACTGTGCCGCGCGTAATTTGAAGGCAAGTATGCGGTGCATGTTGAAACCCGCGGTGTGCTATAGGGCTGCCCTAATTAAACGGAAGCTGTTTACGAAAGCTTATAAAGGCCACTCTTTCAAGGACTCGTTTCATTTGGTTATGCCCTGATGTGAGATTCGGAAAGGAGTGAGTCCCGGCGCAGTATTTAATTAGTAACGCGGGAAAAAAGTAATCGGCTGAAAAAAAAATCGCTGTTTGTTGAAATATACGTGTCGAAGGCGCAGAACCCGCCTCATGCACGAGGTGTTCTACACAAGGCAGCAGAGGTGATGTTCGCCACCTGCTGTGGACATGTGCAGAGACAAGGACTTCAAGGACACACATTTTACAGAAAGTTCCGGCTCCTGCATCAGAACAGCTTACATGTTTTCCTTTAATCAGTATGCAGTGAACCTAAATTATGCCTCTATGGCAAATGTGCGAAAAAAAATACATGAGCATACTTGCAGAAAAAAAAATGAGTATTAAAGAACTGTAAAGTACTGGAACAGAAATATTGAAGGTAATGGTCCATTCTTCCGATATGTAGCAAGATTTCTTTTATAGCGTTTCCATCGCTCGCACCGATCAGTTAAGACTGCTCTATAAAACCAATGGGGAACGCTTTTGAAGAGAGCAAAAAACGTTAATAGCAAAAAAAAAACGCAAGCCTGCCGACAGGAGATCGGCGGATATATTGATTGTTATAGTGAAATGTTACAAATGTGAAAAAAATGCGCTCATAAACTCTTCCCCTTCAAAAATACTTTTGTCCAGAAGTGTTGAATATGATTCTAATTTTACCATCGTCTGCGCCAAGTGAACGATGTCGATAGCAGTTTCATGGCAGCTGGAGAGAGAGGATAAACAAAAAAGGCAATTGTTTCACTAAAACCTTCCGAGAGAAATAGACTAGTTATTTGCATTTTAAGGAAATATGCCGTCCCAGTTCAGATGTAGTTTTGGCAGAGCTAAGGACGGAAGAGTCTGCCTGCATCACAACACTAGGTCGCCACCTTCTTTTCGTTGCGTCGCACGAAGTTGGGCGAGTTAAGACGGGTCAGTGAATAAATCAACTCAGTCTTCCATCCTGAAGCAGCAGTAGCCGCGACACATTACTATGGCGTTTCCACTGCGTAATATCATTCACTACTCAGTATTCTCCAATGCGTTTTCACAGCACACTGCAGGAGGATTTCTCCCTTTCTCCTGGTAAAAATGCGGGCGTCTAAACGGCCCGAATTTTTTATGACGGCCTTGGCATTTGTGTTGGAAAATTGTGGTCAGGAAATAACAAACATTAAAAAACTCAAGCTTTATTTACAAAATGAACTTACCGAGGGGAATAAAACGAAAACTTCGTTACTTAGCACTGAATTAGGCCCTTCTTGTCAGCCTGTGTGAAACAGTTCGTGGGATGACGCTTAGAATAATTACAATTGCGCCGTGTAGTTAGAACCTTATTAATGCAGGTTGCAGGAGTGAGCTTCAGAGCGCTTCGGGTATATTGCAAACTAGGTTGCTGAGAGTGCGTGCGTGCATTCGTGCGTGCATGCTTGTGCGTGTTCTGTAAGCTGCAGTAAGAATTCCTGCTTTCCAAAGAGTAATAAGCAAGGTGTGCATGTATCTACATGATGAGAACAGAACGCAAGGTGTGCATGTACCTACGTGATGAGAACAGAGTTTTCTTGTGTGGCATTACGGGGAAATTAATTTGGAATTATTCTGATTCGGTCCTGATTGTCGCTAGGCGTTTGTGACTGTTTTCGACTCTTTTTGAGTGAGCTGTCTGCGGATGAAATGCTGCGCTTCTTGGTCTGACGTAGATTTTCGGCGTGTGAAGGAGGAAGCACTTTCTTTTGGAAACAATCTGACTGGTGTTATTCTCTGGCCTTAGCACAGTTCTTCACACTCTGACCGATGTGCAGCCGACATTATGAAGCAAGGTTCGCAAGCAGGTACAAGGACATGAGAGCATTGTCATGCTTGATCACATACTGTATACAGTTAACCAATACAAAGTGAAATAGAGTCAAACCAGAAGTATCTCTAGTGAAGCACATAAGTTGTAAGGCCAAATAAAAGGGTGCAGGGCAGGTTGGGGCTTCAGCAGAGAGACCGGTACTCAAGTGTAAGTCTTATTTAGTCCCTAAATGCCCTTTGTTTTATTTATTTTTATTCCCCAGGTTAAATTGCGGCAAAAACTCGTGCAGTATTTTTTGTGCGAAAAAATTGCCTCTGGCTGGGTCTGCGTAACGCTATGTGGATACACTGTGCAGCCGAATCCCGCGCGCGCTCTCTGCCACGCAGCCTAATCAATTTGTGAGCATGTAATCATGTGAATGCCATTTGACATGCAGAGAATGGTGGTGTTAATCTCATTTACTCGCTTGTCTTGCACTAATCGACGCTGCTGTCACTACAATAAGTCAGTAAGAAATTTTAAAGCACTATAAAGGAAAAGGTCCGGTTTTAGTGGCTGAAAACTTTAAAAAACCTCGTGTTTTTCTGCCCAGTTCTGTGAAAAATTCACATTACAGTAATAGGCGCCGCTATCAAAAACGGCCGGAAAGCGTGGAGTGTGCATCGTTAAATCCGCACAAAGATGTGATCTACTCACTACTGCTAATGCGCAAAATGACGAGTTCACCACGTCAACACTTGCTACTTTTGTAGCTTAGTGAACTGTGCACTGCAGACGTGGGCACGTAGCATTTTTCCAGCTGAATTCACTCCTTCTGACCTCGCAAGAAAGTGCCTTTGCGTAAAGGTTATCGCTAGCAATTCGGCTCAGTTCAGTTTCCTCTCGAGCTGAAGCTGGTCGTTTCGGCCTGCATAAGAACTTGAGTTTCTCGCACAATCCCGTGAATTGCTGCCTCGCCAATCTTCAGTTGTCTGTACGCTTCCAGCGTTGAGAAACGAAACTATTCGGCTCCTTCTTTTCCGGACACGTTTCTGTCCGAAGCGTTGTACGTATAACAATGGTTTGATTTATGGGGGTTTAAAGTCCCGAAGCGACTCAGGCTATGAGAGACGCCGTAGTGAAAGGCTCCGGAAATTTCGACCGCCTGGGGTTCTTTAACGCGCACTGACATCGCACAGTACACGGGCCTCTAGAATTTCGCCTCCATCGAAATTCAACCGCCGCGGCCGGGATCGAGCCTGCGTCTTTCGGGCCAGCAGCCGAGCGCCATAACCACTCAGCCACCGCGAGACGCCGTAGTGAAAGGCTCCGGAAATTTCGACCGCCTGGGGTTCTTTAACGCGCACTGACATCGCACAGTACACGGGCCTCTAGAATTTCGCCTCCATCGAAATTCAACCGCCGCGGCCGGGATCGAGCCTGCGTCTTTCGGGCCAGCAGCCGAGCGCCATAACCACTCAGCCACCGCGAGACGCCGTAGTGAAAGGCTCCGGAAATTTCGACCACCTGGGTTTTTTAACGTGCACTGACATCGCACAGTACACGGGCCTCTAGAATTTCGCCTCCATCGAAATTCAACCGCCGCGGCCGGGATCGAGCCTGCGTCTTTCGGGCCAGCAGCCGAGCGCCATAACCACTCAGCCACCGCGGTGGTTCGTGTAACAATAAGGCAAGAACCTTACACACTTCAGCGTATACTGCCTCCCATCTATGCTCCGTGTTGTTTCCTAGTGTCTCCCTCTACAGGTCTATTCCGCCGCTTCTGCCCAAACCGGATGCGTTCTTTTTAGGTTATTCTTTTTACCTCTCATCTGTCATTACTACTGCATTCTATGATAGCCTAATTTAACCAGCCCTGAATTTGCTTTCTCTGCTGCCAGCCTTCTATGCACAACTCGTTGCCAAGCTAGAGAGCTTGAGGACAACAGCAGCAGTATCGAATTTATGATGAACGGACACCCAGGTTACAGTGTTGCAGCCGTACTCTGCAGCTCTGAGATTCCGTTTACCGAGAAAAAAGAAAACAAGAAAAAGTGTGCTCGTGCACTCTTTCAGCACTTCGCCCAGGGTTCTGGAAATTCAGCTTCGAGGTTGCGGGTTTGTATTAGCCAGGCGTGCGTCTGCTGAGTTCCGCGTTCATGGGCTGGGATAAAGAAGAAGGTAAAAGAAAGGCCGGATGTCATGACCGGCTGCGCGCTGTTCGTAGTTTTCTTGTTTTTTTGTCTCGACCTGAAAAACCAAACGCGGCCCGGGAAGTGGACGAACCGCCTTCGTGAGGCACGTTTTGCAGACCATGCGCAATACGGAAGCGTACAAGAACGTGAGACGGGTAAACAAACAGCATTCGCAGTCTCTGTTTGTATGCCTTGCTCTCAGGTTTTCGTGTTGATAGTGGGGACGCGCATTCGAAAGAGGCACGCAAATACACAATCCGCGCCAGCTCTACGTATCGGTAGCTAGGTTTGGGCTTCATGAGTACTGTTTGAGAAAAAAAAAATCGACACTGGTGTTGGTATTCGTTTTGAGTAGTCTGTTACGCGACGAGCGGCTCTTCGTCCGTGCATTGAAAAGCCACCCAGTGCCCAGTGCCCGAGCTAACACTGAAAAGCGGTTTTCTGTTTCGGCGCAAAAAAAAAAAAAGGTGAACTGATGGAACAACATCTCTTATTGCTAATGCAGCATGCGTGCACTCTATTTGAGGCAGTGGAAATATTCAGTGTTAGCTCAAAATTTTTTCTCAGCGAAATAACGAGAAAATCTTGCATACGCCCGCATATACTCGTTAGGCCTTTCCACAACGTACCCCTTTTTATCGTGTGTGAATAGTTATATAGTATTTCGGATTTGCATTGCTCAGAGTGTCAGCGATAGCGAAGAAGTGAAGCGCGCAATGCCGCCTTTTTCCATTTTTACCGCTCAATCATTGCAGTGGCACACTGTACGTTGTAAGGCCGAACTGGTTCTTATAAATTTCGTTATTGGCTGTCACAAAACATTAGTTATCCTGAGGGCGGTTTCTATGTGCGTTACTTCCTTTAATACTTTATATTTGCTCTGCCGGCCCGAAAGACGCGGGTTCGATCCCGGCCGCGGCAGTTGAATTTCGATGAAGGCAAAATTCTAGAGGCCCGTGCGCTGTGCGAAGTCAGTGCACGTAAAAGAACCCCAGGTGGTCGAAATTTCCGGAGCCCTTCACTACGCCGTCCCTCATAGCCTGAGTCGCTTTGGGACGTTAAACCCCCATAAAACCAAAACCAAACTTTATATTTGCTGGGGCAGGTGCATGTTAAAGCGAAGATATAGTGCGGGAAATATATTTCCTCTAATCTTAGAGCACAAGTGCTAACATGCCTATGAAAAAAAATAAGGAAAAAAATAAATAACTTTATATCAGTCAAAGATTTATGTTTTGAATGGCTGTGTGTATTTCAGCAGAACGAAGATAACCAAATCAATCTTTCGAGCGCCTCACTGCAAATGCGAAAATGAAACATAAATTACGGTTTTCTAAATTTACATCAAAAACACTTCAACTGATACCTTGCCATGTGACAAATATCTGGCAGCCGCTTTCTGCAGTGTCGCCGAACCACGTCGGTGAACTTAAGTTGTTTTTTTAGAAACGTCTATCCAATTTTCTTGGAATTTCTTTGCGGCTAGCAATCCTTTTTCACTGGCTCAACTGTTTCTATCATGTATTTCCTAAAGTGACGCAGAAAAAAAATCATACAAAGTATGGTATATCATATGGCATACTAAATTTGTATGGTATACCAAAGTGTGGTACACCATGCAAAGGCAAAGTATGGAGCAATTTCAGAGCTGACTTAAAAAACCTGCTTTTGTGTTTGTTTAAATCGAGCTCTTTGTATTCCAAGCACTTGAAGCTAGAGCAACCGAGCGGCCTAGGGCACAGTGTTCGATCTTCAAGAACTAGGGCAATGTGCCTGTCCTTGTTAGCTATGCATGTCCGAAGCCGAGATGGTGGAAGTCATTACGTTGCTAAGTTTGTTGTAAACGGTGAGGTGCTTTAGGTTTAAGCCTGCACCGTGAACAAAAGAAGCGCAAGGAAAACAATGAAATGCGAACTAAATGCGAGCTCTGAATTGTTATTGCATAATTTTCACGGCTTTGATTTGTGCTTGTAAAGACAAAAAAAATGAAAAAAGATTCGGTTCTGTCTAGTAACCTACATTCGCTCCCTTCTGTCAGTTTTTTCTAACTTTGCCTAAACAACACATAATTTAATTTACCTTTGCCTTCAATGCCTTCAAACGGGAGAAACTGCATGCACCCAGGGAATTCATAAGTTGCACTGGATTTCTCACGATAGAAACCGGCATCGGCTTATCTGACGTAAGTATAATCTTCCAGTTGTTTGAGCACCCAAAACAATGCATTGATGCGAACTCCTAACGAACCAGTTTCAGGGGCGCAAGAAACGCTGCGAAAGTTTTCCTGTAAGGTAGACAAGTACGCGCTATCTTCCGAAAGCAGCTGCGGATCTCATTCAATGTGGCGGAGGAAACTTTTCGCACAAAATTGTTTCGTACCCGTAAACGTAATGAAGGAAAACGCGCGTGTGTTCTCAAATAAGCATTAGGATTGGCGACGCCTCGCGATGCGCCTTCCTGCTCGTACTCTTCTGAGGCGACATGGGTGAGGCAAATCTGGATTACTCCGGCGCCCCTACGAATTAACGTTGGTAATCTAAAGCAGCTCAGCTCAGGAGAACCAACTTTTAAACCATCGCATTTTTCACTAGCTTGGATGAAACAAAGAACGAAAACTGTAGGTGAAACTCCAGATTGTTTCAGAGTTTGCGGAATCTGTGAAATTGCGAAGCTGGAGATATCTCACCGTTTTAAAAAAATGTTTTCACGCGGATGGTACAAAATCGTGCTAAACATATTATTTGCGCACATCCAAGTGCTTCTACTTAACACACCAATGTAATGGTGAAGTGAAGACAGATGAAGCCTTCATGACGGACCCTAACCAGTCCAGCTTTCTTGGGTATCACTTTTAATTGAGGTAACTGCGGAGCTTTGTACGATACTGTTATAAAAATGCTGATGGGGATAGTCTAACCTTCCGATACGTAGCCAAAATCTTGCTTTTAATGTTTGCCCTGCGCTTGTACCTTGTAAGAGTTCGTTTTGACAATAATTGTGAACAATTTCGGAACATTTGAAGTTGAAGTTTACTCATTAGTGAGTGGGGTCGTCGAGAGGACAAAGCTCCCGGGATCTTGACAGGCTCCCAAGCCCTGACGATGACGTACTGTAAGACACTGTTATGAACATGCTCGTTGAAGTTGTTTAATCATCCGATGCATTACAAAATATTGCTTCAAAGATTGTCCGGCACTCACACCGAGTAGTGAAGACTATCATAAAAAGGAAATAAGGTGCGTTTTTGACAAAAAACAGAAATATCTACAAGCGTGCCGAAGAAGGATCTGCGGATACGCTGATTTTATGATAAAATTTTACGATATGCCAAAAAAATTGAAGTTCATAAACAACTTGCCCTGCAAAAATATGCTTCAATTCATTCCTTTTATTAACTTTAGTTACCCCTTTCGGCCTTCTTGGTATGATCAAGCCTTTCGTAGCATGATTAGTGAAATTCAAGACTGCCTTGAGCATCCAGCTTGAATCCATAGATCTGCATACCAGCAGGCGTTTCTGCCGGAGGACGTGTAGAGAGGGGCGTGTTTATAGCAGGTGACCATTGTCCACCGCGCAGGTGAGGGCAACAGTCGCCGGAAGGCACGTGAAACTGAGTCGCCCGCAACGAGGTTACCGCAGGGGTGAGGGCGAAACGGAGGTGTATCCTTCGAAGCAAGGCATCTGCCGATGTCGCCGGGGTGGTCGGTGCTACGAGGCGGGAGAAATGCTGTCGTGGCGCGCCGAAGGTTATCTCCGTTTTCTGAAACTCCTCTCGCGTCAAGAACTGAAAGAACAATTCGCTTTCTTAAAAAGAACGAAAAACATTGAAAACTGATAAAAAGACAAGAAAAATAGAATCAAGCAATCTTCCACTTCCTCCACACCAACCGCTTCCCTGCAGTGCCCAATGCCTCTCTGCATTCACAGGAGTGCACCTGAAATACCTTCTGTCTCTACGGCCGTGCTTCGAAGTGCGTCAAACAAAGTGTAAGACGAGAAAGAGATGTAAAAAGAGCAATGCTGAGAGAAACGCTGAAATGAAGAATCGGGTAAAATAAGAATGAAAGTCGATGGGGCCCACGCACTCCGCGCCAACATGGTATCTGCCTCCTGTGCGATCAAGCACTGTCCATTCGGGTCTATTTCTCTCTGTAGAACCTTGATATTGAAATCAGATTTCTCTTTTTTTATTCTCTCTCACTTGCTAGGCAGCAGATGGCGCCCACAGCTCAGACAAGGAATCAAAGCAACCTGGATATGAGTGGCACTCTACGTTTATTTTTCGCCCTAGCTATGTTCGTAGGAAAGGGACGGAAGCTAGTTCTGCAACTCAGAAAGAAAAATAAAAGAAAAATGACGCATAGAGTAAGCTCCCGAGATTTCGCAAGTTCGCTGGCCTGCGTTTCTTTGGACCGGTTGCGAGTGATTGAGAGCTGCTCCAAGTGGGCCCGCGAAAAAGATCGAATAGAATGATGGAAATCGCTGTCACTTACCGCGTTTCCTTCAACGGAAGCTTCGATTTAGGAATAACTGCTAAATGAAAAGATAAAAAAAAACACTGGCCGCACTGGCACCCAGCTTTACACGTAGTTACGCAAGGTGGCTGTTACCTCCCGATGGTGCACCCAGAAAGCAAACCGCAGAAAGTGTGAACCGTTCACAATGAACGAAAGAGGTCAAGGAGCAGTCGAGAGAAGACGTTTTGAACACTAGCATTTCCGTGAAACAGTACGCGAACGTAGCTCCATCTGCCTGACTAAAGATAAACGAAAAGAAGACAGCAGCACGGTGAAAGATCGAAATGGCCGTGCTCTCAGTTGCTAGCAGAAGACGAAACATGTTTAACTCGTAGTTTACGGTTGTTTTGATTCGAGCAGACATCAGCGCCACCTATGCGTTAAATCTATGCGAAGAATGACAAATGACCGAGCTTGACGAAGCAAAGTGCACTGTACTTTGTCGCCTTTCGAGCAGAAAACTTTCTATGGATCATTGATTTAGATCGGAGCATCAAGAACGAAAAAAAAAGAAGCTTCAGCCGTTAAATATTTATGAGGCAAGCAGAACGCTGAATGTGAACGGCGGCGCATTGAATTTTATACCGTGGCAGATGTTAACATTGCTCGAAAAGCTGTGTTCAGGTTACATGTGAACAGTGAGCTGTATTATCTACAACGCGTGGTAGGAAAAGTGTTCACAGAACAGTAACTCTTGTCACAACATCGTGCTCCTCTCTTGTCTGCATTTACGTTCCTCAACTTCTATTTCTATTCCTTCTTTCTCATCAGCCAGTGGAGGGTAGCGAACCAAAATCCTTCCCTTTATTTGTAAGCCTCGGCATCTCTTCTTTAGACGATTATTTCTTTAGCACTCACTCTTAACGAGGAACATGGAAGCTTGAAAAAAAAAATAGAAGAGTGGGAATCTTCTTTGATCACAACTGAATATCTAAATGCAGTGAAGTATTGCGATCGTATTCTATCTTGTGCTACCAAGCATCCTGTAGAGACATTGATTTGTGCGCCGTGCTGATAATCTACAGTTATGGACAAGAGTTATTAGTGTGCGTCGCATCGCTGCCCAGTCGACTGGTGTTTCTTTTAGCGGGGGATGGGACATGCTTGTTCCTGCATACTTCCAAGCTTTGCAGTGAACATTTTTGCTTGACTGGGCCGAAATTATCGAACCTTCATCGCGCAAACTTTGGTCCGTCAGTGTACGTGTTACGTTTCAATAAAACAATACGATTGCTGTCGTTTAAATATGAACAGCGGCGGAGCTACGCAGTGCTCGTTGTCAATTTTCCTTGCCCAAGGCTTTGAAACGCACCTTTAAACATTGCGTGCAACCTTCGAATCTGCTTTGCGCTCTTGGGAAACTCTGAACCTCACTTTTTTTTTTAAAAAAGAAGTTATTCTATGTAGTTTAGCAGCGCCCAAAGCAAGAAGAGCAGGCAGAGCCACACTGATTGAGCAACCGATATGTTTTAACAGAGCGAGCAGAGCACGTATAGGAAAGTTGTTGTTGTTGTTGTTGTTGTTGTTGTTGTTGTTGTTGTTGTATAGGAAAGTCGTGACATAGCCATCCCGGCTCTTCTACGTCATTGCGCTCGTGCGTGCACAGGTATCGGTGTATAAAACAGCAAGCGCAAGGCTCCTCCGGAAAACTAAAGTTGCCATTTCACGGAACCCCACAGTTCAGTTGCAACGGCGAACCCTTCTCGCTGGCTAGCCGAGACCTTGCCTGCCCGATTACGAGAGTTTTGTGGCGTGCCCAAACCAAATGGAGTTTCCGCAATCTGCCTTAGGCTCCCGAGTAAAATGACATGTTCGCGCACAGGTGGAATACATTGCGATGGCCACTTTTAAGCTAGGTATGTTTTTTGTATACACTTTAGTCGTCTTCGGTATTCATTTCTGTTTTACTTTTTTGTCTTGTAAACTGCTTCTGCTACCCCTTAGAGATCTTGGTATCTTCAAAAACCAGAAAAAACGTTAAACAGTTTAGATTTGTTCGGATCTTTTAATTTCATGCATTCTTCGCTTTCTTTCTAGTTTTGATTGCCTTCACCTTCTTGGCCTAATTTATATCTTATCCCAGCGATTCTTCCCTAGTTCTCTGTCCGTCAGTACTTCGTCCAACTCTCTAAATACAAATTCGCTTTTATGGGAATAAAAATGAATATAAGCTGTCGTCTATAATGCACGCCCTTTTATAAGAGGGATTGCGCTAGAGGACAGCTTACTCTATTTCTGACTCCTTTACGATTAGAGTGAAGCTTCCTTCAGTCAACAACCTTGCGAATAAGTGTGATTCCTTATCATACCTCGACATGATAGCCTGAGTTCCTATTTCCTTCCCTTCCATAATTTTGATTATTCATCGAATGGCGGTTAAGGCGCCAGTTCTAGTTCTCGTTACTGTTGTGCTTTCTCTTTACCGAAAGTAGCCTACTCGCACAAAAACATGAACGAAGAATATATGCCGGCGAAAGCTAGTTAGGTGCATCAGTGCTGTTGTAGTCGATTGTCGCTCCTAGGGAT
The DNA here is from genome assembly GCF_052857255.1 of Amblyomma americanum. NCBI lineage: Eukaryota > Metazoa > Arthropoda > Arachnida > Ixodida > Ixodidae > Amblyomma > Amblyomma americanum. Next base: position 35,792,129 of record NC_135502.1, read on the forward strand.
GCGCTACAACTAATCGATCCCATCGCAAGGAGGGGTGCAAGTTCCAGGAGCATTGAAAAAAGGTCTAACTCCCTTCGCTTAACTTTTCACACATTCCGAAATGCTCAAGTATCGTATCCGTAGGACTGGCGTGCTTTCGTATTCAGAAGGCCTAAAAATGTGTGTAGGAACTGAAAATTTAATATTTATTCATTGCATTTTACAATACAAAACCAGGGCACAATTTCAGACGAAGTTTTTGGTGGCAACGGTTTTAGTTTGCTTGTTTTAGGCTGTAACAAAAATGCGAACGATTCGAGACGTCGCTAAACTTCGATTGCGTAAGCGAGCTAAGCCACGCAACATTCCTTGTGATTGGACTGCGCCAGAACAGGTGTTGGTGATGTTACGATGCAAGCGGTGTAAGTCTGATAAGAGGGTTGTCGGGATGTGCTACTCCCGTGCCTTGTGATAACAACAAAGAAAAACAAAAAAGAGAAGTACAGGAATGAGGCGAGTACGTGCGCAAGTGCTCGCAAGGGGGCGCAGCTGACACGGCACAAAATGAATTACACGAGCGAAGAAATCACAGTAATGTGACGATCTAAGCGAAATAAAGAGATGGCACGCGTTAGTTTGGACGTTTCAAAAAACAACCAAACATTATATCCAAGCAAATTGCAGCACAGAGAGAAATAATAAGATACGGTGGTTAGACTCTGATTGGTTTCCGAGCCCCGCTGTGGTGTTAATACCCTTTTCGCAGCCTGTGCTGTATACTTTCCCGGCTGATGCGAAGCGCCGTAGTACATTGTGCGCAGTATGTCGGACGGCTCCAGACGCGGTGACCCCTCGCTCGCCGGCTACCGCGGTCCGTGGAGCGTGACAGGGCTCCCACAACCGTCACGTGACTCTGAACCACAACATCTTTCCGATATCAGTAAATGACAAAGACGAAGAAATCTAAAAAAAAACATAGCAAAGTGGGAAAGGGAGAGCCAGATTGCCGACAAAACAGCGACAGGAACAGCGTGATGATGATTCAACAACACAAACAGGCGACCAGGAGTACCGCGGAAATACAAACAAAAAATGAAGGGAAAAGAAAGACCGACAACCTCGTCTTTCCACCGAGCTCGTCTGCCCGCCAGACCGAGCGACGTGCGCTGCGCAATGGTCCGCCGACCAAGCGAGACCGTTTTCTGGTGAACCGAAGGCTGCACGGCCAGCGCGAACGCAGGGAGGATCTGAGCACCGGCAGCGAGGGGTGAGGGGTGGCGGCGGACACTGGGCCATGGCCGAACAGACCCGAGCTATAGACCCGAACCGCGGCGGCGCCAGGGCGGTCGTGCTCTCACGTGGAGAATGGCCATACAGCCTCTCCGAAAAATGTCTTTCTTATTTTTATTCTCTTCGCATTCGCATCGCCTCCTAGCGAGGACTGCTCTTCTCTTGCGCTCAAGAACGCATACAGAGACACGCTTCGGGCGGCCTTTCGCGTGGTCGTTCAGCGCCGCATGATATGCGTGCTTTGCGCAAGGCTATATACAATAGGTACACGCTGCTCATCGCGTTTACAAAATGCCCGCTTCTGCGTTTATGACAGCAGTTTTTTTATAAGCACTAGGCGCACGTGTCCTCGTAAAGCGGTTGTTTATATGCATCTCGAGATGTGTCTGGGGCTGGCGTTGATGTCGCTGGGACATCCGTGGATGTCGTTTGGACGTCCTCGGGACCTTCTTTGAACCTAGAATCTGTTGGACGTGTGTTGCCCGTATCGTTTCGAGCGTGTCGTACTCTCAAAGCGTTGTATGATCACGTAGGCTGTTTCACGCTATCATGAACAATAAGTTATAGTCGACTTAAAAAAGAGATTTTCCGCTGAAGGGGAGATGGATCTCCGCTCCATTATCGTGATTGCGCTGCGCAATCTAACTTTGAGGTAGCGCTTGGGTGGTCTGAAATTTGGCCGCTAGGTCATCACTTGTTGGTCACGAAACAATGGAAGCGTGAAATATCAATCAGGTAATGAATTCTTTGTGTGAGGTTACAAGTGTGTAAATAGTACGCAAGATATTCCTATAATCATTAGTTCGCCTGCCGCAAACGGAATGGTATCGTAGTTACTCTGTGGATGGCTCCACAATGGACAAAAAAAAAACAGAGAAAGGGTAAAAATTGCGTCGGGTTCTTTTCCATCAATTATGCACTGCAAAGCACACTGAGATATCTCAAACGGATGTGTTGCTCAACAAAGCTTGAGTCACGATGTTTTCAGATCTGTTGAGATTTCAACGCTAATGCATTCTTTTTAAAATATGCCTCGGCACGGGCACACTGTGAATTCATTGATTTTAGAACTATTTTTTATCAGCTTGAAAAGGTGGGCTAATGAGTTTTTCATCATATTATAAAAAGGCTAGCTCTTCAGACCAGGACCCCCTATGAAGCGCTAGTATTTTTATAATATAATGTATATTTTTATCTCTGTCCTTCTCTCACAGATTTTAGTGCTCCATAGAAATCAGGAATTTCCTTAGTGCAAGCCGGATCTTAATACGTACCGCAATACTGCGCAATTAAAATGCAGTGTAATGCGTATTCTCTAATGAGCGCTAAATCGCCTCCACAACCAGCAAAGAAGAGACAAAGTTACGGCTTCGTAATTCCCCCTGAAGCCTGGACATCGGTTGTGCAGAGTTTTACTGAAAGGATAAAAAAACTAGTCTATGAGTTCATAACTTGATATGAAAGCACGATTCATGGTAAGAATTTTATCACTTCCATGACATGCGACTACCATCTACAATTCATCTTTTAAGAATCTAATGATTTATCAACAGGTTACGTCAGTATAGTTTACCGCTGCCTCTCCTGTAGGGCTCGCTTCTGCTTGAATGTTTTCTGCTGGAGGTAAAGTGCGAATTGAAAGCTTATTTGGATGGCTCTTTGCTGCAACTGTTCCGTTTCCAAATGAAATTAACTTCTCAATCTGCTAATAAAGGGGACCAAACGTGTCATCAAAGGAATGTCAAAATAATTAATAAGTTGGACTACATGGCTATTTTAGGTTGCGGGAACTCTTCGAAAACGTTTTCCTGCTGAAGAGGGTACTTTTCCTTAAAAAGAAAGAACTCATTCTCTCGACACAACACCCCATACCCCCAGCAGAGGTTCAAAGGCTATGGAGCTCAGCTGCTGAGTAAACGCTGGCAGGTTGGATACCAGCCGCGTCGACCGCCTATCAGGGGAGACGAAATGCGAAAACCCGTGTGCTCGAAGATTTGGGCCTACGATTAAGAAACACAGGTGGTTCAAATTAATCTCAAGGCCTCCATAGTCCTCAATGTTTCTCTGCAACGTAAGAATCTACTGAACATGTAAATTTCCGTAGTTAAAACCCTCCGCCTAAACCCTAGTATTATTATTGGCCTTTCGAAGTGCCCATGATGTAGCATGTTCGGCGGCATAGCCGCATGCATACGCAGTGCGTTTTCGCGTTCTAAAAACTATTCATGTGGGGCCACGCCTGAAGTCGGGGACACACATGTGTGGAACGTAAGTGCGATTCACTGCGACACGCCATTGCGAACGGCATCGCAACGACTAATTCTAACTCACCGCCTGCGTCCAATCGGGTAGTTGTCAACGGTGGGCCGCACGCGCCACGTCACACCGACAAGCAGAAGCACCCAATGCGAGTGCGGAGAGCGTCAGCATCTTAGTGACGTAGGGGCGAGCTTCTCGGGGCCGGCCTGGCAGCATGGATGCCTGCCGCTGGCGTCAAAAAAATGCGCTAGCATTGTTTGTTCGCGCTCATAACAAGGCCTGGGATAGATAAATGTCAAAAGTGAATCACTTCTGAGGATCTTTGGCCAATACTGAATCGCTGATTGAAATGATAACTGCGAGACAAGCAAGTTTCATACAGCAGCCGCTTTGCTTCTGCTGCCTGGTGCAGCTCGCCTGGCGCCTGCTAGCTCCGCTGCCGAAGGCGTCGCGGAAATCGACCATATCTTTATTTTGTCCCGGAACCGGTTCGCAGTAAAGGGGTGGCGACAGCACTACCTTTATTACAGCGCTGGTCAGTTCCGAAGCGTCCTCAGCTGCGGCATCGATGCGAAACCAGCTAGGCTTAACGACGACCAGTGCAGCAAGGGAACCGCGCAGCAGTTCATCGCCAGGCGCTCCCGCAGGCGGCGTCGCTGCCGAAAGCTCGGCTGCTGTCGTTCCTCGAATATATATATCAAGCAGCCTTTCCGATATCATGGCTGTTTTGTCTTTTCTGGTATGGACGTGAAGCACAAAGAACCTGCCGGCATGCCGGTCAGCCTGGATCCCCTCCGCCGGCGTCAAAAAATGAGCCAAAAATTGTTCCTGACATACATAATAAACCCTTGGATAGAGAAATGTGAAAATTATATCATTTTCGAGGATCGTCTACCAATACGGAGAAGCTGGTAGTAGCAACAACAGTGATGCGAGCAGATGTCCTGCCACAACCGCATCCCAGCTACCGCCCGCCCGCCCGCCGTTGTTGTACGGCTCGCCTCGCGTCCGCTGGGTCCGCTGCCGAGGGTGGCACGGAAATTGGTCCCATTTTTATTTTATTTTCAGGTGACGCTCCTGTAATTAAAGCGATGTCTAGGGTAGCCCTTTTATAATAGCGCACGTGACTTCCGAAGCGCTGTTCGCTGAGGCTTTGGTGCGAAACAGGCTATATACGCCTAGCGACAACCAGGGCAGTCAGGTAGCAGCACAGTTCGTTGCCCGGCGCGCCCGTGTCCAGCGCCGTTGCCTAAAAAGTTGGATATTCGGGCAGTCATGCCTCGTCGTCACTCGAGTGCTGCAGGCAGTCTTTCTGATAACATCGCTATTTTGTCTTTTCTAGGGCGTACTTCAAGTACACCAAGCAAAACAGTGCCCAGGTACTGCTGTGCGATGGCAAGGTGTGACACAGGCTGTAGGTTTAGCTTGAGTCGAGCGGCGCATCGATGTTTGCCGCTGCTTCTGTCCCTGGTTGCAGTGGGGCTGCGGTTCGCAAGCAGCGGCCTGTGCGGCGCGCCGGCCAAGTTTTCGCACATTTGTCTCCTGCTTAATAAGTGACGTCTTGCAATGAAGAGGCACCGCAGTTGAAGGGCACTGGCTGTCCAGTAACAGAGCTGGCAGAGCAGTGGGAAGCTGAAATGAAACAAGACGTTCATTTCGGGATGGGCATTCTTCTCCTTTCCCCGACAATCAAACTCCAGGTGACGACGATGGCTCCCTTTTAGTGGTTTGAGTCGACTTTGCGATTCCTTCGATATATCGAGCCTCGAGCGTCGCAACCGACGACGGCAACCATGTATAGAAGCGAGGGAAGCTTTAGATAATCGTGCCTACGCGTCACTTCCGATGGACCTGCCAGGTCCATTGTTCTACAGCGTTAGCTGTTCGTGTGACATGTGACGGTGGGGCGTCATCCGCACGAGCGCGCTTTTGCGGCGTCAGCATCACGGGGCGCCTCTCTTATTAGTGCGCTTTAACTCAGTCGATCGACGCCGTGGTAGAGAAGCTTAGTCGCTCGAAGCAGTTTTTCATATAAATTCGAACGTCGCAGCGAACGCGAGCGTGAACAACGGCTAGGTGCATATCCAGAGCTGCACGCCCGTTGAACGGAACGAAAGCGTCAAAGGCGATATAATGTTGACCTGCGAGTTTGCGTTGCCGAGGTGAGACAATAAACACCTTTAGAGTAACCGTGTTATCGTCACAGTGACCGGAGTACCAGAATCCCGCCACCGGAAGTAAGCATGCGCTGATTGGTCCCGATGCGGAAGGCTTGCGCGCAGCTGTCGGGTACCTGACGCTATCTGGCGGCCTTTATGCGATCTGGGCATGCGCAGTGACGGCGCGCGGGCTCCCGGTACTCCGGTTATGGTAACGGTAACGCGGTACAAGGTATGCAAAACTGTGTAATGGCGCCAGGTTTAACAAGTGCGCGCCCGCGAAGCCGAAGCCTCCGAAAGCGAGAGGCAGGTGAACCACAGCGGCACCACTCGGCTGTTTGAGCGTCATTTCACCGCTAACCTCTTTGGTCTCGTGACGCACAGCATAAGGGGTACTTGTATAAGGGGCACTTGTACGCTTAACTGTACGCTGATCCATCAGTAACATCATAGGGAGGCGGGGTTAGACTAACAGCTACGAGTTAAATTTACAGGATGTCGAGTGATGGCTTGGTAACTTATTATTGATTATTGATGAATAGATGGCAGTGCCAGCCTCGGAATCGAGAGAAGGTATCATAACTTTAAGCAGCGATCTGCTTTTTTCTCGGGCAAAGCTGTTTTTAAGGGAACCAAACACGTTGCTTCTTTGGCGGCCAAAATTGGGGAGCAGCAACAGCGAATACTTTAGTGTTACAGTTTTTCTGGCTGTAGAAAATACAAGTCTTACAGAAATAGATCTTTTGCGCAAAGGCAAAGCTGTTACGCACCCAGAAAAACGTGGATAAATCTGATCGCTACTTACTGAAACGAGATCATTGAATATGTCCTCAAAACATAAATAAATTTCGCAGTATTGAGAAGATATTTGCTCTTACTAAAACAGCGGCATAATCGATGAAGTGCCAGTTCGAAAGAAGTAATCCAGTTACAGTACCACACAGCATTGCCATATTTACACAAAACATCGCAAGTATTAAGGAGAATTAAGGATATACGACAAGTTATACTGCAATGTGTGTTAATTTTAATTCTCTATCTTGACAAGAAATTCCTTGCGCCAATGTTGCTGAAGAAATGCATCACATACCGAGCCTTATCAAATGCACCAAAATAAATTCTATTGTATTGTACTGATGCTGCTGCTGAAGGAATCAATTGCACTATAAGAATGATGCTCTAGGCGTTGCATCACAATGCACTTTCGATATGTCCGTGTCGCATGCTTCCTCAGCGTGCCAGCCCTTCACTCCCACATTACCCGAGGTGCACATTGCTTTGATTACACAGGAAATATGGTTACACAGGAAAGACCAGCTACGCGGTGGCAGCGCCTTCGCTAGTTAGTATAACGCGGAATAGAATTATGTATTGCGGACAAAAGCAAACATTTTTTGTTAGGCACGGACGCATAATTCATGGTATCATTATTGAAAAACAAGCGCATTTTTATCCTTCTCAAGTGGCACAACTGGCAGGGTGTAGCAAAAACTTCACGTCACGAGCTGCTAATTCGTAGCTACTGCGTGACGGGGCGTTAACACAAGGGTAGAAACTTGGGCGAGTCGGTAACGGTGATCCATGGAAAGTGAGAGTAGCGCAAAACGGGACAAAGGGACAGAGAAAGACAGACACAACACAGGCGCTAACTTCCGACTGAAAGAAACCAGGGCGGCCAAGACGAACGTAATCCGTGAGGGGAAACAGGCGCATGCGCCCAGAAAGATAATGAAAAACAGGTGAATGAGGATCTACGGATGTGCACGATTCAGCGTTTCTTTAAGAAGGCCAGCTCTCTTTTGGACAGGGAGATAGACGGCTTGCTTACACATTTATCGTCCAAGGCAGCGATACGAGCTGCTTCAATAATCTCTCGCGTTAACTGATCCCGGTGTCTGGCAACGATCGAGCACTTGTCCAGAAATGGCACACAACCACACTCCTTGCAGTGTAAAGCCAGATTACTGCCAGTAAAAGTTCTCAAGTTATTTTTGTGTTCACGAAGTCTCTCATTCAAGCACCGACCTGACTGACCAACATACCGCTTACCGCAAGAGAGAGGGATGTCATAAACAATGCCTTCAGTACATTTCACGAATTTCTTTCTGTGGTTAATGGTGCACTGCAGCTTTTGGGGACGTTTATCAGCGGGCAAAGTTTAGGCAAGAGCCGTTTCTTAATTATTGCGTCAGCAGTACAGCCCTTTTGTGACTAAGAAGCCATGGCCTGTGTGTCCGAATAAAGCATGTACACCACACCGCCCATAGCGGATCAGGAAACCTTCTGGGCACCCTTCGAGCCCCGAAGGTGCTTCCTCTGGAGTGCCCTACAGTGGGTGCACCGCAGGGCACACACCGGTAAAAATGTATCTCCCGGATACGAGCCTTCAAGCACTACCCACCTTCATCATCCAGAACCTTCCACCCCCTAGAAGCCCACACAGCGGAGGTACGTAAAAAAAATGGCGAAGCCGAATTGAAAGACGCTAGCGATCAGTGTAACAGTGAAGTTTACAACCAATACTGCTAACTTAGATTTATCGCATCAGATTGTATAATCGCCTGAGAATTTCGTTGTTCTTTTTGTGAGCATTATAAACAAGCCTATAACGAGAACGATACAAACACCTTCGACATCTAAAATGTTATTATTCTCAAGTTAGGTTGAACTTGAATACAATAAAGTCAGTATCTGTAGATACCGATGTATATACTTCGTTCAATTATACTTATCGACCATCAAGGCACGGGCAGCGATAATCTCACACCGCTAACTAGCCCAAGTGGTCTGGACGCACACATCATGAACCCGTCCGCAACAACAAAGCGAACTAGATGAAGACCGTGCAAGAAGCAGAGAAACAGGACACTCTTATTGTGATAACATATCGATCCCCGGTTCAGAAGACCATGGCCGCGAATCCGCGGGGACGTATACCTGGCAGTTGCTACGGGGGAAACTGCTACTGCTGCTCGTCGGCCTCACCGAAGGCATGGCTCTGGAGCATAAACTGGGGCGTCGGCGCCTCCGGCAGAAGCCATAGCACTCCTTAGAGGCCGAAGCATCTCTGCATACATGATATACGATATGCGAAGCATCTCTGCACACATGATATATGCGTATATTCAGTGCAAGAGAGAGAGAGACGCTCATGCATAAACATGCCTTCCAAGAAGTACAAACATTTACAAGTACCAGACGGCGCACGTGTTCGAGTGCTTACCAGCGGAGAGGGCCCAACTCAGCTGAAGGGTTGCGATGATGTATGAACTGAAGACGTACAAAGCCCGTCTGCCAACAGACGAGTGGGATCGTTTGCAAGACCTAAACGCAATTCACCGGTCGTTTGGCGCCCACTTAAGGAACGGAGGTTTCCGTATGCACGCCTTACAACTTCGGCGCTGTAGGAGATCTTGCTTTCAGCAGAGGATCTTATCCAATACGTATATTTCTTTGAAAATCGCACACCCTCACGCAATGGCTTATTCCTGAGTTCCGGGTCCTCGGTAGATATATATCGACTTTAAGTCCATAGAGTATGTAATGAATTCATGCCAGAAGGAAACCGGGTAAGAGCGCACACTTCAAAGTGCTTCGTATACAGAAGCACATATCTGAAATGATACCAACTCAAGCTTCTCAACTGCCGTCAGCGCTCGAATCTGTACTGCGGGCTTGTTAAGGTTTCGAAAAGCTTGCGCGCCGCCGTGTCTGTCAGCTGACAAGCAGTGACGCGTGTGCTGGTTGTTAGACGGCGGCGGAGACGCTGAAAAATTCCGAAGCAATAAAACACCGAAAACCGGATTCCATAGCACAGCTCAAAGTTTGTAAGTGGTGTTGAAGTGTGTGCAAAGTGCTGCGCCACACAAACACAGGCACCAGACGCACTGAATTGCATTCGCGAACTCCTCCGACCGTGTACACTGTATCAACCTTCTTCTCCGCACCGTGTTACCGTCGTGCTCAATTCAGCCGAGCGGCTGGTTGGTTCATGTGGACACACCTCTTTTCACCGCTCTTTCCATCTCTGTCTCCTACGGCGGAATGCCTCAGCCGAAGCCCATCTTTATGCTGCGTGAAAGCGCGCAGTTTTGGCACGCATTGTTTCGTGTTTGGTGTTTGCGAAATCGAGACGGAAATATTTGAAACGCACGCGCCAGATCACGTCACTTCTGCACGTGTCTGCTGCGTCGAGATAGAACCAGACGGACTGCGAGCCGAGGCAGGATTAATATAAGGCTCGCACACGCTCTCTCACCTGATTGGGTCGACAAAGGGGGTCAGAAGTTTCTGCGGTCCTGCACAGAACAAAACTAAGGAAGGCTAGGCGAAAAGAAAGAGGGAATTGAAGGGACGAGCACAGGAAGTATGCAGTGAGGGGTCTGGGATCAGGGTAAGGGAAGAGGAGAGGAAGGGAGAGGAGGGAGAGGGCTCCCGCGAGAAAGAATATCGACCGTTGTCCGCGCGCGAACTCGCCGGCAGGGTCGCGTCGAGCGAAGGGAGGAGAAGGAGCTAGGCTGCGGAGAGGAGCCTTCCCTCCGTATGCGCGTGGCTTCCGCTGATCAATAATGGAGGCGCACACCGCGGCGCCTGACGGCCGGCGCGCGGAGCACTCTAGGGGGGCGCTGCGCCGACGGCGTTCCGCTCATCTGTCTACGGAAGCCGCTAAACGGGGCAGCAGCAGAAAGCGTTGGTGCAATCGGCCCGCTTGCAGCAGGCGCCGTAGCCCCCGCTCACTCGGCGGGGGGGATGCAGCATGCCGGGCTGGCATCTTCGCATACCTGAGGGCACCGTAATAACTGAGGAACGTGACCTACTGTTCTCTTTGCTTTTGGTTTCTTGTGGTGATGTTTGTTTTTAGGCTCAGCGCAATTGGTCTTTATCAATGTGCGTGTTTGGAATAACCGAAACGGTTTTTGATTGGATGTAAAGGGTATAAGCTATAGATAAATGCCATGTATCTGCATAGAGCAGTGATTGAAAGCACACGTCACCTAAAGTGGGCATACAAGAACAAGAAAAAATATGCATATACATAAGTGAACACCTAGAATTATATATATATATATATATATATATATATATATATATATATATATATATATATATATATATATATATATATATATATATATATATATATATATATATATATATACACACACACACACACACACACACACACACACACACACACACACACACACACACACACACACACACACACACACACACACGTATACCCATTGCAGTTGCTCAGGATCTTCGACGTTCGTTTGCTGATCCCAAGCATAGCTAGACATTCTGGACAAACGTATTTTTTCAACGGGAGGTTGTTTCTGAACGCAAACTTTGCGCATATCGTAAGATTCCACAATAACAATCAACATATCCAAATACCTCCCCTCGGGACGCTTGTAGTTTTCCGTTATTATTTGTAAAAAGAACCACCCGCTTTCATTTATGTAGAGGTCTTTACTCGTTGCGAGATCAAGGCAAACTCTAAAAGCAAGAGTTTGCTACACATCAGAAGAATGAACCATTCCCAACAATATGTTCGCACCAGCATCTTAAAATATTACGCAGTATTCTTACAGTATTCGTATAGTATTCCACAAAAATGCTGCACTTGTCGATGGAGGCAAAATACAAAAACGCTTTTTTTATGCGCTGTGTCAGTGGACGTTAAAGAAACCCAGGTGGTTGCAAATAATCCTAAGTCGTCCGATGGAGCTTCACTCATAGCCGATGTGTAGCTTCGGGATGATAAACCCCACAGTGGAAAATTTTATAATATACAATTTTACACATTACATTTTTTGCACATACCGCATAAGTATGCATGCTTGATGACCCTGCAGTGTTCCTGGCCGATTAGGAGACGAACGTTCAACTTTCAACGTTTGAAGAGTAAATCAGATTTTTTGTCTAAAATTTACATGTCAGTCTGCGACGAATGCAGGAGAACAGAGGACTAAAAAACTGATATTCGTTAAGATGAAGCTTAAACTCGGTCTTACCTTTTGCTTTATTAATAAAATATACAGCCGAACGCAGATATTACTCTCCTTAGGGGACAATTACAATGATTTATAGCTAAAATTTTGAACCAGGAATCACATTCAACGGGTAGTGACTGCAGGAGGCAGAATTCTGCATCAATTTCTAACACCGACGAAAGTTGTTCAAATTTGGGAAATCAGAAAGAGGTATGGTTTAACTTTTGTTATAAAAACGATTGTAAAATTCTTTAAAGCACACGTTTTCCAGCTTTTAAACGAACAGACCTCGTCTTAATGCTCGTGTAATTGGTACATGAATTCTTGGCATGAATTATAGCAAAGTCCATTCTGGGGAATAACAGTACAAGGAAGAATGAATTTTAAAATATTACTCCAGTCTCACTCGTGTTCTCCAAGAGACTGTGAGTTTGGAATTATTGGTTCAGTTCTTCGCTGTGAGGCCATTGGAAAATAAAAGTTGAGAATCAAGACCTTTTCAATATGAATTTTTCTGTAAGTTATCAGTAATGGCTGAGAGCCTTCACGAAGAATCCTGTCTCTCAAGTTTCATATTAACCTATTCAGAGGCCGGCGGGAGGATTCATTTCTCCGTCTCCAAGTTCTTAAACAGGAAGCCTGAAGTTAATGCTCTCGGTACACTGGCATTTCTCGGCACTTTGTTTTTTCGTTTTGCCATCGTCGACACGTGGCCGTCGCGTCAGATTATTAAAGCTGCGACGTCGCGCTCGGCGGCAGCCCGCCATATGAAGTCGCTGTAGCACCGCGCCCTATGCAAAAAAAGATTAAGAGAGATCTTACTCTTATATAGGATTTAGCTCTGATTAGTCTTCCAAGATGTGACTAAGCTAGATAGACATTTTGTGAGTCTCGTCGGCATTACCATTACGTATGGGTTTTCATAGTAGCGCCTATGCGCAAAAAGGAAAAGGGACTGGACAATCTTACATACCAAGTTCCAAACACTAATGCGCCCTCTACCCGGCTCTCTTTTGAAGCCAGCTCCGCTCTCCCTATATTAGTATTCTCTTTAAGGAAAGTACACGTGCCCTCATTCCCCCGTACGCTTTCCCCCTCCCTCATAACCCAACGAGATTTAAGGAGGTTGGTTTGGTTTATGGGGGGTTTAACGTCCCAAAGCGACTCAGGCTATGAGGGATGCCGTAGTGAAGGGCTCCGGAAATTTCGACCACCTGGGGTTTTTTTACGTGCACTGACATCACACAGCACACGGATCTCTAGAATTTCGCCTCCATCGAAATTCGACCGCCACGGCCGGGATCGAGCCCGCGTTTTTCGGGGCCGGCATCGAGATTGAAGGAGGCATCCTGCAGAACGATCAGGGCTGGGGCGGCTCTTAGCCCGTAGGTAAGGGAAGGACCCATCACTTGCCCGAGGTGTTCCACACCGGCTGCAGAGGTAGTTGTTCGCCATCTACTGTGGACCTGTGCAAGGACAAGGGCTTCGAGGACACAAATTTTACAGGGAGTGCCACTAGCGGCGACAAGGGAGGAGGATTTCTCCAAATGGCTGACCGAGAAAAATATGAGCAGGAGCCTTCTCCTGTTCCTGCACGAAAACAGCTTACATAATTTTTTATTTAGTATGCAGTGAATCCAAGTTATGCCCTTAAGGCAAGTGTGTGAAATAATGAAAAAGACAGCAGTAGCAGTCAAGCAGTTCAGTGAGCCGAGAAAGACATCCTTTAAAGCACGGTGTTTTAAAGCTCTAGTTGCTTCGTGTCGTGAGTAAATAAAAAATGAGAACGCATGTACAAGGCGCGTGATTTTGATGGAAGTCTGGCAGTCCACCTCGTTTTACCTTTCCAGCCGCTGAGACAGTAATGGTTAGAAAATTGGAAAATTGGATTTTGAGGAATAGAACTGGCGCAGTATCAGACTCACATCTCGGTGGACACCTGAAATAAAGTTAATTTCGTAGATACATGAATATCGGCGCCGGTTTCGAATGAAGCGAGGGTTTGTTAAGTAGAGAGAATTTGGCATACCAAATGTTATTTACCTCTCTGCAAAACAATGTGGCATGGCGTGCTGTAGCAGCGCGATGTGATAGAGGACGAAACCAAGGTTGTGACTGGTGACGCAGAACCTTAAAAATGTGACAGTACTTGTTCTTCGGTCCCGAAAGATGGTTTTATGTTCTAATGTTTTCGAACTAAAACTAGCTTGAGACAATTTTACCACATGCGCAGTTCAAATTACAAAAACATAGAAAAAGTCACAGGACGGTTACGACTATGTAACGCGGGATTCAGCGATAGCTGTGTAAGCATTTAGTTTTGGCAGGCGGCTGTTCCAAACAGTGCCACCCGCAGGTTGCGACCCTGGTTGGCCGTGACATAAGGTGACATCAGACGACGAGACACGAATAGAGGCCCAGCATTATTAAAGCCTTAACACATCCTACGTGGTGGCATCCGGGGTGACGTCCATACCCGGTTTTCATGGTTGCCATGGTAACGCACCCACAGGTTACCATGGCAACCATGGTAGCGCACCGACCTGTTACGCCGACGGCGACGCGCAAGCCAGGGACGGGCGCCTAACAGCTATCGGTGTAAAACATCTTTATATGAGCAAGCTGCGTACTGTATTTTAAGGATGAAGAAAGAGGTCGAATAGGCAATGGCCTAATAACATTTCTCGCACAAATGCAAAGATTTGTAGCATCATTTTCACGGAAACGTTGCGAAAAAAAAAACAGATCACTTCACAGTACCCCTCTTTCCAGTTCTGGATGCCAAGTACATTGTATAGCAAATGACCAAACAAATAGCTTAATACTAAATGCTTTTGTCAGTCATAATGCCACAACTTTTTTTTTTGAGAGCCAAACCTCTCGTAAACCATCAATAAAATTATGACTTTGCCGGCAACCTTTGCTAATAGTATTATGGTTTTCTGTGAAAACCCTTTAATATAGGAACAACCGAATCCTAATTTAAGGAGATGTTTGTAGACTTTTGCAGAGCTTATAAGCGGCTCCTATGCCCATACACTCGGTTCTTTTGTGTAGTTACGATGACCTCAGGAAGTCGGCGCCTATAGTTATCGCGTTGGAATAGTAAGTAGGAACGTCCACCCAGAACACAACCGGGGAAGAAGAGTGGCCAGGGCCAGAGCTCTCCTACACAGTCACTGAGACGAAACGGGGACAAGGTTCGCTGACGCCGCGGAATACGGATAACGCTCGCGATTCGCGGTTTTGGTCGTCGATTCGAGTGGCGAAACGCGCATAACGGCAAGTGTAGCGTGCGAGCGCGCAGAAGAAGCGGAGGAAGCGGTGGTGGCCCTCGCTCTCACGGATCCGACGTGCATCACGGTTCTCTGCGACTCGCGACAAACGGTCAAAAACTTCGCCAAAGGATGGATCTCACAGACAGCGGCCCGAATCCTGAGCAATCGAAAAGTCCAGTGGGAGGAAGCTTTTCAAACCAGAATCCAGTGGTTCCCGGCGCACATGGGAGAAGTATCGAACACATTTCGCAACCGAAACGAGACGGCACACGCCAAGGCGTGTCCATGGGACAGCACCAAAGACTGTTTGACCAGCTACAACGAAATTACCAAGGCCCTCTGCCTGGCCCGCCGAACCTTCCCTCCGCCCAACGACAAGCTGGACAGGGCGCACGCCGTGGCCCTCAGACAACTGCAGACGCTCACGTACCCCAACCCGGCACAATACCACAGACTCTACCCCGGAAGAGACCCGACAAATATATGCAAGGTCTGCCACACTGCTATAGCAACTTTAACCCACATGCTCTGAGTCTGTAGCAAAAACCCTGACGGTGCTAACTCCGGAACCCTCCCTCCGCCGTGGGCAGCTGCCTTGCACAGCCCCAGCCTCGGTGACCAACTCTGGGCCGTCCAGCAGGCCCGCGAGGCGACGGCAAGGCAATACCTCGACGTCCCCACGTGGGAGACCTAAGACCCCGTCGGCGAAAGCTCTGCAGGACTTTTAAATAAAGTTTTTACCAACCAACCAAAGTAAGCGGCACGTGCAGGGGCTGTTAATTATTTATAAGCGTTGATCAGGGGACTGGCAATGCTTCAAGTTCAATCCCCAAAACAAAGTTCTGCGACCAAACATAAAAGCGTCGCGGCATGTTTGCCAGGGTTTCCATGAATCACGATTAGAAAACTAGAAACCATTTATATGTTTTTCTCAGATGAGCTATGTCCAGCCCGGAAGCATGCATGAGAAAATGCAATGTTTCCGGAAGGACTCAGTCGTGTATCATTATTTAAGAGTATTAATGACCTGCCAAATGCAAAGCTCGACTGTAATATATAGTTATTTAAGTCGAGAAGTCGAGAATGCCACATCGTTTTTCGAAGGTAGGCACAGTGTTCGTTCGTCTGCATTACAATTTGCTAACGAGTCCCAGATGAGTAGTAGTTATCTGCGGTTAAAAAAATGAAGAGTCCAAAGAGAAACGCATGTGGCGAAAATAAAGCGTGCTTTCTTTATTCAAGAAAATTGCTCGGCAGGTTCTCGCAAACTGCTTTAGGGCGGTTGCATGCTCGGGATTTCTTTGGGGATATTTAACTCTCCTTTGAGCAATTCAGTACATCTTGCTCGCAGGCTTACGTTATTAATCTATTACCCCCCCCCCCCCCCCCCCCCCCCATGTAATGCCCATAAGGGCCTTTAGGGTATCTGAATAAAAATTCGAAAGGAATTGAGAAACCTCAAACGCAAACTGTAATTGCGGGAAATATATCGAATATTCTTGCACTTGAGTGGTTAATTTGGACAAAAGCAGGCATTCAAGTGAAAGCTTGCATTTCTAGACTTCGCTCGGTGTCTTTTTGAATTTGACGTAAATTTAGAATGGCGAAAACGATTTGTTTTCGTGAGTTGATCAGAGGTAACGTCACTCAGTTTTATCGCGTTTCAGTTTCAAGCGCCTGCGCGGTTTTCATAATCAGCAGAGCTTCTTCAAACGAAGGCTGGTGGCAAAGCAAGGACGGGTGATTGTCTCGGGTGGCTTTAATTTAGTGATTGAACTCTGTCAAAATCAACTCCATGGTGTGCCATAATTGCACTGCATCTTCTTGCGGGGTAAGTTACTTATTGAAGCTGAGAGATGCGGGTTCGATCCCGGCCGCGGCGGTCGAATTTCGATGGAGGCGAAATTATAGAGGCCCGTGTACTGTGCGATGTCAGTGCACGTTAAAGAACCCCACGTGGTCGAAATTTCCGGAGCTCTTCACTACGGCGTCCCTCATAGCCTGAGTCGCTTTGGGACGTAAAACCACAATAAACCAAAACTTATTGAAGCTGCATTCCAAAATTTGGAAACGGTTCTTTTCCCGTCAGGATTACTTAAGAATAAATGGTATGTGTCGAAGTGGACCAAATTGATTGATTGATTCTACAATAACGCATGACAGTGACGAGAAATTTGTTCATATAAAAAAGGATATTTATATACATGGTGCGTCCAAAAAGTATTCGGACTACAGCCGTAAGAAATATTTACTGCGGGTATACAAAAAAGACATAGGAAACCTCAAAACGGGGTCGTCTTTCGTCATCATACCGCTTCCAGCGCTTCTGGCAGGCATGGTACGGCTCCCAGAACTCTGCAAACACAATTTCCTTCGTACAATGAGTCGAAGACGCTCGAACTTTTGACATCGTTTCATAATGTTCCCTTCAGGCTTTGTTTCACCCGTCGGGCGGGCTAAATCAGCACTGCAGGAATCGAGGGTGAGCCAGCGTTGGCCCGTTGTGCTGCGCCAGAAACTCCCTTACGCTTAGCGCCGTGTGACTCCGTACCTTGTCATGGGGATAATCCAGGAATCGGCGACATCCCGTCGGACACGATGGGCTCCTAAACCTCATCCGCTCGAGCACACGCTCACATAAAATTAAGCGTTCACAAGCTGTCCGCAATCATTCTCATCACACTCACCCGTCGATCTCAATGCGAAAGTTTCTTCAGTTTTGCCCCATTTTCGCACCTTCGGCGTTTTGATGGACGTCTTGCGCGTTGCTTGTTTTCGACGTTCTCCGATCCTTCTTTAAACTTCTCGTGCCAGTCGAAAAATTGTTTTTAACATGGCTTTCTCCCCGTCAGCTTGACGAATCATGGCAAGAGTCTAGGCGCTGGATTTATTAAGTTTCACGCAAAACTGTATCACATATACCGCTGTTCAATAAAGCGTCGACTCATGATTCCTGACGCCTCGACAAAACAACTGCCAACTCCAGCATTCACTCCTGGCGCTATCCGTTCTATGCCAAGGCTTATAGGCAACTGAGCCGGGTTACTTCATATTGGACACATTGACAAGCTCTAATTTCACCTTGCATGTTGCCCTTATGCACTCTTTTCGCAGCGAACTTTGTTAGCCCATTTATCAGATTACGCCCTTCATCATTTCATATGTAACATCATTACTCGCCGGGGCATCTTACTACGCATTTAATGGCTGCATTTTATATTCTCACCTTTTATTGGTTTTATTTTACTTTTTCCACACCACTCTCCTTCCGCCTTTATCTCCCAATTCTTTTCCCCTTGCAGAGTGGCATGCCAGCGTTTAAACGCCGGCTAAATTCTCTGTTTTGTTTTCACTAAAGAGCTTCTCTCTCTCTCTCTCTCTCTCTCTCTCTCTCTCTCTCTCTCTCTCTCTCTCTCTCTCTCTCTCTCTATCATATGCCTGGAATCACACACCAACATCCCTAGCTAGAGAGGCCATCCTGCAGCCCGCACACATTTCGCTAGAGAAAAATAAGCCCGGATACGTCTTGGACAGAGTTTTGGACGGACGTTTTGGACAGACTTGATGGTCTGCGCATCCTTTATACGTGTACTGTTTTTCTTTCGTGTCGTTTTTGTCAACAAAGAGTGCAGTGGAAAAATGATGAAAAAAATCAAGCCTAATTTGTTGCCTCATTCATGACATAGCCCGAACAGTGCCCCTGCCATCGCCATTAACCCATTCATCTCTGGTCATGTGAGTATCAATGATCATATTGAAAGAAATGTCAACTGGCGTTTCACTCATTCTCATCTTGCTCGTGCCTGGATGAGGGCCAAGCATTTGCTAAATTTTGGATTTGAGAGGACGAAGATCTCTTGAAATTGTTGTTTACTGCTTAAGATTCCTCTTGCTTTGTGGTTAGCTGATTAGATAAGAAAAAAGAAAAAAGAATAATACAGTGCGATGAAATTATATGCGCCGCCTTATACACTCAAACTAACAATGTTTATAGCAAAAGTGAGAGTTATAAACGTACGCTGAAGACAGCCCCATTTAATTTTTATGCTAAGTAAAAATCCAATCCCAGCCGCTTATGTATATGGGTAGGCTCATAGTCGTCCTGCGGCAAAAGACGCATTTATCGCCTCGATAATTGCATTCAAACATCTTCCCGCCACTCGATTCGAACTGATGACGCCTTCGCCGAAAAGGCCTCCGTAATCACAGGTTTGAAGTGAACGGCGGTCTAGCCTAGCCTCTGGGATCCGCGGCTAAAAATGGTGTCGACGCACCGCAGTCTACTTGCGAAATCGGCCGGTGATGGCGACACTTTATTTTAAATTTTGGTCTTTTTATCTTTTAAAAGGTTTGTGAAAACAGCGTCGTTTTAGTTAGGATGTGGCAATATATCAATGCAGGCAAACTTAAATGTGTCCTCTAAGCCGCCGCGGTGGCTGAGTGGTTACGGCGCTCGGCTGCTGGCCCGAAAGACGCGGGTTCGATCCCGGCCGCGGCGGTCGAATTTCGATGGAGGCGAAATTCTAGAGGCCCGTGTACTGTGCGATGTCAGTGCACGTTAAAGAACCCCAGGTGGTCAAAACTTCCGGAGACCTTCACTGCGGCGTCCCTCATAGCCCGAGTCGCTTTGGGACGTTAAACCCCCCCAAACCAAACCTTAATGTGTCCTCTGTGCCCCTTAAATGATAACATCAGTTGCAGATTTATATCGCAGAAGGAAAGTCGCGCTCTCATTGGAGGCAAGAAAAAGCTGAAGCAAGCATACGTTTCGACGCATTTCACTTGCTCCCAAAGCATCATTTGCTGCTTTTATAATCAAAATCTGCCGCGCGCTCTGCACCAATCAAGCTGTTCCGCGTCCACCGCGGCAGATTAAACCGGGGCTTATCTCCGGATCCAGGCAATGCCGCATCACCGGTTCCAAAAACGCCCGCTCTGGGTCCTTATAATCCGCTTTTCATTTCAACACACGACGCTGCGAACACAAGCGAAGGAAGACCTCGGCCTACCGCTACGCAGTGGTCGGTACGAGGAAGGACACGCTGTCGAGGATTCGGCCGGCAGCCGGGATAATAACGAGCCTGCATCGATCGTGGGACTGCGCATGGGATGACTGTACGGCTGGCCTCCGTCCTTATCGCATCCCCTACGGGCTTTGCGCGAGGCTTCAGCGCTTTTTTTGTTTTCTCTCGGAGTTTTTTTGGTGTCTGTTTATTTCTTGACGTTGGGTGCGGATGCTCTTGGCTAAGACCTGGAAAGTGATCGGCGAGGGTACTGCCCATTGCCCGATTTGCGGGGTCGAGCTGGTTTAAAGTGGAGGGCAGGAGAGCTTAAGATAAAACGGTGTACCAAACATGCGGATAGTTTTGCGGTATATTTCCCTGCCACGGACAGCACAGATTGACCTCAAGGAGTTGGTGCAGGGATTATGAGATTACAGCGATGGGGTTAAACAAGCTAGGGAACTCAGCCGGATGACTCCGCCGGAAGATGCGAAAGTAACCAAGGATGGACTTTTAGGGATTAGTAGGATCCTACTTGTGCAGGTTTTTTTCTTTTCTTTAATGCTATGGGGTATGCCCGCAAACGTGAAGATCGGTCTTGACGCTGCCTTGAATAAAGCGTTTACATAGGGAGGAGGAGGAGAAGGGCTTTAATGGAGAATATGCGTATTGAAATATGAAGACGCATTTTGGTTACCCTGGTTAGATTTCTCCGACCAACTTAATCTTTTTGTAATGCGAAAGCAAATGAAAATTACGCACATTGCATTCGTGAAAATTTATTGGAGATGTTAGAAACTACGACACTAGAAGGCCAATGTAACTGGGTTGGGAGAATACCTCATTGTGAAGTAAATTTCTGGAAAGAAGGTGTTCTCTCATTAATTAACATGCACTTAAGCACAACCATACGGCTCAGAAAATTCGTAGTTGAATAAAATGGCAACATAGAAAAAGATGGCCGACTTTTTCTTCGATCGCAAAGTTTCAGGCAGTGCTGTAAAGCATTCCTATGTGTCTGCATGGCTGCTTTCAGGTGGGTATTAATTAGTAATTACTCTCTTTCTCAACTCTACAAAATGAATCGTTTGTACTGACTGCAGTTTCTTTACAGAGCACCGGGCATATAATTCGCACAAGCAAAAATAGTGACCGTATTCACAGGCAGAAGTAACGCAGTTTTTCCCCCCAAAATGTCAGAAAATTCATGTATTGCGTTCGTTAATCGGGGTAAAATATTCAGAAATGATTTCAGGCGCTATAAACAGGACAAAGAGTACCGTGGCGGAAAAAAGACTTCATCCGTCTTTACTCAATGAGCATGAATTTAATGGCTTTTACCTATTTTCATGCACGTATAGGGAGCTTCCTGCTCTGCACGAACACGCTGTGATATAACTAATACTTTGAGCATTGCTAGATGTGAACTCCAGGAGTGCCGTAGCAGACCCATGAATGCCGTACAAGTGCATTGTTATTTTATTTTGTGACATTTGAATGTTTTCCTGTGAGTGTGAGTGGGCATGTGTCTAGGTTTCTTTGTATTCAATATTGCTTGGGATATGATAGTTCTCGCTTTACAATTTCAATTATAACTGGCTTTATTGTATTGTAACGCTGTATTCTGAGTTATCTTAAACGTGCGCTTGCAACGGACGCTGCCGCTGCGCCAAACTGGACGTTGTGGGCCAGTCGCGCTGTCCAAGAGCAACTTTTTCTTGCAGCTCCCTTTCATCTGGAAATGTTTAGGTGGCAAATGAATTCATTTAATTTGACTTGATAAGATCCGGTACGACTATCCTTTTAACTAGAACAATATGCACTCTCCAGATCATGGTTCCGTGCTGGAGAGCATAGTAAACTTTTATCTCAAAACCATACGTTTAACTCGGCTAGCCACCCTCATTTCAGGCTGAAGAGACGCCAACTAGAGACCACTCTAGCACAACTGGGAGCATTTAGTGCGAAGCCCAACTGCAACAAGTTGCGAGAACCGTCAGTATGGGTGATCGATCATCACTGGCTGTTCGTCACGTATGGTGAGATATAACAGTGCTGACATTCGATAACTGGACCATTTATAGTATTACGTAGTTATTCCGGTGGTTGAAAAAGGGAGCCTGCTAGCATTGATTACCATCATCGGCATCACCTGCATACTGCACACAAATGAATGGGGTGTGTTTATAATGCGAGGAAGAAAAGAAATGTACTTTTTGACACCCAAAGTAGCTGGTGGGTTAATTATGCGAACGCTTTCATTACGCGTGTAAACTAATAAAATACAGATTCTTAATAGTTGTCACAAAAAGTGTTCAAGGAGCCTTTGTCAACAGCTGCGTTTCGCAGGTGATGAAAAGTGTTAACCGCAGTGAATCATGTTAAACATTTTTTTTTCCATTGTGCTTAGAAAATGGTTCTGATTTTAATGCTTGACATCGCTGTGGCGACTGCTGGGCACACCCTGTACCACAGAGATCTGCCATTATAGAGCGGCCATTTACTGATTTTTGTTTCTTACAAAGACGAATGAAAAAATTCGCACACAAAACATTAAAGCTAAGCTGAAAATGTCACCGACTCGTGCCTCAGCTTTCGATTAACCTGTCTTTCCCACCTGCCGCCTATGAGCGGCTGTCGACCGCTTCGCACCTGGCGCGTTCCGAGCTAATAACAAGCATGGCGGCGGACGAACAGCCAACGTAAGCACGGGCTGGAGAATGGCGAGAAAGTTCGCCAGCCCATGCTTATGCAAGACTGCGGGCCCGTGCCACTAACACAGTTAGGTAAGCAACCAAACAAGACGCGCACAAAAACACCCCTAATTACCCAACGCAAACGACGAGCGGGGTGCCACGGGTTCGGTGCAGCGAACCAAGCCGCCAGCGCTCCTGCAAGCGGGTCAAGACCGCACTTAATTCGGACGCTTCAACGTGACTCCCTAATGGGGACACCTGCGGGCCGGCAAAAGGGAAGAGGCGATGGTTTTGACAGATGGGCGGGTGTTTGTGCTCCGCGTATCTGTGTGGGGAGAGAGAGAGAGCGTGCTTGCGCAATTAGACGCTCGCGCAGCTGCTGCTCCTTCCGGAAGGTCGCGGTGGGGTGTCCGGAACTCGACACTGTGTATAGCCCAAGGCAGCGGCGTTGCGCGCGGTGTGCTCGCTCTAGCGTTCGCTCCTGGCGCATCGGTCGTACAACGGCCAAGCGCTAACGAATGAGAGAGCGGGGAAAGAAAATGAGGTAGAAAAAAGAGAGCGAGCGAAGAGCAAAGGTGAAGCACAGAAGGGGAAGATGGAGCACAAGATGAAGCGAGGATGCTGCGGCACCCAAGGACGACTGGCGTTTTATAACGCACAGGCCACCATATGTCCTCGAACGAAAACGCGTGAGCACCGAAAGAAAGAGAGAGGAGGAAAGAAGGAAAAACAAAAGAGAGAGTTTATGAAGCTGTGCCTTTTCAGGGGGCCACGTATTTGCGCCTGCGCCTTTTGTGCCCCAGCTCTCTATATTTCAAGTTATTGTTTTGCTTGTTTGCTTTGCAACTCCTCTAATTTTCCTTCTTTCCTCACCCGGGTGCGTTTCCCCGTCTTCCTTTTCATCCGCCTTCGTAGTGCACGCATCGAGCAGGCGTTTCCTGCGCCCGTGTTCTGGGTACAGATTCGCTCTTTCTCTGCACCTTTTCCCTGTTTTCCCTTTTCTATACATATTTTCGCTCGGATCTCAGAGGCTGTGTTGAGAACGATTGAGGCGTTAGCTGGAAAAGGGCTCCAATCGATGATGGTCCTCGTTCGACACGGCGGAGAGAATGAGAACTCTCTGAAGCGTATCTCCGTGGCCGTGTTTCACGCGAGCCATGGGGGGGAAGAGGGGAGGAGGGGGGGGGGAGGGTGGAAAGAAGTATGGCCCCTTGCGGAGCGCGAAGAGTAGAAGGCGACGGCAGGGGAGGCAAACACGTGGCCCAGATCAGGAAGGGAAGAAAAGCCGACCCAACGAGGAAGCAGTCACTCACCGGGAAATGTTTTCGCGGTGAGGCGGGAGCGGTGCGCATTTTCTTTTCTTTTTTGTTTTCTGCTTTACGTCACGAACGCGCCTGCTTGTGTCGTGGTTGATGGGGACGTTAAAGGGACGACGGGCGATTCACCGAGCCGCTACAAAAAGGAAAAACGAGGACAGCTAGAAAGTGGTTCGCGAATATTCAATGACATTTAACGAACGAGAGTCAGAAAAAAAACAAACAAGGACCTGCGCAGATTGACAGAGCAAAATGAATAGATAGGAGCTTCAGCAGCGACTAAAAAAAGAAAGCTCGCTATGCTCGAGTTTATTGGATCGCCTGAGTTGTAGGGCCGAAATTATTCTGCACTGCTTAGAAGGATTTAATAATCTAAGCCTTCTGTGCGCTAGATCTTTTTTCTTATATTTTCTCTTTTCCTTAAGACTAAACTTTGCTTCTAAATGGAAAGCAGCTCATATGTCTGTCGGTAACCTGTCTACGATGCGTTCGTTATTGATCTTTCTTCGGCATCAGTAGATTCTAACGGAGCTAAGGATATACGATCAACGATAAAAGCCGAACACAGCCTGCGCAGCCTGCATTCTGGTGGATATATTATTCATGAGAATACTCTTCTGCGTTCCCAGGTGCATGCGCTCTGTGTCTCTTGTTTTCTTTTTTTTTTTTACCTGGGCATCCATGCGCTGCAACCGTATTTCGCCGTATTCAATATTAAAGATGCAGTGCTTTCTGCGAAGCAGCACAGAGAAAGCTTTTGAACCGGAAGAAGTGAAGAAACTGTCCAGCGGAAGAATATTCAAATAGGTTACACCTTAAATTTGTGTCACACATGGCAATGGGCATGCTATCTTCTATATCGGTGACAAGCTTTAATGTCCGTAACAAAATGCGCCAGTTCTTTGAGGGATGATGATTTCTGTCAATTCTTGAAAAACCTTTTTGTACTCGTCGCTACGCGTGTACTATGAAATAATCATCACTCACGCTAGTATGCAAACAGCTGTTTCTTCCACGTGCTAGCTTTTCTCGAAGAAAAAAAAAAGAGTATGCTTTTAAGTTTGCAAACAATACTCAAAAGAAACAGTAGAAAAGGACCTGCGGCTACACGAAGAAAAACACCGGTAGAGTGCTTACTCTGAACAAATCTTGACTAAAGTATCTGTGACTTTCTTCCTCTGGTCAGCGTGTTTTTTTCATTCCTGATATTTTTATAATCAGCCAGCGCCAACTACACCAGTTCTCCCTCCTCCGTCATGGGATGTTGTAGTGCAGTGAAAAATATAAATAAATCCAATAAATATTGTGTGCAAAATTTTTGTTGGCAGTGGTACTCTCATGTAGAAGATATCAGCACCGATTGGAAGTGCAAAAAGCTTTAAGTGCTCGCGAAAGCTTATTCCGAGAAGCTCGAATCGACTGCCTTTGAAACACAAACGATACGGTCTGTCAATTAGCTTACTTGATTTAATGAAGCGAATTAAATTATAGGGCACCTTTCACTGCTAAACACTTAAAGCAGCTCAAATGATTTCGTTTTATCGGCCATTCAAACCACTTTTTTTTGGCTTCTTCTGTACTGTCGTTAGCGCAACGAAGACCCGTGATGTAGCGTAGCTAAACTACTAATAAACTTCTGAATACTTCTGAATAAAAGTTGTTGATTCGTTCTGCTTAAAATGTTCAGGCACATTTCTTTTTGGGTAATAGTCTGCGCTGATCAGCATCCTTGGGCGTCTCTGATGAAGCCTTTATGTTCAAGAAACTGAGCCTAAGGACTCTCACTGCTAGAACCTTGCGAATTTTCTCTTTTTTACGTTATCATTACATGAAAAATACGCCGGACAAAGTCTAATGCGTTCAGGGAAGGGAATTCCCCAAGGTAATGTAACTGAGCGATGTTGTAAAAGTTGCCCGTAGGCAGGAACTTATTCTCGCCTATTCTTCACCGCAAAAATGATGGCTTTCCTTGTTCGCAACATATAGCACGTGCTCTCTAATTGTTGCAATCGCTGCGCAGCCAGCTTTAGGTGTTTAACACCCGCCGGGACTTCTTGGTGCAGTTGTTAGCCCACTAGCCTCATATATGAGATGGGGTATGAGCCAACAATTACGTTGAACTCAGCGGGAATCAAACCAGTGGGAATATACGTGATACATTTCTGTGCTTAAATGGAAACTAAGGACAACTCAATCCAGTGATTGTTGTCAATAAAAAAAGTTGCTTCTCTGGCTCTTTCTTGGTATGCTAACGTTTGTCCGGCGGCAAAAACTCGTCGTGGTTTAATTCTGAAGTACGTGGATTGATACGGAAGAAGCGCGTACAAAAAAATGTAATACTAACAGTTCACACAATCGCCAACGTTTGAAGCACGCAAACCGGATGCTAATATTATCAATCAAGAAAGCAAAGCATTTATTTTTTGACTGATTACACACAGGTCTGAGGGAAAAAAAATCTCTAAAGCCTCATGGAAGTAAATAAAATCAAACATTCCTGGCGACCCTTCCATTTCCGCACTGAAATCGAAGGGAGCTACTCTAAAGACAGACTTCGGAGAGGTTGAAATGCTTAATTTGTATGTTAAAGCAGTGTTTTCTCAGGAACTAATGACTGCTACAACCACTGCACTTCCTCCTAACTGTGTCTCTGAGCATTACATGCCCGAAATAAACATCGATGCACACTGTATTCACTGTATTTTGCGAGAATTGTACATCTCGAATCTATGGGCCCTGATAAGTTACCATCCTTTGTTCCGAAGAAATGTCACAGTATAGTAGCACAATGTCTCTGTAATATATTTATAGCCTCTTTCGAGACTGGGCTGGTCCCACCGGAGTGGAAGGTCGCGGTTGTTAATCTGATCTTTAAATCAGGGGATTAGAAACTGGCGGAAAATTACAGGTCTATACCTCTAACTGAGTATCCTGCTATATTTCTGAGCATATAATATACAGTCAAATATATTTATGACATATATTCACCGACTTTTTACTGCTGCACAGCATGGTTTTCGGAACTCTCACTCATGCAACACACAACTAGGTGAATCCCAATATTTTATAGGTAACTTTCTTGACAAAAATAAACATGTGGATGCAGTATTCCTCGATTTCAAGGAAGCGTTTGAGAAAGTATCTCATCGCTTACTAAGTATTAAGCTAATATTTATGAACATACATAGTTAATCCAAAACCGGAAACGTAATTACTTAAACGATCGTAAACAAAGAGGTTGTAGCCCCTCGTACATTACCGTATTTTCAAGAGCAGCAGGGCAACCTTCTGGGGACACTTCTTTTTGATTTTTATTAATGACATTGCAGACGACATGGGAGCACCTATAAAACTATTTGCACATGACTGCGTTGTATACAGGAAACTAAATTCACCATGAGACGTAGCAATCCTGCCCAGCGACCTTCACAAAACAGCAAATTGGTGTCTGCGCTGAAATACCTAATCACGTCCGTTTTTCCAAACAAATAGATCGAATCTCAAACACAATGCAAAGTTTGAAAACATAGCAATAAAAAAACGTGTCAAAATGCAAGTACCTTGGCCCGCAGAAACTTAAATGGAACGCACACAACCAGCAGACAATATCTAAGGAAATTAAAATGTTGCTTTTTATGCGCAGAGATTTCCAATCAGCGCCCAAATATGTTCAAGAAATACTTTATTTCTTGTACGTTAAATCAATCCTGGATTACGCATTCATTATTTGGGACCCATATCAAAATTATTTGATACAATCAATACAAAACCTCGAAAATCACGTCGCATGTTTCGTTTCTGATAATTATATAACCCTTTTCAAAGTGTCGCCGAGATAAAGGCCTTGCTGGGCTGGGAGAAATTAAACGTAAAAAAATTTCAGGCTAAAAGTCTTCCACCATATCTTCGCTAACCAAATAGGCATTGATAAGCGCGACTAACTGCCGGAGCCACCTGACGTCTCGACTTGTCACGCCCACTCCAAGAAACTGAGCGAAGACTACTGCAAGACACAGTTCTGCAAAATATTTTTTTTTTCCGAAAAAAGTAAAAGAGTGGAACTTGTTTCAAGAACAATGTACTTTAGTGTGTGATAATTATGACTTTTATTCCCGACTATATTTGTGAGTGTAATATTGTTTTCGTTTTCGAACTTTTTGTTGTCCTTGTAATGCAAACTTACTGTTTTGTCTTACCCTGATGCTAACTCTGTTTTTCTACTTTCTTGCTTATTGTGGAAAATTACCACATAGTTCTAAATCTGTCTTCTCTGAGCTAATGCTCCCGAGGCGGCGTAGGCGTTCTTTAAATAAAATAAATAGTTATGGCTAAGAAAATTGAATTTAAAAATTTTCCCGCCAATCGATTCAAACTCGTGGCGTCCACACCAAGGACTAGTTGCCGCTGTTCTCAGGTGAATGGCGGTTTAGCGTAGCCTCCGGGATGCGCAAAAAATTCGGTGTGGACGCAAGCAGTTTAGTTGGGAAATCGGCCGGTGATGGCGGCACCTGTGCTTTGGTTCTGGGTCTTTTCTAACGTAAAAATGTTTTGTTTTAGAGGTCTGTGTGATAGAAGGCGGCAGTCTATCGATGCAGCCTAACTGTAATTTGTCCTGACTGTCCTTTTAAGAAGTTTTGTAGTTCCTTCATTCCTTTTCCCAGCAAGTAATTCGACGTAGCAGTCGAATTATCTTGCAGCTTGGGAAATTTTGCTTACATTGTCTTCCGCTTGTTGCAGACACATGGTCGGGTGACGCACTCTGTTTGCTGGAAATGGAAGACTCGGGACAAGAGCTGAGAAATTGCGGAATTAGAATTACACATACAGACGACATCTGCACCAAATCGATCTCTCGCACCTGTCTGGTTCTGTTAATTTTGTCAGTACTCTGCCTCGAAAGTTCCTAAGGCATACTCATAAGTATTACCTTTAACACAGTCGTCATCATGATCAAATCTCGCTTCATGTGTTACCAAAATTACCAAAATTACGTGTAGCTTTTCTAGTGCACCTTCACTATGTTACACACGTTGGCTGAGCCTTGTTGATGATGACGATGATGATGAATTTCTAGGGCGCAAGGGCATTTGTTGCCAAAGAGCGCCATGTCGCAAGGTTTTCCTTTTACTCAAGGTGGGCTGAAAGACCCGTTGCCCAAGCATTTCACCCTGAATAAGCCCAACACCAGGCAGGAGAATGCTTGTAGCCATTGCACCACTGGTGGGTACCCGGCGGTACTAGGGATCGAACCCCGCACTTCCCGAATGTGAGGCGGATGCTCAAACGACTACGCCACCACTGCGGGTTGCTGACCCGAGTTCCTCTTTCTCCTGGAAAGAGGAACCAGCGGCGATGTTGTCGCGGGTGTCTGGTAACGTACACGCGATTCTACTGACAGTAGTGAAAGAAGTACCCTGAATGCATTATCTATAGGGGATATTCTTGTGGCGATTTGTGTTGCCTTCAGCATGTGTTCCGAAGTAACAAACCTTTATCTTCCTTTGCATTCGAATTGTTCTTACAAGCCTGTTTATGCCTTGCCGGTCTTACATTGCAACTAATCATGCGTGTTTTCTCTCTTTCTCTCAAACGCAGGGAGCGCCGAGGCGACGTGTGAGACGGACGCCGACTGCCGGCGGTTGAGCTTCCAGGCGGCAACGGTGGGCATCGCGTGCGAGGCGTCTACGCACCGCTGCGTATGCTCCAACCGGACTCTCGTGCTCACGCGCCGCGGGACATGCCTGCCCAGTGAGTGCGCATGCGCGTAGTCCTCCCGAGTGGCACACTCGTCCGCATATTTATTCCACCTCATCAGTGCGAGCCTCACTGTGGACGAGGATAGTCTCAGTGCGAGCTCTACTCAATTGAGCGCTGCACGAAGCGACCTAGGACAGCAGAGCTCCTGGTGCATAGAATTTCAAAGCAGCCTGGTATTGAACAGCATGACGTCTCGGAAGCTTGAATGTGGGCGCGACAGGCGTTGCTGTCACTCTAATCCTGGATGCGGAACGACAGCGTGGTTTTCCTCAAAGCTGTGGAATGATAAATAGAGCTGGGAGTGCACTGACCCCCATCACCACCACAAAAGGAGGTCCGCTTTACAGAGCTTACGCATGACTAATGTCGCAGCTCTGTGTGAGTTAATTGGCAGTAATTTTTATTCAACGCGTTGGTCTTTCTTTTTTTTTACCTCGGGCAGCCACGTTATGACTGATGGTGAAAGGAAACCTACCGCCTTGTCCCTTGCCGACCGCTATTGAGCCAGCAGGCACAGCCGCCAGTTGCAACCATCCACCGAAACGCTTTCCCAACGTCGCACGTATCCGCATAAAGGCCAAGCGTGGTCAGCAGTAGACCGAGACGTAATTACTTTAGCCGCCGCCGCCGCCACCGCGCAACGTTTTTGCGCACAGTCCCTTTGTTCGGCTTCGCGAAAGAGAACTCTTTCATCTCCCAGCTCTTTCGTGCGCAATGCTCGGGTCACAGGTCGGTGCCATCTGGTGCGGTACTGCAACGGATGCCCTTCTCCTCTCTCCTCTACCACCGGGCCTTCATTTCATTTCCACCTCCCCAAAGTGTGAGCATGGTGTGCTATGCTCCTCTTTCTTGTTTACCGTCCCCGCTTCTGCGCTGCGACACATGGTTCTCGGTGCATCGGGCTATTTCCTCGCCCTTGCGCTCTCCCCCTCCCCTTCTCCTTTCACCCCTCTCTGGATATATTCTTCAGCCCAGCCCTCTCTACCTCAATCCTCACATCATTGTCGGTCGCTCTTCCCAATTTCATCGTCGTCGTCAGAATGCTCCTATCCCTCCTTCTCACTCTTTCCACTCGGCCAATGCTGATAGTATAGGGGTCGGTTCTTGACTTATAAAGCCAACGTCTCAACTAACATACTTTTTTCGCTCTTTCTCTCTCTGTGCCAAGCTTTCGGTTCCAGCCGAAGCCTCCGTTAGAGGGCGAGAATCAAGTCAGTCGAGAATAAGGGTGACCCTTCCTCCCCAACTTCAGCTTCTCCGCCAAGGGAGCAAACTTTTGACAGCTTGTGCCTCGGCAACAATCGCTCACCGCCAAGATTAATTCTCTCGTCCGTCTCGATTGATATCCTGTCTGACGGTCTGTTTTCTGTTTCTCTTTCCCTCTCTACACCGGACTTTGCCCTGAGACCAGACCGCCAGGAAAGACGTTTACAAACAATCTGTCGTCGTGCCGTGACCATTGCACTGGCTATCTATTTTTTCGCCTCGAGCGAAGTTTCGGGAGGAAAGGGACTAGGGTTGACGATCGAAGCGCAAATGGCGAAAGTGAGGGAGCAGATTTATGTGAGAAGGACGCCCAGCGGCGCTGCGCTGAGCGACGTGACGCAGATTTACAACCCCTGGTGTATTACATGGGTTTCCGCTGCGACCGCCATGGCAGTTCTCTCGAGGGTGTTCAATCTTGAGGATAGCGTTTCCAGCTCGATTAACAGCGTCGTTTCGCCGATGAGCCTGGCTGAGTGATTCGGTGTCTTGTCTAATAAGATGTTAATTCAGCTTATAGGTAGCTACGTACACATCTTTATCTCCAGCAGGCGCAGCTTCTCAAACTTTTTTTAGTATTATAAGTGACAGGTTCAAAACAGTTTAAGCGTATTCGGTAAAGCGATTTTCGGCAGTTCTCTGGTTAGTAGAGGTGAATGCTGCGAAACAAGGAAAGGAGGCCCAGTTCATCAATTATAGTATTAATGAATATGATCGATACTTCACTGCGTTGTAAAATGTACTTCTTCCCTTACGACATGTTTTTATAGTAAATCATTCCCCACTCCAATTTTTCACTGGTAGCGAGAGCAACCTTTATAGGGCTGCTGTTATACATGCAAAATAAATTCATCTGCTGGCTATCTGTGATGAGTCCAAAGCGGAGGAGCTGGTAACAACAGCAGTTGTATGCAATTCCCCGACGACTTCTGTAAAACCTGTAACACTTATACCAGGGGTTTCAAGGAAACCCGCCCCTAATTTTTAAAGATAGATTTCATTTTCTAGCAATGAGGCGCTTTTTGCGGCATAGTAATACTAGTCTAGGCGGACACCAGAAAACAGACGAATCATGTTAACTAGTAAAGTGAGTATCTGCATTCTAATCGTTAACTTTTTAACTATTACCGATAGACACTCGATTGAAATTAAAGATTTCTGGCCTGCTGGTAATTATAGCCTTAACAGTTCTTAGAATTTCGAAAACACGATTGCCCTCATCGCTGTGGCTCAACAAATTTGGGTTACTGCACGCCATTCGCAAACCGCGCGCTTGCAGAGAGCGCATAGCGACGTCCATCAAGTCACGTCACTCCATGACGCGCGTACTACGAGACAATCTCTGCCTCACCTGCGGTGCAGTGCTCCTGGCCACTTCTCTGCTCTCTCGCAGGCGGGGGAGGATATCACGTGCCACGGGAGTCACGGAGTGACCCGATTTGATGGACGTCGCTGTGCGCTCATTGAAGGCGTGGAGTTTTTAAATGGCTTGAGAAATGACCCAAACTTGTTTAGTTACAGCGGCGTTGCTAATCGCGTTTTAAAAGTTCGAAATACTGATATGGTTGTTATTAACGACCCGCCGCGGTGGCTCAGTGGTTAGGGCGCTCGACTACTGATCCGGAGTTCCTGGGTTCGAACCCGACCGCGGCGGCTGCGTTTTTATGGAGGAAAAACGCTAAGGCGCCCGTGTGCTGTGCGATGTCAGTGCACGTTAAAGATCCCCAGGTGGTCGAAATTATTCCGGAGCCCTCCACTACGGCACCTCTCTCTTCCTTTTCTTCTTTCACTCCCTCCTTTACCCTTCCCTTACGGCGTGGTTCAGGTGTCCAACGATATATGAGACAGATACTGCGCCATTTCCTTTACCAAAAAAAACAATTAAAAAAAATTATTAACGAGCGGCTACAGATCTCAAATGTCAGTAAGGCACATATCGGCGACAGCTGCAAAGTGAAGCATTAGAATTAAAATAATTACTATTCTTGTTAACATGCCTAGCCTGTTTTCTGACGTCCGCCTACACTAGTATTACTATGCCGCAAATTCACAGCAATAAATGACACGCAATACATCTCTCTTCCAATAATACAGCTGTTCCCCAAGGCAGCGTACTTGGGCCACTACTTTTTAAGCTCTAAATTAACGGTATTGACATGATCAACCCATGCAAAAAAAAATTGTCAAATACGCCGATGACACAACCTTGTTCATCACTGCGTCCAGCACTTATTAGTTGTCTAAAATTGGCAACCTCGATTTAAAAGATCGCAGGAATGGAGCGTATATACCAAATTAATAATTAATGCAGTGGAGACAAAATATATTCTGTTTACAACTAAAACCAAGGTAATATAATCCGTATCAGACTTGTTCTAGGTAACACAAACATACCCTGAGTAAAATGCGTTAACACTATGTCCCAGAGTGTTAAGATGCGTTAACACTCTGGGACATCAGTCAACTAACAGTTAAGGTCTCAAAAGTGTGCAGAGTTATTAAAACGTTTAGACACCATTTGTGTCAGAATATTAAGCTACTGATATATAGAGCTCAATTTTGACTAGGAATACACCCATTTAGCTTAGAAAATCGAAGCACATACGAATATAAATAAGATGCAGACGTGTGACACGAAAGGTCTTAAAACTATGCCAGCAATGCGATTTGTATGAATACATGCCCACACTTACATACATAGAAAAAAATAATGCACACTGCAGAATCTCACAAGAGGTTGTGAAACTAACACATCGCAAAAACAAGGCTACTTCACCAGACCCAGCCCTGGCATATCCCAGCCAGCCGGATGAATTGTGGACAGCGAAGGATACAACTTCAGCTACGGTCTATTATTAAGAGAATACATTCCCCAACCATTCACCCCATTGCTTTATAGTCAAACGACATAATCTGCCCTGTCTTGCATAAATGGTCGTTGTTTGCTTTGAGGCAGTATTCTCCTGCATTTCGTCTGTATTGCCTTACCTCTTGTTGTATGTCTTTTGCTTCTGTGATCATGGTTTTTCTGGTATATGCACTTTCTTAAATCTCTTTAGGCGTAATAGAAACGTCTGTGTTAGAAAACAAACGCGTGAAACGAGAAAGCCTTTATGGCCTGTATAGCTACAGTCAGATTCTTTCATTGTTCAGTGTGTTTAGAATTTGCCTTGTTTGATCACTGTTGTGTGTCACGGCTGCGCGATATAAGCGCATGTTAAAGAATCAGAGGTGGCGAAATTAATTCGAAGCTCTCAGCAACGACGTTTCATTAAACGCGCTATTTTATGTAGTCACTGGTTTAATCTGGTTCTCTACATGTGATGACACCGAAGGCGTGCTTTTCGATTACAGCATGACATGTGAAGAGTAAGCAAAAGCTTTGTTGGCGACTGGAAGATAGATAAATGGGGGGATAAAATCCAGTAGAAGATTGACGGGAACCCGCGTCACAGCACCAGTAAGCTAACTATTCAAGAGACATTTCACGCACTTCACTGAACATTCGCGTGCAGGCAGAATGAATGGGTATTTTTTGTTCCTTTTAACATTTACTATGAATTGAACCGCAAGCCTCGATTGCTTACATTTTCGTACGTAGATACGCACATAGAGAGAAATGAAAGGCAAGAGGTACGCGCTTTGAACTTACGATGAACGCGAATATATCAAACCGGGATTAAAAAACGTGGTGTACAATGAGTACAATCAGAAAAAACCGGCCAAAAAGGTTTTTTTTCAACAGCGAGGTTCCAGCCAAGCTCCCGAGTCTTACAGTAGCAAACACGCATGCGCAACATACCTTGATTGATGAACTATGTTTTAGAAGTTGTAGGCGGTTCACTTGAAGTTTGGTAAGCATGTAACTAATAAGAGGCGTAATAACAGGTGACGTTCTAAAACTGAAGATTACTTTGCGTATGTTTTTTTTTGTCTGACAGGCCAGCCAGAATAAATATGCATTATCTACTAAGGACTCGCACCATTTGGCAATTGATTTTGACATATTTCAATGAAGCGCATGCATGAATAACCAATATTTTCGAGCTTTTGTACCGCTGGAGCACTTGCACAAGACGCTTCGCTATTCGCCCGCAGTAGCGCTGCAAGCGTCGAATTATTTGAAGTGTGATCGATCTCCCAACTTTAATGCAGTGTCGTTCCTTTGTGTTCGAAAGCTGTTCGTTCAAGATGGATCGAAATTCCCGAACTCGCTTTTCCGGTACTAAATGTATCTAATGGGTGCCTTGAGATCGACTGAATTAAAGCCGTTTCTTGAAACAGAGTTTTTCCGGAAAGGCAAATGACCTCTCATTTTTTCCACGTTAAAGCAGCTTCGAGGACGGCACATTCATCACTAGCGCCGCCATAAAGCCGTTACAGAAGCGCCCCAAGCGGACAGCGGCAGCATTGACAAAACTTTTTTTTTTTTGCATGAAGTAACACTTTCTACGACAGTGTCGCTGGAGGTCGAGTCTAGAAGGAATTGACTACGTGGCATGTATACGGGCATGACTTGTCCAGAAACAGAGGTACGCGTTGATCGAACTGCCAAACTAATTATGTTTAGAGCTCGTTGTCTCTTTTATTTTCCAGTTTTACGGTTTTTATTTATCTGCTCGATCATGTGGTCGTTTGTAACGTTGCTTTGCTAACAACAACTTGATATTTGATCGACATGAGAGTGCAAAAAAAGAAATTTCTTTGCAGGGATGTTCAGAGTAACAACGAAGATGAGTGTGACATTGCTTTTGAAACATACTGCAGCTTGCACTGGAATGAAGAAATCTTCTTATGTACGTGCACAGTTAAACTTCTCGAGAAGGGACAATTCTGCTACGGATAATGCAAGGGATTCCAAGGAAACTAAACTTCTTTGAACGTATTCTTTTATTTTTGTGAATAATTTTTCAGCACTAGCTCGCTAAAATCCTCCTTTTATGTTAAAGCGCCATAATTATAAAAATAAAAACTGCGATCGCCTCAGATTAATCATCTCTTCTTTCTTATCGCGCATACAGAAAGATTAGGCACTCGTCTTTCAAGAAGAAAATTTGGGAAGAACGCCGAGCTCTTCCTTAATTCTAAGTTCCTTCCTTTGAGCTGAAATCAATAAAGCAGCCTCTTTACTGCCAAGGAAAAAGTTATGGAGGGGGGGGGGGGGGTAATAAATGTTTATAACATCAAAGAACGTGCTTGTCGCGAAAGAATTTAGCGGCAGATTGTGCACTCTCGATACCTGAAAATTTTGAAAGACGTGAGTTTGTTGGAATTTCGAAGCTTAGTACGCCCGGAAGGCCACTGCGCACGCTGAAGAATTTAGAAGCAATTACAGACTAGCGAACAGTTAATAGCAGGTAATACAAAACACCGTAGAGAGAAGCATTGTTAAACTTGGGATTAAATTACATTCCTCTTGTCGGCCGTTTCCTGCCGCCCGGAGCTTAGAGCTCGCACAAGCTCCAATTACTTTTTTCCCGATTATTCATGATTCTTTTTTTTTTTCTGCAAGACGGCACCTGTAAAGACACCCACACGACAGAAATAAACGTGCAGCTCTATCGGAGAGTAATTACAATTGCAGCTAAATTGATCGGCTCTTTGGGCTCGACACAACTACAAATTATAGACTCCGACGAGGAGGTTTAAGAACACCCACCAGCAAATGAAGACAACGTGGGTGGTGGTACCACTGCACATGACACGTGCCAAGATTTTTTGTAAAGGTTACATCATATCCAATAAATGCGCCATCATAATATCTTAGCGCTTCTTTTATGACATCCTCTTGCATTTAAAAAGCTCTTCTGCGTCTCGCGACTCGTTTCCCAGGCTGCTTAATCGAAAGCAGCAGCATATATATTAACATCAACTGTTAAAAAAAGAAGATGGAATTATTTTCGGAATTTCATGGTATAACTTTTCACTCTAAAATAATAGCTCACATTTTTCATGCAAACACAAGTTGGTTTTCAATGTCGGGCTCAATTAACTTTATTCGAAGGCCAGTATGGTAATGATTGCACGCGAAATCTCTATCATATGTACCCGCTCTGAATATGTTTGGCCATGCCTTCACACTGTCCATGTGTTGAGCTCCAGGGCCGAACACTAATAATATAAAACCACTATCTTAACATGCATAACGATTCTGGCATAAGTGCGGCTAGTCGTAAAGGTACATTTACTAAGTATATTTGCCGCTAAGTAAATAAAGCAGCCTAGAAGTCATACTCTTCACGATTTCGCAGTGTAGAACACTCTGGAGCGTTCTAAGAGCATCATGGTTTGTTTATTAATGTCAATAACTACAGAACCAGATGCTTTTAAAATCCAGAAATTAAGCAAATAAAAGTTAAAAGGTGAAATAAAAAAAATAAATGCATTGTTTACCACTCTTTCTACCTATACTTCTGTTCTTCAAGCCTCTTAGAGAAATAATATTACTCATTTATTCATTATTGTTAGAAGCAGCACACTTTGCAATACAACAGCGAACAGGCTAGAATAACTTACACAAGGATTGTAAAATAATAAAATAAAACTTCTCTCTTCCTGATCGCACCTACGAACATAAATATGTTTAACAGGCATTTTTCCAACGAATTTGGGAATGATTGAAAGTGGTATCAGTGCAACAATAGCCGCTAGAGTTACACAAAAACCACGCATCGATTTCAGCAGGCACAGCCTTTCTTCAAAAGAATAGAGAACAAGAAGGTTGTTTCTGGGCCTTGCTGTATGGCTAGGTATGCATCGCCAGTGTTCCAAATATCTTGAAGGTGGGTCGAAATCCCGTCTTCACCTCTCCAAAAGTTAGGAGTCCCACGGACTATATGGCTTATGAACAAACCCTTTGATCTCTGCATATCTGGTCTCTCTTCCACTGTGTGTTGATACTCAACTGAAACTCACCGCCTGCATCAAAAAGACACGAGCTGTCTTTTCGAAGTCTTTCATGCAGAAATACAGTCAGAAATTTGCCGGCAGTTATGCAACAATACGCTGGACGGTCACCGTTGATGGCGCGATGGGTAGCTTCCAAACTATATCAACATTTTGTCATGCACAGTGAAACATATTGACTAGTGCAAACACAGGCAGGGACCAAAGCAAGACTAAGAGACAGAACACACGCTAGTGTCCTGTCTCTTGTGTGTCCTGTCTCTTACTCTTGCTTTGGTCCCTGTCTGTGTTTGCGCTAGTCAATATGTTTCACTGCTACAACTAACTAGCCCAAATGAAAGCCTAAGTCATGCACAGTCCAGTTTCACTGAAAAAGAAACACCATGAACTTCATTTCCAAGAAATTATTAAGCGCAAATCAGCGAGTTTAGAGACGCAGCATCTCCGGACGTGCATGCAGATCATTCTCAGAAGTTGAACCTGAACTACGTTACACGTCAGCCCGGTGTCTCCTCTTTACGCACATGCCATTTTTGCTTTATTTTCTTTCTGCTTACTTTATTTCTTCTTTGCTGCTCTGCTGCTTATGAGTCTGTGTGAAAACTCTGCTATTTTTCTTGAAAGCCGCCATCAGTTACACCGTAAAATAAACTGAACACCTCTACTTCCGGCCGAGCTCCCTTAATTACACAACACTTACGCGTCCCAACATTAAAAAAGAGAGGGCTCAACAAGCTGCTGTGGCAGTCTCTGCCTGCGGCTCTCCTTTCTGAGAACATCGCAAAACACGCAGCCAGCCACTGCATGATTCCCTGTGCCCAAAGAAAACATGACGATCGAGACTACTTAGCAGAGCTCAGGGACACGTCTCGAATAGTAGCAGCGAAAAAAAAAAAACAACAAACTCAAACATATAAACAGCAAAACGAGAGCTTAATTTCCGGCAGGTTGTTTAGCCGCACAGTGCACCCGAGTTCCGCCGTCGGCGTTCTCCCTTCATGCGAACACACGCGGCTCCGGGAGAACAAACAAGCTGCTTCACCGAAAGCGCGAGTTATGAGTCAGGTGTGCCCGCGCACTAGTAAAGCTTTCCCTGAACCGTGAAAACCTCGGCGGCTGGTCTGTTGCTTCGCAACAAGAGCGTGGCGCTGCCATCGCCGTCGGCAGTTGGCGCGCCGAGCGTGTGCACAGCTGCTGGGCAGCCGAGCGAAACTCATAAAGCGAAAGATACGCAGAAGAACGGCCCCCTCCAACTTTTATAGCCGCGCAAGCTGGAGCATTGCCCGGCTGGCGTTCGTTGTACGCGGAGAGCCGCGGTTAGCGGACTGTGTGTTGTAACCACCAAGCATTGCGACATCGTGGTCCAGGTAAAGAGTGCGTGTGCTAGCTTCGCGGTGAGCGTGCCCGAGAGAACGCCACCGTAATTTAGGTGCCGTTAATTTCGCGATTTAGGTTGGCATTGACGAAGACAAGTAGGGGGCGTTTGTGGTGGTGAAGCCGCAGGGACGGCTGGAATCGTTCTTGCTGCACTGTCGCTGGAGCTTGCTTGAATTTTTGTGAAGCGAAAGCTTCACTACGCTAGGTTTTGAAGAGGGCAGCGTCAGTGCAGTCACGTGACATGTGTCACGTGGTGTCACGTGCAGGTCATGTGACCCACTGACGTCATCACA
Source organism: Amblyomma americanum (assembly GCF_052857255.1). Classification (NCBI taxonomy): domain Eukaryota; kingdom Metazoa; phylum Arthropoda; class Arachnida; order Ixodida; family Ixodidae; genus Amblyomma; species Amblyomma americanum. The sequence goes on from NC_135502.1 coordinate 35,831,704, forward strand.
ATCTGCCCACCGCGGCAGGTGGCAACTGCCCCAACGGGCATCGGGCATTTCATCGACGCTTTAAAGATAATCCGTTCAGAAATATGTCTGGCGTTTATAAAAGTAGCCATGCTTCTCACCAGGGTTAACCGAAGTTTAAACCGTAGGTAATTTTTTTTCTTCGGCTGATTTGATTCCTAACAGCTTAAATCTGAGTGAACCCATTCTTGGGCTTTCTAACAGGCAGCGGTTTTTCAGTAAAATAAAAAAGGGATGGCTTCACTGTTCCCCAGAAAATGATCGAACGTCATCGGAAGGTGCAGTGGTTACATGGTGGTAAGAGCAAGGAACTTTAGGAATAAAAAGCTGATAAATATAATGAAAATAAGCGCACATGAAAGATGTTTACCTGTTTTGCATATATTCAGGCTTCCGTACATAATATATGCCAGATTTAAAAAAAAAAAACTTGTGGTGCGCAAACTAATGGCCTAATCGAGAGCAAAGATCACACGAATGCGGATCATGGTTCTCGTTTTTTTTTATCGTAAATAAACATAGATGGTTGTCTGCATTTTCTGGAGTTGAGAATAAACTGCGGAGACGGCTGGGCATACAGTCTTTGCAGACGCGAGCCAGACCGCTCATCGAAAAGGCTGCTCTATTTGTCGGACAAAGAAGCAACCGAAAGCTCAGCTCGGCGGATGAGGAAGCTGCGCGTTTGTTATGAAGGCTACTTTCGCATTTTTCGGCGTTTTTGTTAGAGGAGTGATAACTTCATTTTGATTTAAATTTTAGTGAACAGACGAAAGGGCACCTTCACAGAACCGCAAAACTTGCCCCTACCGAGACAAGCATGTCAGTTGTTCTCTAACATGGAGGTGCGCAGCCCGTTGTTTCGGCTGCGCAGCCAGCCTTCTCAAAAACTACACTTGTGAGCGGAACCAGTTTTTCATTAATTGCAGTAAATGCAGGCAGGTGCAGATGTTAAAATATTTCCCAAAGATCGTGGACCATAAATTGCTACCTTGTGAGTGATGCTTGTTCTCGATTAAACATTCTGCTTACACACAGAAACATCCAAGTTCTGGCAGATGCTGAATGCAAAATGCTAAATTCTTAGTCTTAGTGCAGTTGAGATTGTTGAGAGTTAATAAAAAGAATAAGAGCGACGTGCATTGTGCTTGTGTAAGTGGTCTCTTTATGTATTCACAGTTTCCTGTTTAAAATTTGCATAGCTCTACTACAAATAGAACTAAATATCTTCGAGTTGGATTCTTATTATGCTTATGATGCTAGGATGCTTAGCATGTTCGGGTGCTCTCTTCGATGTGGTAGGTGTCTGAAACCAACGCCACTGCTTCCGATAAATGATAGATCGAGTCAACGTAAAGGACACCTGATCAAATACTCGCGCGCAGCTCTTATAATGACCATAAAACGCTGAAAGAGATAAAATTTTAGTTAAAGCCAAAGTGCAAAATTTAAGGACAAATAATAATTGGTTTTTTTGGGGGGAAAGGAAATGGCGCAGTATCTGTCTCATATATCTTTGGACACCTGAACCGCGCCGTAAGGGAAGGGATAAAGGAGGGAGTGAAAGAAGAAAGGAAGAATAGGTGCCGTAGTGGAGGGCTCCGGAATAATTTCGACCACCTGGGGATCTTTAACGTGCACTGACATCGCACAGCACACGGGCGCCTTAGCGTTTTTCCTCCATAAAAACGCAGCCGCCGCGGTCGGGTTCGAACCCGGGAACTCCGGATCAGTAGTCGAGCGCCCTAACCACTGAGCCACCGCGGCGGGGTTTAAGGGCAAAGTGAATTCAGTATTCTAATATTGCTCGGCAGATCTTGCGCACTCTTTGTCAGATTAGTTACGTTTTCCTATAGTGATTTAAATGATCTGCCCTCCACTCTGTGTCCTTGGTGCACTTCGTCAACGGCGTAAAAATAACTTACACATAAAAAATCGGCCCGAGCATGCTGAAGCCAGTTAAAAAATTCTAAAATAAGAACAAGCGACTGTAAGGCCAAGTATCTTCAGCTTGATGAGATTGTGATTGGCCCCTACAGACGTCATTTTGATCTCTTTTTCAGTTCCATGCGAATGAAACCTCAGCTAATATCCATCCTCTTTGATGTATCGACACGCGTGGACGCTGGTAGATCCATCACATTTTTTATCGTAGTGAAGGACTACAGCCTTGTACCGAGATCGCAGACGTTATCGGGTGTGGTCCAGCGTAGAACGAAGAGCGCCTACATAAAGCGGAGGCGACTGCATACACCTTGCCTAATCAGCGTCGCAATGTAGCGGCTCCGGTGAAGTCACGTCGCACCCGCTCATGAGGAATGAGAGAGAGAGAGAGAGAGAGAGAGAGAAAAGAATGAAAGGAAAAGAATAAGCGACAAAGCAAAGTAGCAGCGCTAGTACGAGGGAGGAAGAGCTTCCTGCAAACACAAAGAGTGCACATATGATCGGGAGGGCCGGGGCTACGGCCAGCGCCGCACAAAAGTGAAACGAGAGACTGGGTCAATGACAGAAGGCGAGGGTAAAAGAACAAAGCCAGGCGACGGGAAAGAGGAAGGTAACGAAGGACAGCGAAAAAAAAGAAGCAGAAAAAGAGCGAACAGTCGAGAACACGATAGGGCTTCAAAGGCCGGCTCGCCGGCGCGCGAATTTCTGGGTAACAGGCCCGTCGAGCCGCCGCTTATTTGATTGAGCGAGCCGAGATTTCGAAGTAGCGTTCTGTTGAGCGCCGCTGGTTCACGGCCTTTGTTCACTTGAGCGCCGATGGCCGGTCGTATCGCCTATACTTTCTTATCTCAGCTTTTGTCGTCTTCTATATTCCTTCCACCCTTGCTGAGATCGGCACGCATGTAACGCCCGTTCGTTCGATATTTACAGCCCGGGCAGTTGTGCTCCCGCTCCCAGACTCTGGGTTTGATCTTTTTTTTTACCTGTATTACTGGACAATACTTGCAGCTTTTGTGGCCTGTCAGCGCCAAAAAAGGACTACTGCGAAGTTGCTGCAGTGAGGTAAGGTAATGAAGGCGTATACTTTTGCGTAGTATGAATTGACCGTACATTGTATTAGGTATGGTGCAACGCCATTGCGCATCATTGCTATATAAAGGTTTCACAAGCATCATCGTCTGTGTGCTGAACGCCTTTACATCTGCCCGGCAGTTAGACATCGCCTTACATTATAGGCGACTACCTTCGAAGAAGTTCGTTTCAATAAAGAGCCTGTTTTAAAAAATGACTGAAATCTGTGGGCCCTCATACTGTAATACCCCGATAAACCAGTGCCTAAACTATTCCACCCCTGTCTGTGTCCATGCCATCCATTATTCAAGTGCAGTAATTAATTAAAACCAAAATGCTACATTTTTTTTTCTTAATTCTTAGCAAGCGTCTACGGCACGGCTCTTAGCATCGGCTTCTACGACACTTCGCTACAAAAGCGCTTATATTATGCTTTATATTTCCTATCGGCTTCTTTAAATTCTTTTTTATATCCTTTTTGGTGCTTTCCGCTCAGTAGAAAAAATAAAAAAGTGAATTGATTTACTTGCCTCTCAACAGCCTGTTCTCTACTTCCTGACAAAAACGTCCAGCTTCTCATACAGCGGAAGCCATCAAAATTTATGCTCCCGATAAGCCAAAAAAAAATCATCGCTCATCGGCCGAAGGCGCCGGCCTGGTCGACTTTCGCAGGAAAGGGCCTCGATTGCCGTTATTATCCTGGGCACTTCGGTGGCCTTCCCTTATTATTACACGCCCTGCCCCGTTTCCACTGACCAAGCTCATTTCCGGACGTTACGCCTCCTGCGGGCTCCCGCTTACGCTCCAGCAAACGCTCACGCACACTCACGCATGCGCATTCAAACATGCACGTGTATATATCGCCGCTTAAAGAGAAATGAGGAAATATTGGGGATCCACGGAATAAAAAGAGAAAAGAGGAAGGAAGGAAGTAAAAATGAAGGAAGAAAGTGCTCTCGGGGCTTATTCCGAAGGCACGTGGCCTTTCATTTGATGATGAACGACCATGGCGAAGAGCCGGCACCGTGCCTGCCTCTGGTCGGAACGCAAATCCATTCGTTCTTTAGCGCGGTTCCGCGCGCGCTCTCCACGGTTTATGAGAATCAGGAGTGCTCTCCATCTGCCGGCCGCGCCTTGCATAACTCCTCGTTTATTGTGCGGAATTGAATCGCGGGGGGACAGCGCCGCTTGCCCTCTCTTTTTCTCTCCCTCTGACCCGAGTTCCGGGCCTCTGTCTTCCAGCAGCGGCGAAGGGAAAGGGGACGCCCGCAGGGCAGAGAGGGTTGCGTTCACTTTTGGACGTGAATGCTTCCCCTCCGGTTTCGAACGATTACCTGACGTAAATTAATATTCGCGCTAACGTCGCGTCGAGATTATTATTTATTGCTGTTGCTAATGAATGCGTAATCACCACGGACGTCTGCCTGTTAAGCACTAATATTGTCACGCAGCCTCACAAACACGCGACGGGGCGGCCTCAAGGACAAACTCTTATGAAAGCGGGTTCTTGCGTAAAGGATATGAAAAGCCGGGAGAGCGCTCCTATATTGACACAAGCGGTAGGGTATAACGCTCAGGAACAGGCGTTAAGAACATTTCACGAAACACATAAACTATGCAAGTCCCCGGCTTACTATATATAGGTAAAGGTGAACCACTGGCGGGTAACCTGGTACCTGGTTCACAATGCTTGCATTGGCTCAGGTCTGTTTGCTGTCAACCAGAAGATAAACTGCATTCCCAGTAGCTGTTGTGACTGGTACAGACCGCAGCACTACATAATTAAAACCGTACTTGCACAACATCGCTTTTAATAGTGGTGAATTTTCTTCTGAACACAAAATCGTCTCACAGCATTCCACGTGCCATACGCCCGCAGAGGCCTATTTGCGCATTATGCAGAGTTCTTGCGGTTTTGGGGAGTATTTTACGGTTTGGTTCTGCGCCATTTCGTGCATACTTTGCTTGTTTAGCTGTGAATAAACTTATTATAAACTATTTTAAACTATTATCTTTTGTCCCACAGGGTCGTTAGGAGTTAGCAGGGGCTCGTGGTGCTGCGACACCACTGATCCAAGAGAGAGTGCTTTCTGCCCGCTCGTGCCTTGCTTTGTCATACTTTTAGAAGGCTTATATCTTCCAGCTTACTCAGGACGATGGGAAAATCTAAGTTGAATGTATTTGTACGCACTTTCTTCTCGTTTCTTCGCGCTCTTCCCGATGCAGCCAGATAACTGAAACTGCCAGACGCATTGCTGGACTGCTGCGGCACAAGTACCGCGTTCATCTCGATAGCAGCTGCAAGTGCACTACGCGTGTTTGGGATTGGCTTTCTACCCTTTCATCATTAGACACCGTTTTATCCACCCTTCAAAAGGCGGTAAACAGATAGTCTTTGGGACCTCGCGAGATAAGACGCCCACAAATGAGAGCGGGCCATTTGCGTGGCAGTTGGGCACTTTGATAGCGTTAATTGATAAAGTTGTCTTCCAAATGCGAGGCGACGGAAGAGAAGATCTTTCATGCCTTCGCGCGAATACTAAATCTGCATTACGATAGGCGAAAAAAAGTGCAAATTTATAGTCACACGCTGCAGTGTGACTTTCGAACCAAACCACATTGTGCAGGAGACTGCAAGCAAAAAGTCTTCGTTTCATTTTTTTTTAGTTTTTTCATGCTACAGGAGGAAGAATACGTGTAGTTGGTGACTTATCTCGGCTGTAGGAGCCCCAATACGAACTTGAGTTTCGCCATGCGCCGATCAGGATCCATGGCGCGTTTTTAAACGGCCCTTTTCCATTTATATTTTTTTTCATAAAAATTTGCCTCAGGCTACGCAGTGCAACAATGAAACGTTCGCTTATTCAGAAGCAGAATTCCATGAGTGGACGCCGTGCTGATAGCAAGCACCGCGAGGCGGAAGGTATGCTTCCTGCCTCCGGTACCCTCCATGACACGAAATTCCTCGCTGACGTCAACATGCTTTCGCATGACGTCAGCAGAATAGAAGGTAGGATAGTGACGTCTACAGCGAAGAAAAATAAATAAAATTTATCCCGAAGATGCGTGTAATTGAACCAATGACATTCAGATTGCGAAGTGAGCACGCAATCGATGAGCCACAAAACCGTGCTGCTTCTTGCCGAAGAAAGGGTGAACCTAGTGTATGTGTTTCCTTACGACTGTATTGTAATGAGTAGGTGTGTCATTCGAAAGGGAGGAATCTTTAATGAACCTCGCAACAGCGCTGACCATGAGACAGTGCTTTCGAATTCAAAACATGTAAAGAGTCCTAAGTGCCCTCCTTGACTTTTTTTTTTTTTAGTAGTCGTTGCAAGATGACTCTGTTCAATAAAAGAATCGAAATTGAGAAATCTAAAACAACATCGACTGTGAGTGAAGAAGCATTAGTGAAGCGTTATTTAACACAGATTTATCACTAGAGCACTTTATTTCTGTGTATTTTATTTTCAGTTGAAAACCTGGGCATAGAATGCCGCGAGGTACACAAATTGGACTGTATTCTAATTCTCGCAGTAGCTGCTGTGGCAGGTGCGAATAGTGGGAATTGTATGTGGAAGGAGTTCAGTGAAGTTGCACTCAATGGGTTAAATTGTGCGGAGCGAGATACCAACTGTGGTAGCAGCACAGGTGCTTAAGCTTTCTTATCCCTTTTGTATTACTGAGACTGCTCTTTCTGTGCAGCTTATTAGAGGCATTTACATTTCTCACAAATTTAATACTACAATTGTGTTCTTTAACCTTTTACTCTCGTGCTAACAACGATTTCGCAACAAAATTAGCTCGTTTATTGAACGTCACAACTTCATCTCTTCTGCTTATTCTACGCGCTATAGCTGGACAGATAGCAGTTACGGCGATAATCTCTTGATTTGAGGGAATTCATAACCAAGTCTACGCGACAGAGTTCGTGCGGATGCCTCACAGTGGCCTGAAATGCCCTTGCATAAAGTTTCCAGCTAAAGATGAGTCTTCCTTTTGTTCATTCCCTATAGGACAGCTAAGAAACCTTGCGTCACTCTCTCGATAATTATTACCCGAGAGTTTCTTGAAAGAGCGGGAGCTAATACTTATTCCATCGGTTGCTATGCTACGCTTCAACTCGCAAAGAAACTTTCTTTCTTTCGAACTTCTGAAAGTTATTAGCGGCGTTCCACTAACTTTCTGTCCAACGTTACACATTATACTTTCCGCATTAAAACTCCTCCAACAGGCCCGTCCGCATCATTTGAGTTATACTTCCCGTTGCCGCTCACCATCTGCATGTTCGTCGCATTGCGTTTCGCGCAGCAGTCATCTTCAACAGGGCGCGAACTGTTGTCGAGGAGCGGATATCGATTATGAGGGCCTGGCCCGTCCTGTAGCAGCAGTTCGCTCACGCGAGTCTTATGCGGGCCGTGCTCGCGTCAGTGGCAGTTGCCGACCATGCCTTGCGGCTGCCGCGGCAGCACCGCAGCTTCGCGTCCCTCGCTCGCATACAAATGAGGCTGGCGCGCGCGAGCGCTCAGCTCTTCTCTCGGGTTCGGGCCTTGCGCATGGATGCGCTCGCGCTATTCGATGTTTTTTTTTTCTTGCCGATTCCTCGCGCTGGTCACTGCTTTCGGCCGTACGCGTTAGCATTATTCGCCGCACGCGCCATATCAGGGAGAACAAAATGCGGACTCTCGCCCCCATCGAAACGCCTCCTAGCTACTCTACTTTCGGGCCCCTCGTTCTACGTTTCCAGAAAACTCTTCCTCCTTTGCCCTCGCAGCTAGCTTGTACCGTTCGAAGCCAATAAGCCGTAGCTCGAGGCAAGGTTAAAGAAATGCAGGGTTGAGGTTGAATGCAAGAGGAATACAGAGAGAAGAAAAAGCCTCGAAGTTAAGTTGGAACGAAGAAGCTATGACGCAGGAATAAGAAAGTAGCAGATTGCAACATTATCTCGTAATGCTAGCTACAAGCACTGGCCATCAGTTGAAAGCTCTATTTCACTCGGCAGATTGGACGAATTGCGTAAATGTCAGAGTGATTTAGGCTTTCGAATGTACTCTTGAATTTGACACCCACATTGACACCCGCACCATTCGTATTTTATCTAGCTTTAAAAGAATACTTTTATACCAGTGTCCCACGAACTGTCTCAGGTTTGGTTTGGCTTGTGGGCTTTAACGTCCTAAAGCGACTCAATCTAGGAGGGACGCCGTAGTGGAGGGCTCCGGAAATTTCGACCACCTGGGGTTCTTTAACGTGGAGTGACATCGCACAGTACACGGGTCTCTAGAATTTCTTCTCCATCGAAATTCGACCGCCGCGGCCGGCATCAAACCCGTATCTTTTGGGCCAGCAGCCGCGTACCATAACCACTGAGCCACCGCGGCGGGTCGAACTGTCTCAGTGGTCATTTAACTGATGGAAATAAAGAAGTTGTTGTTATTGTATGGCCTTTAACACTGCTGAAGGACTCTCTACTGACAAAACGTGCTCAGTTATGCACGAAATTAGCTATATGCTAAAAAAAACATGGTCGATTGTCATGAGCATCTGTTCGATATGCGGGAAGTATTAGTTCGTATCCTACGCGGCTGCTGGAGACATTGTGGACTTTGTGTGCGCGCGCGTGTGAGCGTGAGTGTGAGTGTGTGCGTGTGCGTGTGCGCGTGTGTGCGTGTGTGCGTGTGGGCGTGTGTGCGTGTGCGCGTGCGCGCGTGTGTGTGTGCGTGTGTGTGTGTGTGTGTGTGTGTGTGTGTGTGTGTGTGTGTGTGTGTGTGTGTGTGTGTGTGTGTGTGTGTGTGTGTGTGTGTGTGTGTGTGTGTGTGTGTGTGTGTGTGTGTGTGTGTGTGTGTGTGTGTGTGTGTGTGTGTGTGTGTGCGCGCGCGTGTGCGCGCGTGTGCGTGCGTGCGTGCGTGCGTGCGCGTGTGTGCGTGTGTGTGCGTGTGTGCGTGTGTGCGCGCGCGTGTGCGTATGTGCGCGCGCGTGTGTGCGTGTGTGTGTGTGTGCGTGCGTGCGTGCGTGCGTGCGTGTGTGTGGGGGGGGGGGGGGTAGAGAGATAAGTTATTTAATGAAAAACAGCGTTGAGGAAAGGGTATGGCTGGCAAGTTTTTTGCCGTGGGTACGTAATCAGCTAATCACTAGCCTGCCACTCAGTTTTCTAGAGCATTATTCCATTTTCGCTGCGGTGAACATGCGGCACGTTTAAAATATCAGGGTGCCTGATCACCACGCATTAGCGCCGTTGTTAACTGCCGATCGGGGCCCCTGGAGACACCATCTGTGTTTCCCGCTGCTATAGCGGATAGGCCGGTGCAAATGTACTCACTGTCTCGTGCTCCCCGCCATTGGAGTGCAGCGCTTAGGCAGATGACCACTCTGTCACTAATTTCCATTTGCTAATGCAAAGATTAATCTTAAGCTTGTTACGAGCTTGCAGAGGCCTTCCTGATTTCGACAGCAACCGAGCCGCAATACAGATAGCGCAAGATATCTGTTGCAGTAGAGTTGCCATAATTATATATAAGAGACAAGAATGGATGCTTACTGGGGGACATCTCTTAGGACAGATATGCCACACTTGATTGTACAGGTCGATTACACAGCACTGTGCACACCGTTTCTTAATTTATTTGCACAAGTATAGAAGCTACAACCGGTGCCATCAGATCACGGGGCGAATTACCAAAATCGTTAGGACATTAGAATGCTGCATGGTTGGCTTGCAGAGAGACGGGTATCATACGCCAGGCTGGCGGCAGTATCGGGATCACTCACGATCCACTGTTACGTGCAGCATCTTTTAAAAATTCGAGCTCTGCTTTGCACTAGGCCACTAGAGCTTCAACATCAGTGGAAACATACGGTGACACAAGGCGATGCCACGATACTGTTTTCCGGCGTGGGATCCGGAGAGCTAGAAGGGAGTTCTCCCGCCTTATAAAATTCAAGAGACTCCATTGGTCTCCAAATGGTGGCAGTGGCAGTTGACGACACTTGTGGGTGCTTATGTGCATGCGTGCTGGAAGACATCTGCTAGGTCACAGACTTATGGCACAAACTCGCGCTTATAATTATTATTCAAGCGTAGATACGGTGCAGCAATTGCCGAAATAATTGCTCACGGCTAATCCCATCTGTAGCTTTCAACAATTTCAACCTCAACCTGAACAGAATATGGACTGTACAACAAATTATGTATCATGGCAGCAAAAGTTTTTCTTCTCTACAAGCCATCAGCTTATAAACCATATCTGAGCTCAATACGTATCACACGTTTTTGTCGATTGGAAAAGGCAGCCGATATTTGCTCTGTTGTGGCTGCTTAGGTGTCGAGTTAACAAACAAGACTCGTCGTTCGCCACAGCGCCAAGGCTAGCCTGGCAAACTCAGAAGCCACGGTTTGTGCTCGGAGAGCCAGATATTAAAGCGCTGGATGACAGCTGGCTGCAATGTCACTGCGCGATAACATGTTCCTCGGCCTAGGCGTCAGCTTGTTCGCAGATTATCACTTTCTGCTCTTGTCGCATGCTTTCTAGTGATGTAGTAAGTGTATTTCCCTTACCGCAAAAAAATACAAATAGCCTCTAACTATTGCAGGCCGTATGATCCGGGGATCGTTAAAGGGAGATTAAGTAAAGAACTAATTCATTGTTAAGATATTTAAATTCCCACATGAATATTGTGTCATGAAAAACAAAGTAAACAGTTATGTGGCTGTGCTGCCGCACGTCTTCTGGATGATGTCAGGACGGCGCCAAAGGAACAAGGACGAAAGAGGCACAAGAACACAACAGGACAGGCGCCAACTTGCAACTCAGCTGGCGCCTGTCCTGTTGTGTTCTTGTGCCTCTTTCGTCCTTGTTCCTTTGGCGCCGTCCTGACATCATCCAGAAGCTATGCCCTAACTAGCCCAAATCAAAGTACTTCTTCTGCTGCACGTGGCCTAATGACGCACAAGCCACAGTCCGTAGTTTAGTCGTGTAGTGCTGCGCTTTAATATGTAATATTTGTCCACTTTCGCCAAACTGTAAGCAGGTTATATATGCTAGTGAACTGCTTATACTATGTTTCTTGCTTAATGTTGGCCAGATTCAGTCAGTACTACTTCCATACAGATAATTCCTAGCGTGCGCCCGTGTGGCCTTGGGTGCGTTTGTACGTCTGTGCGAGCTTTTAGGATTATAAATCACTTTGCGTAACCAGAGTTTGGGAGGTTCTGGGGAAGAGCATAAAAGAGCGCACGAAACAGCGTGGACGGTTTTCTGCATCTATGACAGCTGTGAATAATGGGAAACGGCTTCCCCCGCGTGTCTGCTCAGCCTTTGTTTTTGTTTTTGTTTGTCAATATTATTGTTTTGCGCTTATTTTGGTTCCGATACGTTGGATGGCGAAGTAATGCTTCCGCAAAATGAGTCCCTTGAGCGTGCGATCAGCGGGAGCTGGCGTTTAGACAAAGCACTTCGAATTAGCCTTTTTCTTTGCCAGAACACTGCACGTTTCCCGTGGAATGAAACATGTGGAAGCTTTCGCCGTCACAGTCTGCTCGTTTTTTTTACACCCAGTTTCTCTTGGTCACTATTTTTTCTGTAATAAATGTGGCGTTTATCCTTTTTAATGTCCTGCGTGAATGCAACCGCCAGGGAACGAATGGCCGTTTACGGGCATTTTTAAAATTCGAATAACACGTAATAAATAGTTTTTTAAAATTTTCTTGAAAACTTTGCTCATAGACGAAAACATGTCATAACTTCATAACTAACACCATTTTGTCATTGTTTCTGCTAGTGATATTCTAATATAAAAAAATAATTCCATGAGTTGGGAATTCTAGAGAAAAAAATAAACCTTCCTTAATTCATATTGTTGCTTCATTTGAAACAAGACAACGGAGTTTTGCGGGGAAAGGTCGGTGTTCTCGCATAGCTGTCTAGGACAACTTATATTAATAGCGGGGCAGACGAACCACTTTTTTCAGATTTAATGACATGTCTCTTGGTGTCATGTAGCGACTGCTAGCGTATGGCCTGTGGTAGAACAGTAATGCTTTCATTAGCGTTCACTAGCCTGCATTTCAATGCTCTGATAGGTTATTCCTTTTGATGTTCGGTTGTTATTTTGTACCTTAAGCAACCTGTCTGCGCAACTTTATAACATTTTCCCCGTCATAACGTTTATTTGCTAATACAGCTCAGTGCCCACGACAAACGACGACGTTAGGGTGAGACCAAGCACAAGCATGTGGAAAGCCTACGTGGATTAAATTCATGGCGTTACCTGCATCCGTTGATGACAAACAGAAAACTCTCCTAACTGATGCCGGCGTTAGTGGGCGGTACCATTTTTTTTAAATGGGAAGCACCGCTACGTAAACGACCAGCATTCAGTTTTGACGAGGGCGCATCAGGGAGGCGGAAAACTGCGTATGTTGGTAACCTGTGCTTTGGGGACCAGGTGGTGTTGGCGTACACTGCTCGAGCCAGTCGCATGATGCAGGCCTGTGTAGCAAGGAGCGCAATTGCAGTGACAAGCTTTTGTCCTATGTGATGCAAATTTTTACCAGAGGGTGCGGGACTCGCATTTTCAGTCACACTGTGGAAACAAACTAAAATTACTCGGAATCAATAGGAACCGTGTTCTAATCAAAAAGAGACCATTCTCACTGAAAACAAATTTTTAGGCTATAAAAATAGAAAGAAATACCGGTGCTGCTATCACTGCCTGATTTCTGCAAGTAAAACGTGTGCGTAGGAATTGAGTGTTAGGTGCGGATCGCATAGGCTACGCTACGCTGCCATTCCCTTCGAAACAGTGATAACCCGTAGTTTTTCAGTAAAGATGTCGGGAGTTTTAATGACTGGTGGGAAGATTCTTAAATACAATTTTCTCGCCGATAAATGCTTTTTTTTTTGCTTCTGGACAAACATCAACATAGCGAGAGAGAGGCAGATTCGATTTTTACACAGAACAATAATTCGACGGAGTTTTCTTCAGTACCCTTTGAAAGCTTATGGGAAAATCTTTCTTCCAGAGGTTTTAGTTTTTATTACGGATTTGATTTCTATAACTGTCCTATAAACTAGAAAGCTAGCAAAACATTTTCTTTTTTTGTTATCGAAAGCAGTAGAGATCAGAAGACGAAATGTGCAGCGCAAAAAAAAAAAAAACGCACCGACGACAGAGGACAAACACAAGCGCTGACTTTGGTCGTCCGCGCGTTTTTTTTTTTTGCGCTGCATATTTCCTCTTCTGTGACGAACCAACAGGCCCAAATCACTGCGTTTCATCAGTAGTGATCGCATAGCCTTCGATGAAACAAGTGGTTGAAATTCGTCTTGCTACACCATTTCCTGGTAGTTCACTCTTGCTACACGAAGGAAAAAAATTATTTAAACCAGGCAACGGCGTCTGTGTAGCGTTGGCGGTGGAGGCTGCGTTGTTTTGATGTTTACTACGTTCTCGCCACAGTGCGGCCCACCTAGCATGTAGTACCCCTCCCGAGGCGGCAGTTCTGCAAGTTGAAGGTTCGCGCTCAAGACGCCGTTGCCGGCGCCGTTCTCAACGTCTCGGTCTTCGTCACCCGTAATTCCTCTCTCTGGCTACGTTTCTCGCTCGACGGCGAGCACAACTGGGTAGAGGACTAATAAAAGGGTAATAAAAGAGTAGCTGCTCTGCCATCCGCGGTGGTTTTTTGGCTTCTCCTTTTATTCTTCCGGCCACAGGCAAAGTGAATCTTGGCTGAACTCCCTCTCAATGTGCACTTCGTTTCCGGGAGCTGCAGCTGCCATGGGAGAGAGAGAAACGCAGAACCGATCAGAAATGTTCACATGGCCGATGGCCTTCGCGGCTCCAATAGCGAGCGGTGGGCGGCATCGCTGCGTTTCTGTCTTCTTTCAACCTCTCTGTCGCCGATAGGGTCCCTCCATTTCGTCGCACTACTTCTTTCCTTCTTTCTCCCATCGCCGTCCCTCCATTAGTTATCTCATCTTTCTCTCCTGTCTGCTTCATTCGGTGACCTTGAATGGGCTTCATCCATTCAACTGCTCGAGGTGGATCCATTTAAAAGCACATGCCGTAAAAAAAAAAAAAACGAGTGCAGCTTTCATGAGTTGTGAAGCCCCCCATTAAAATGCCTATTTGCGAAAGCCAGACCACTTTTTGATAACGGCTAAATGAAATTAATCAATTAAATTGAAACAAATGCTAGCACTGGAATTGTTCAGTGATTAAAATACTCCGAAGTTTTAATTTTTTGTGTAACCTGAACAATCACTCTTGAACGCGACAATTTTTTAAATATTTATTAAGCTTGTACCAGAATTTTGGTACGGATCCAGGAACTCGCGAACGCATTGAGGCAATGTTTACACACTGTTTATCGCCTGAGCACTCTTGCATTTGTCTGCACAAACAAGTCCGAGAAATGAGATCATTCTGCCTGCATCGAGGATGTTTTCTGGCTGTCAAAACAGTGGGCCCCTATTTTCATTCTTAAGGAGGAAACATTGTGCATTTCTGGGGATTGCGACGCATTTCATTTCCGCCTCAAGTCACCGCTCTGCAACGTTCCATTTGAGACAACTTTTTTCTCATTGCAGTTTCTTATATTGAAACATTTTGTAGTGATGAAACTTTTTTTTTTACATACATTCACTCTTCATGCACTTCTAAATTGTTTTCTCTTTCACGTACCCTGTAAATCCATCCAGGTAAAAGTATTCATCCTTTCGACGATAACAAATAAGCGTGGAAAACGCACATAAACTCACATCCAGCGCTGCTCCTGAATGTTTCCAACAGTGAAAATCGTTTCCGGGGTTTGAGTCCAAAGGAGGCTCGCGAGTTGTATCCTTCAAGTCAGTGGCAGGGAAGTGCCGTTGTTTGACAAGTCTGATGACCTAGTTTGCTCTTTCATTCCACGCGCATACGCTAATGGACCAAATGTGCAATGTAAGATAGCGCGTACGGCAACGCAGTTCCTACCATTCTGCGAGAGTGCGCCAGGCAGAGGTCCGACTGTGCGTCATATAGGAAGATACTGTTGTACAGGTGCGGACATAAGTAAACGGAGCACGCTATTCCGCATTAAGTTCATTCACGCCACCTCTATCAGAAAGGATGAAACATTTTCTGTCCATTAGAAAGCGCCACAAGCGTCCACTACCAACATGCACATACCATAACTAGCAGTTCCTATCAGACACCGCGTGAAAGATTTTAGAAGGCAGTAGCGTGCTTCGTATAATTTAATCCGCACCTTTACCTAGCACGGAATAGTTGAAAGAGATAAAACCGCGAAAAGTGCTATTAAACATCGGAGCACTCATCCACGGTGTATGAAGTGCTCAGGGACCTGGGCGCCGGGAATACAGCTGCATGAGAAAAAAAAAGCAGAAACCATGCAAAACTAAGAGATCAGAGATAAAGTTTCACGACCTGCGGTATACAGACTGTTGCCGCCTTACCTCTCTATTACTTCTTTAAGCTAAGAAGAAGCGAGCGAACATTTTCTGGCGCGTATAAGCAACAGTGTAGGTCAGGCATGCAGCCGAAGTGAGGCCTAAGCCGTGTGGCCTTGTCTATTGACTCGAGACCGTCTAAAGCAACGTGACCGGAGTACGCATTTGGCTGATAGTTCGCGGTTCTTCGATAGACCTGGCACAAGGGCGTGATGTATCAAGGAAGGAAATAAAGAAGTTAGGAGCGGAGGCGTCAAATTAAGGCCGCTGTGCAAGCCTAAGCTTCGACACCGACCACCTCTCGCAAGCCCCGCCCCCTGGCCTCCGCCGTCCGTCTAACGTCATTCGAAACGACGCACGTCACTGGCATAATTGCGCACGTACGCAACGGTTTCCTCTTGGCAGTAGGCAAAGCGCAAGCCAGGCACCTTGCGCTAATCGAATAATGCTACTCAAACGAGTAGCGATTACGGCGCTGCGCGTGCATGGAATTAACTCTAGTCGAAGCTGGCACCGGGATATAATGCCGTTGAGGGTAAGTTTTTCGTATGGCCCCTTTTTCTTGCGAACAAAGGCAGATACTTCAGTGAAAGGACGGAAGAGAGGAAGTGGAGGGGGAGTGCGCTCGGGAAGTGGGAAAAGAAAGTAGACGTAGAATGGGCGCTGAGTCAGTGGTTCCTTTTTTCCCCTTATGCTGATTCAGCCTTCGAGTAACAACAGAAGTGATGCTGCTGACGGTGATATGAGAACAGAACAAATTCTTTCTGTGTTCTGGAACGACTTTACCGGAATCTACGTCACGCGATGGTGTTTCATTCAAATAGTTCGTTTTTTTTTGTATGTGCATGTGTGTTGTGCGAGCGAGAGCTTTCTCGAAGGAGTGTGTTTTGTTAGTGGCGTTTTGCCATTGGCGTTGCATTAACTTGACACGTAAAGCAAAGATAATGCCTGCGCAACAGGCTATCGGCGGCAGCTTAGGCAAATGGCGACTGGTATGATTTCTTGTGTCTTTACCTCTATTGTTTAGGCATTAATTTCCTTGTCTTCCATACTTAGTTGGCTGCACGGAGGTCTCCCGCACGCTTCCCACACGCACGCTCAGGTGACCTCTAGGTCCAACGTGCAGGAGTTCATGACCTCTCTAGGGACACTCGACTAAGTGGTCACTCTTGTAGTGAGTAATGACTGTATGCATTAATCTTAATGTGAAAAGAGTGGGCTAGACCTGGGTTTGACAACTTTTGACTAGTGCGACCTACACAAGAAGGTAGATGCGGGCACAGGCCAGAGAATATTGTCTTCTAGAGATCTTCGTTTAATACAGATAACGTGAGCTGTGTTAAGAAAAGGCATTAAGGAAATGTTGTCTGTAAAAGATCCGTGGTTATATGCATGGTGTGCTGCTGCCGGGAACAAGGTAGTGAGGTCGATAGCCAGCCGCGGCAGCCGCAAGTCGATGCAAGTGGAATGCAGAAAGATATCCGTGCGCTCAGAATTCAGCGCAGATTAAAAAACTTCGAAGGTGAAATTTTGTAAGAAATTCATTTATTTGTTTCTTTGTCATTGCGCAGTCATGCCCTTGACACGGCAGCCTATGGCTGACACTGTGTATTCTCTACATATGCCCCCCAAAAGAAAGCCAGTTGTTATAAGGCGTAAGTCGCTGCTTGAAAACAATAGGAATAACATGTATGTACCACATATGTCCCGAAGGAGTGCAATTCTATTCGTAAGAAGGGATCTATTTTTACTCAGCGATGATTCCATAGATCAGAAACTGCATTTCAACGGAAAATCACGGAACGGAGTAAGGCGTGTTTTCTGTCTGGCACGTGAAAGATGGTTAAGAGCACACCTTGAACCGCACTGAACTCTATAGCAGTCGAGAGCAGCAAATTTATCACGATCGTACGTAATTCGTACTCTCGTGCTGCCTTCTGAATTTCTAAAGAGCCAAACTCCTACCTGGATCGTCATGTCTGACTGTTCTTTTTCCACGAAAACTAGCGGGGACACTCTATGGGACCACTGGCATATTCCCATGGGCGTCGTTCGTCCCAGGCAATCCGGAAGTGTCTGAGGTCACTGCCACACACACACCCAAACCAAAATATCCCGTCCAACGGGATGCCTGCTAGCATCCCCACAAACGTATACTTAGCCCTAGCTAATGACCCTGCACCTAGCTTAAGTGCGCGGTTGTTTCTTTCTTTTTGTCACAACTCGCTTGCCGCCATGACTCGCCCGCATAAAAGGAAGGCTTGGGCGGAAAAGACAAAGATCCTGAGTAATGGGTTGGGCGACGTCCACGATACTTTCTCGGTATCCTCTAAGGAGATGCAAAGATCTCAAGTACAGAGGGTAGAAGCATAATGGCCGTGTGTGCCAAACGAGTACTAGGCCTTACACCAAAGTTTCAACAGTGGCGTCTCTACACGTGTCTCTGCAGTGGCGTCACAGCAGTTTATAAAGGCTACGAACTGTATTATATCTTCGGTTCCCGCCCTAAAGATACCCTTATTAAACATGGTACTGACCTGAACGTGAGGTAGTTCGGTGGACTCTCTTGTTTCGGTTCCATACTTGTGGTGCGCAATATATTTAGCAGATGTTTGAGCATTGAAGTAGAATAAACGGCTGTGAGGCACACCGCGTATTGGAATGGTCGGGAGTCACTTCAGTCGTTCTTGTTTTCAGTTATCAGTCCTAGTAGACGCGCGTTTTTGCATTTCTCCCCTAGCGTCAAAAGACAGCACCGGCGACCAACCACGTGCCGAGTAGCAGAGTACCATAGCCAGTGAGCTATCTAGGCGGGTGCTAGTGGTGTAAAACTTGATGAAGTGATTTGTTTTCCCAAGACTGAATGTTCTTCCTTTTCTCGTCGCTCGCTTTCAGTTCGCATGCTGGGACAGCCCTGCCGGCGCAACGAGCAGTGCCTGAAGATCGACAAGCACTCCGATTGTGAGGACGGCTATTGCAAGTGCAAGGACGGTTACTACCTCTTCAATGACGTGAATGGCACCTCGTGCCTACCAGGTTGGCGGAATTTCGCTTCACATCTATTACATGTAGGTGGCTGTAGAGCTTTCTGCTCCATGTGCACTTACAAAAAGTCGGCGGATTGTGCCTGTGCATCTGTATAGACGCGTTTACATGAATGCGACAGTAGCGCATCGCATTTCCCAGCGTATCTCGTGGAGCCGATGCGCTACTGTTTACATGTACGGTGGATGTGCCTGTGCATCTGTATAGGCGCGTTTACATGAATGCGACAGTAGCGCATCGCATTTCCCAGCGTATCTCGTGGAGCCGATGCGCTACTGTTTACATGTACCGCATCAAGTCTGGCGGAATGGTGACCCCTCGCCCATTACATGCCTCCCCTCCCCCCGCAGCTTGAGCGAAGTCTGCTTTTTATTCGGCTGAGGCGGTATTGTATAGCAATGGCAGGGAGAAGGCGGGGTACCTCCAAACCTGTTTTTATTCACCGCCGAAGTCCACTTGTCATTCGCGATCTATCCCCATCTGGTGCTTTTATGTGACGTGCTTTCCTAGCGCATTATCGCCGGTTACATGAATGCGATGCGCCAAAACGTTGATTCGATGCGCTGCTGTCGTATTTATGTAAACGCGACTATATGAGCGTATTCTTCTCTTTTCAGCCGCACACTTTTGGGGTTGTTCGCGTTTTTCACTTGCTCTAAGAGCTGAAAAGTGTCGGCGAGCGAAGTAGCCACTGTTCTTTAGACGGTAATCTACAACTCGTCCCCGTCGCCCAGCGAACTGGCCTTTGACAATAAGCTGATACATTTCATGCAAATTGTGCACCTTACCTCTGCTTTTCAAACATCACCGAACTTGATTTTTTTAGTATACGATATGATGGTTTGACTTGGTTTATGGG
Source organism: Amblyomma americanum (assembly GCF_052857255.1). Classification (NCBI taxonomy): domain Eukaryota; kingdom Metazoa; phylum Arthropoda; class Arachnida; order Ixodida; family Ixodidae; genus Amblyomma; species Amblyomma americanum. The sequence continues at coordinate 35,851,087 of NC_135502.1, forward strand.
GGTTTAACGTCCCAAAGTGACTCAGGCTATGAGAGACGCCGTAGTGAAGGGCTCCGGAAATTTCGACCAGCTAGCGTTCTTTAACCTGCACTGACATCGCACAGTAAACGGGCCTCTAGAATTTCATCTCCATCGAAATTCGACCGCCGCGGCCGGGATCGAATCCGCGTCTATTGGGCCAGCAGCTGAGCGCCGTCACCACTCTGCCACCGCGGCGGCTGAGTGGTTATGGCGCTCGGCTGCTGACCCGAAATACGCTGGTTCGATCCCGGCCGCGGCGGTCGAATTTCGATGGAGGCGAAATTCTAAAGGCCAGTGTACTGTGCGATGCGAGTGCACGTTAAAAAACCCCAGGTGGTCGAAATTTCCGGAGCCCTTCACTACGGCGTCCCTCATAGCCTTAGTTGCTTTGGGACGTTAAACCCTATAAACCAAACCATATGATGGCAATGTATTATTCGGCCGGTACTCCATGTAAGCGCTGACGCCTCGGATGCTGAACATGGGCTAGGATAGACCCCGTAGTTAAGGACTCCGCATTTTTTTCAACCGCATGTTGTTGTTCAGCATGCCGTGCCATTGTGTAGCACATGGGCGGTGTTACATTTTACTTGCTTAGAAATACAGCTATGGCAGCCAGTATTCGATCCCACGACCTTGGCGTCAACAGTTGCACGCCACTGTTGATGAGGCACCACGGCGGATAGTGTGACTAGGTGTTTCGCTTTTATTAAGGAATATAAATCGCGATACTGAATCTCAAATCTGTGCTCTGGCTTCGGCATTCATCATTTGTTGAAAGCAAAATGCAAACACGCCTGCATACCCAGGTATTTATATTCACGGCAAAAATTGAGCACATCTGCTTAGCCAGTGTGTGGCACTGGGAAGTCAGAGGCCAATTGTAAGGATTTGAATCCTGCCCGGCGCTTAGAGCATCTTGCTGATAGTGCATCAGTGGCTTTGCCTCCACTCCTGCATGTCCAGCTTACTGACGTGCCCATTATGTATAGTTTTCCGGACTTTCTGACCGTTCTGGCATCGACAGAAGCTGCAAAGGCAGAAACTACTATGAGGCTAATAAGAAACAAGAGCAGCCAGTCTCTGTAACACCGATTCACTTTCACCTTGAACTTCCTTCAGTGGTTCCTTAGAATTCATTTTCGCTCTCAGTGCAACACGAACGGGAGACAAGACGAAGGACGAGCACAAACAGGCGCTGACTATCAACTGGTTTTTTATTGAAGAACGAAAAGCGTATAAATACAAACAGTGAACTACTTATCAATCAACAAAAGTTATCTGGAAGGCACGTGGGAGGTCAGATAGCTCAATTCTTTCTCGGATAACGTTATGGAAGGGCTGCTGATACATTTTGTGCCGTTGTCGTGAATATAAAAAGCCTCCATTACCTCGCGTGTTAATTTATTGTTATGTCGGAACAGGATGCACGTGTTCTTGTAATCGGGAACACATTGGCACTTTTTGCACTGGAAAGACGCCTGGGCAAGGGGGTCCCCTTTAGTTCTCCTTTCTGCATGATCCTTTTCATTCCTGCATGGGCATTTCCTGCTGTGGAAGCCTGTGTGAGACAGGGGGTCATTTTTCCTGGTGTTTTCATGCTCCATCAAGCGTTTGTTAACGCACCTGCCAGTCTGGCCAATGTACATGGCACCGCAGGCACCGTTCGTGTTGCGCTGAGAGCGAAAATGAACGCTTACCAACTCGCCCAAATTTCCGCCTTGCTGTTCCTTAGAATCGTGTTCATCTTCCCGGAGGACATGGCTTTGTCCTAGCTCCGGTGTTTTGACAAGCCACCATGGTACTCGCCTTTTCGCAGACGTGGAACTGCAGACCATGCGGCCCTTCGGCATGGACCCCAAGACGGACATTACCATGTCCGAGGAGAACATGGTGCCCATCATTGTTTGTCTCGCCATTATGTTCGTCGGCATGTGCGTCGCTTTACAGCTGTTCAGCAGGTACGCAACCCTTTTATCTCATGGTTCCTTGCGTCCTAAACGTCCCTGTCTTGTCATGTTGAATATGAAGGGAGAAAGTGACTAGACCATGCATATCGAAGACGGGTTCTGAACACACCCGACGCATCAAGAATTGGCATCCCCTGCGCGTACCGCTCAGTTCGCGCCGGCCGGTAGCATTTCTCGCAAGGGAGCGGAAGCTGCGGAGCCGAAACACGCCCTATCTTTCTACGTAGAGCAAAATAGTCCCCGCTGGCGATTATTAGTTTAATCTTAAAATATAATATACTGTCAATATTCGCTGTTTGACGCCTATTTCTAACACAACCGCCATCTTTGAGCGTTGAAGGTCAAACATGCTTTCTAGAATACAACAAATTCGCAAAGCACATCTACTTACAAGAAACTTCGATAGATGGCGCCAGGCGTTCCAGAGACAATGGTGTTTCCGCGGGGAGAGCAACGCGCCAGGCCAAATCTTCGGAAAGGCGGGCAGGCGCAACGTTACCTGGCCAGGAGCAGCGTCGTGCTGCTGAAATACTTGGGGAAAATGATATAATTACGGACAGATGCTCCGCCCCTATAGCCTTCCTTTCATTTGCCAAGAAAAGCTGTCGTCGAGTACAGAACCGGCGGAGGTAGCGCTTGCGAGACGACAAGTGGCAGGGAAAGGGAGTAGTATCGCCCAGGTATTGTCGCCATGAGAGGAGTTTGTTGTTCTGTCCTGAGGAAAAGCTTTGAATGCAGGTGAGTGCAGCAGCTCTCAAGGTGCAGCACCACTTCGTCCTACTAGCATCAACTGCATACTCTGCTCAAATGTCGTGGCGACTACAGGAAATATTTAAATCTTTTCTGGTTCATGTTTCTGCCTCACCAACACCGACCAAGAATCTTGTCACTGTACGTATACAGTCACCATTCACCGTTCGCGTGAATGTACGTACGTACGATCTTGTGCCGTTGCCTAGCAACGGGTAAGCGCGAGTAAGTTCGGAGGAGTGCCGCGCCAGTTGCGCGAGAAGTTGCTCGGGGAGAGCCACATGGGTCGTACAATCCCTACCCGTGGCTGCGACACCTGCCAGTGCAGTGGCGCATCGCTTAACAGCTGGCCACTGCGATTGTAGTGGTATGAGGACTCGCCGCCATCTATGAATGTTAAGTAGAGAGTGACCTAGTTTGCATACATGGGCATTAACCCACTAAAGCTATCGCGTCATACCCTTAAGGCGGAGCTTAAGTGTCCCCTCCAATTGAAGAATGAACACCTGCTTTCCCACGTCTACTCGGTTTTACTGCGGTAAACCCTTACCAATTTTTTTAGGCAATGCTTATTTGCTGGTTCACTTCCGAGAAAAATTGGAACATGAATAAAAATTCAGTTTTTTTGCTATAACGTAGATGCTTTTAGATTAAGTAGAAGTATTGGAAAAATGAAATTACGAAGTCACACACACTAAGACGTCGTGTCGTAACTGTGCCTTAATTGACGTTCGTCCTTGCTTTCTAGCTTTGTTTCGTCAAGGTCAAATATTAAGCACGCTACAGTACTGCTCATTTAGACCGCATGTCCGTAGTTTATGGTGCCAACCCCAAAGATATTCCTGATGCTGGCGAGCAATACGCATTAGCAGGTCTTGAACCTGCTTCTGAACCTGCTCACAGAGGCATAAATTTCCTTGCACGCTCGCAGAGCCCGGTTCCGAAACCAGCGCACCATCTTCAACCACCCTAATCCGCGCATGTCGCACCTCAAGCTAGGCAGTGGCAAGGACAAGCGGCGCCATAGCCACGCCAGCCTGCACGCGGGCTCCCGCAGAGCGAGCGCCTGCTCCCAGCTGTCCCCTTCGAGGGCAGGTGAGCACCCATTGCGCTCCTCTTTTGAGCTTCTTTGTTGGCCCCAGTGGGCTTACAGCCAGAGGAAGCCAAGTTTTCTACCGAGGTCTCTCGTGGATTACCTCGCCCAAAAACAGCCATTCATAAATCCTCAGGTAATACGGAAAGTGGTTTCCTGTGTATTATTCCCCAGATCTATCTGATTCCTGAACAAAAGAACTGTGTTGGCGATGCTAACGCAATATATCACCCACGTAATATCGAATAGGAGATATATATCAAATTTTTCCTGTAATTTAAAAGCGCTTCATGTTGGGCACCGTTTCCCTATCTGGTGTAGGCTGCAGTGATCCTCTTTTATTCTTCTGGCTGGTAAGCTGAAACTTCTCTGTCGAGAAACTGCCTCGAGTGGGCAGTTATATTCCAAATTTAATAGCCAAGCCATTATGAATGTCCTGCATATTCGCGTACCCTTGTTACCTTGAAACATGTACGAGCGGAGCGCTCGGAAATGATACCATATGTGTTCTCGTGTACATAGTCTTCCACCTCAAGCCCTCTTTCTATTGCAGCTAATAACTGTAGGTGGGACGTGATGTGTAGGAAGTTACGTATTTGTCGTAATGTGTCCTCATTCAAAACATCCGTGTTCATCTGCTTGCCAATGAAATTGTAGCCCAGGTCGACTATGGCCGTAAGGACAACGCAGGCCGGGAAGGGAGAGCACCGGACATTTAGCCATTTAGCCGTGTGGTCTACCACATATGATCCAGCTGCTATTATGAACGTCGCGCTTATTTGAATTCATACTTTCTTCTCGAATGTTGAGGAGAAGTCTAGAAAATTTTAACGGGATGAACGATCGAGGAAGGCCACGAAGGCAATAACTCTCCCGTATCGATGGTGGTGGTGATGGCGTCTGAGTGAAGCCTCCACCAGCCACCGTAACCAGATGGACAGAGAGAAATCCTCCACTTGGGGAAGGAAGGGAGAGGCTGAACAGAGACTGACTCTGCCAAAGGGAATAAAAAAGGCCATTTCGAATAAAAATGGAAATAAAAAAAGAATCACAAGTGGAATATAGTCGTGTCTTAGATTTCTGAGTTAAAGAAAATGGGATCAGAGTTAGTGCAGATGGACGAGTGAAAAAAAATGCTATCGCATTTCTTCTGCATCTGTTCAATTCATGGTCCCTAATTCTTTTTCTCGGTTTAATGATTTCCTATGCGCAATGAAAGTTACTGGATACTGAAGAGAAAGGCTGGCGAAATCTGTGGCCGCTAAGAAAGCATCTGCCACAGAATGCTTGCTGAAATCATCAACTCTAGCCAGCAGATGCTTCAACAATAAGGTTGATCGAAGCTGAATTCTTCGCTGAAATCGAAGCAACACTTAGTCATTTCTTCCTCAGCTGTTACAGCAGCGCCCCTCTCATTATCATCGCCACTACTAAGAGCCTCAATTGAGCTTAGGCGAAACATGCGTACAACTTATTACAGTCCCTTGGCCTCGTCAAAAGACCTTACATATATTTTCCCCCGACAAAAAGTTGCAAAGATAACATGAAGAAACCCTTCTAGTCCTTGTATCGAAAAGCTGCATGGTTATGCACAACCTCTTCAGTCCAGTAAGGGTGTATACAGCTGACTTATTGCGCAAATATATTTAAATACAACCATTGATGCAGCTTATCACTTCTGTGAACCGAACAAAACCCAGATCAAGATATTGTCTTTCATAGTTGTCAAATTCAATTCCCTTTAGGAGCGGTACACATCCTGTTTTAATTTTCTGAAGGTACTACTTCACTTTAGACGTGCTTCGTTTCTCGTGGCGTTCCCTTTCCTTGAACAGAAATAAACCTATGCTAATAAAAAGGGAAGATGCGGTTTAGAGCATTGTTAGGCTAGCGTTGCTGATTTGCTAGATACATATTTGTTTGGATAGATTTTCTGCACAGCATAAATTTACCTTCTATCGGGTATATTTTTTTATCATTCTGCGATGGTTGCTGGTGACTGAATTCACGCACTTGAATAGATAGCTTTTGTCTGACATTTTTTCTTTATTTCTTGTTCCTTGCTACAATTCTCATGCTTTCTCCAGTTTCACTGAAATTCAATGAGACAAATGGGAAATTCCGCGAGAGCTCTTCTATAGCAGGCGTATAATCGGGAGACATGCTGTTCTAAGAAGACGAAAGTAACGTATGCTCAATTCCAGTTTAATATTTCAGTAGATCCACTAAGGCGGAAGCGTATATTGCACCATTTCATAAATACTGAGCACCGCTTCGGAAAATTTCCCCGCCTAGGTTAAAGCGAAAATGTGGCCACTGCGAGAATCATGCACGCAAACGCACATTTAATACAGATAAAAAAAAATTTGGCCTGAACAGGTAGAGTGAGCAAACCATCATACGACGGCAGATGCCAGGAAAGTTGCGGAGAATCGACATCAATTTCGGCCCGAAGGGAAAGCCATCGATTTTTCCCTCGAGAAATGATGTGGAGAGTAAAAAAAAAAAACGGAGCGATGGAAGGTCTGTAGCGCTGGCAGCTGCGGCGGTCTTTGCAGACCGTGGCTCAAGGTCTTTTTTCTTGTTACTGTTTCTTCTCCACTTTCCATCTTCTTCCGTGTGCTCACTTATACGACCGCTGGGAGGACCCAGAAGTCGTAGATTCGCGATATCTATATCTTTCACCCGCCTACGCAAGCAGGGTTCTCGTACCTTCCTGCAAAGACGCAGCAGTGTGCGGCCTGACTCGATCGATGGATTTCTCTACAGCCGTTGCGGGGCCTTTTGAAACGCGCCGACCAGCACAACTTTGATCCTCACGAAGCGCAGAAAAAAAATACTCCTAGGAAGCGGCCCGGCACCCTGTCCTATAGCCATTTGCATGCCGACTGTTTTTGTTTGGTGTTTGTTCCTTTATTCGTTATTCCCATGCGGTTAGCTCGTGCCTTGCATCCCAAAGGGCTGGATGATTGATAGAAGCGTGTTCTAATTAAGCCGTTTCATGTTTTAAGCAACTTTTGCTTCTTTCGCAAATGCTTCAGTGCATCTGCAGGGTGATGGGCGAAGCAAGCCATTTAGTCCTCCGAGCTCCTCATTACGGCCTGGAGCACTGATTTATGAGCGTGACGTCAGTGTGTCTTCTAGTATGCTGGTTCGAAATTGTAGTTGGGCCCGCATGTAGTGTATCTGGGGCACCGTTCGGTGGTGCGAAGAGAGGTTTGGGCAAGGTTCCAAGGCAACTAGGAAATGAGTTTCGACATCTGCTCGCGGAGTTCTCCGCAATCGCCAGTTTCGAGCATCAATTACAGTGCAAGGTAATTGCGTAAGAGACTATTTGGCGTGAATGATGCTAGTTGTGCTATGTTAGATAGGAAACAAATGAGTGAAAAACGCACCACGTTCCCTTCAACTGCACTCAACTGCACTTGTATCACTCAACACGGAACAGGCGCACATCCTGCAAAAAACTCAAACTAACACTCTCTCCACCATACAAGTACTCTCTAGCTCCGAATGGCGTGAAGAAGCTCACTGTCCCAGCTGTCCGGAGGTCAGGGCAAACCGGAACACGTACAAAACACATGAGAGTGTAATTACCTTCCCCTGTTTTATATAGCCTCTGCTCGCCCCCTTACGTTTTTTGATTTATTTGGCTTACGCGGACCAGCATAAAACCGTAGAGGAGAGAGAGCGCTTTTTTCATGAGGTCTTAGTTGTTATCTTAAAGTTTTTTCAACCTCTCCGCAAGCTGTGCTTCCCACACTCCAATATAAAAAAAATTAATGCTTTCAAAAAAGCGCACATTTCAGTGAAGGAACAAGCCCAACCCTGTGCCATATATTCGTTTTTATACCTACGCGCATGCAGTGCACCTTAACTCGAAGATTGGAATAACCCTATGTTAATGTGCATGGACGCACTGGGAAGAAATAAAAGAGCTGTGCAAATCATATAAACAGCGCCAGGTTATTGTTTGGTGTGCCCTGCATTGAAATGATTGTCAGGTCCGCAAGGTGCCATATGTTGTGTGCACGTTCTTTTTTACAGGACGTTATGAGAGCTTTCAAAGAAAAGTTTGCCTCTTGTTCGCCGTAGCCTCCATACGTCTACAGCGTCAACTTTTCAGGCGAAACGTGCAGGGTTTTGTACACTGCAAATTTGCAGCTTTCCCCGAGGATGTGCTACAGCTAGCAAACATATTTTTTTTTTTGCTGCATTCTTTGCTGCTGAGGTTATTTTCCTCTTCTAGAGAATGAACTAAATATAGTTTGTCAAAACAGCGAGTTCAACGGCGCGTCCTTCGATCTATTCGTGTGGAAAGGTTTTGTCCCCCTTAATAATCTCACTTCTTTTTGCGTTTGGGTGCCCAAGCATTGTGACATCTTGTGGAGACTTTACACAGTATGAGTAAAACAGTATTAGCAAACTTGGCATATTAGTTTTTAATATTTCCAAAACGTGATCATTCACTTTTTTTTATTTGCTCACATTCGCGTCAGGGAAGGGTTTTAAAGCAGCTGCGTGCTGTCGTCGGGAACGTGGATCAATACAAGTCTAGCTTACTAAAGCGTAAAGCAGCGACAATGCGGGTGAAGAGAAAAACAGAGAGTTAAAATCTGCATAAACAGCAAACTATGCCTTTTACGTGATACTGGTCTTAGACGCCAGGAATTCAATTATCGTGTGAGTTTGAGATAGCAATTACGTTTTAAGTTTGCTGGTAGTTTCGTCACAGTTTAGGAACTGGCGCAAGCATGTGAGCTGCCTAAATAGAAGGCTGGATGAAGTTATCTGCAGTGAAGTTAGTACGGTCTGTAATCTCTGTGTCTGTGTGGGTTAGAGCATCGATTTTGGCCCTTCACGGCATGTTCACTTTCCGTCTAATAAAAAAATTGAGTTAGTTACCTAACTATCCTGCTCTGAGCGGCTCTTTGCAATAACTAAAGGAAGGTAGCGGCACTGCTCATGCGGAAATGAAAAAGCTTGAGCCGTGACCAAAATAAAGAAAGCGATAACTAATATGAAGTAAGATCACTTTGCTAGCAATTGGATGTCATGTAACACCGCTGGTCAACAAGGTTTCTGTTCGCCAGTTTTAAAACGAATCTTTAAGGAGTCCTATTTATCAATCTTTGCGAAACAGTATTGGAATTTTCCTTGTCTGAAAGCTAAATTGACGACGACTAAAAAACGCTTTCCTCTGAAAAGAAAAAAAAGGATAGAAGATAATGTGTTTTTTTTTTCACTCGGGAAAGTTATTGATAGCGCGGCTCATGAAGATTATCACAGAACTTGAGCCGGAAGTAAAGAAAAATTATGAGTGTCATCCACCAATTCATTCATGTGAAATATGCATATTATCGATGTTCGTGGTAATTTTTTTTTTCTGAGCGAAATTTATTGCCCCAGGGCATCAAAGATGGGTGAAGGTGTGATGAATGATGTAGTAGAGGTTAAATGAATGGAAAAAGGTTAGCGGATTTGATGAAGTCCAGTAAAGAAAGATGGTACGCTCCTTGCGTCCAGGCAAAGTATGAAGCAGGGTTAATTGGTGAAAGACCTGCTACCATTAGGTGCCGGAACCTTGTAGGCTTGAGAGCTGGGCAGTCCCACAGTAAGTGATGAATGTCGGCCTCAATGTCCTCGTGTTAACATATTGGACACCCTGGCCGAGGAAACAATTCTCGGTACTGAGGTAGTTGTGTCGTCAGAAAGCGAGACTGTTGTGTTACCCGGCTTTTCGAACTGAGTGTAAGCATGATTTCCTTCACAAATGCAACCTAAGATACATAATTATACCATTCCATAGCGTTGTCCAGATTCATTTCACTGCATTCAGTGCAAAAAAAAGCTTCTTACTGCATCTGCCCCTGAAGGAGACTCTGATTGTCGCCACAGTTTTATTCTCCTAGTGTCAGCAGGATTTAATCAAGCCCTATTTCGCGCTGCTGAGCAACCGCCTCATGTGGGCCGAATTTTGTATGAAGTGATCTTCTATCACTACAGTTAAATAGTTCCAGCCGCAACAGCTGTTTCTACCTAAACTAACTGCCTGATGACGCGGCTCCTATATAAGCACTTGCTTTCCCGTACTACTATCACTACAGTTAAATAGTTCCAGCCGTAACAGCTGTTTATACCTAAGCTAACTGCCTGATGACGCGGCTCCTATATAAGCACTTGCTTTCCCGTACTACTATCACTACAGTTAAATAGTTACAGCCGTAACAGCTGTTTATACCTAAACTAACTGCCTGATGACGCGGCTCCTATATAAGCACTTGCTTTCCCGTACTACTATCACTACAGTTAAATAGTTCCAGCCGTAACAGCTGTTTACACCTAAACTAGCTGCCTGATGACGCGGCTCCCATATAAGCACTTGCTTTCCCGCACTACGTCCTCGTATGTGTCATTACCGGCGCCAGTCAGCAGCATCAGCTGCTGGAAAGATGCTTACCTATCACAAAATCTGACAATATGTTCTACCCGATTGAATGAACGATAAAGAATTGATCGAAATTTTCATTTCTTTGGGCCTTATTCGCACGTTGTACACTGCATAGACTTCAGTCAGATCATTTGCGAATCATCCGGACTCAATACGTAATTTGCAGCGCGATAGAAACAACGGTCAAACGAAGAATATGCATAAATCACTGACGCTTGTGTACATTCTTTGTTTGTCCGCTGCGACTTAAGCTCTAGGAATGTATGGTGTGGAATGCGGACGCCCACCAACAATTACTATCCGAACTCCATGGGTTTCGCTTAGATTGCAGGTTTACTTAAACCACTCGAACAAACAAAGAATAACTTCATGCTTTCAAGAAAACGTCGCACGTAGTTTACCCACTGAACTAAGGCAGTTAGCGAGCTGCTCCTGTTCGGTTGTGCCCTCATTAATAATATGAGAGATGAGCACAATTTTCCAGCTTTACCGACTGCATTCCTTTGAACTGACATCAATGTGTGCGTGACTTTTGACAAAGAGCTATATATGATGTAGAACGCGGAATGCAAGCGAGCGCTAAAAAGCCCAATCATGTATCGGAACGCTAAGCCGACGCTCAAGATAATTCCGAATTCTATGTCCCTCGTGCACAGAAGAGTGCAAAAGTTGATCGCAAAACATGGCGCTTCAGCATACTAATTTATTTACAACACAGTCATTTTTTTTTCGTGAGCACTCATATCAATGCAAACATTGTGTCCTGTGTGATCGCAGAGATGCCATAGCTTGCTTGGAATCTTAGAGCTGGTGGCCCTACGGACTGGGGTACCTAGACCTGAGTTTTACAACCAGAAAACTTTTGAGAACCAGATTACCTGAACTATTTCCCATCTATTACGGCGCCCACACAACTAGGAGACCTCGCTCTCAAGTAGTAACTTAAAGAAATTTTTTTGCACAGATTTAGCGTCTAACGTACGCTAAGAATAATCTGCTGCTCTGACGCAAACCTTTACCTTTCCTTTCTTATTTTTCAACAGGAAGCAGGGCTGGAAGCAGAGCCGGAAGCAGAAGCGGAAGTCCTGACATACGGCGCTCCTCAGTTCTTCAGCACCACGTAGAGCACCACGGATCGAAGGTACAATGCCCTGAAATGTGTATACACAAGCCAGTTTGTAAGATCAAGCTCATCTCCTGAATTAATCGAATTAGAACCAATTATTTCCTTACGTTTTCAGTCTTCGAAGGTAATGCTGCATCATTTGTATAATTAAGATGTCAATATAGATTTCTGTGCATAGCTCAAATTGCGAGGACGGTCCATGGCTGCCACTGGAGAGCAGAGAGCCGCCGCTATAAATAAGGAGGAATAGCCTCATAGCAAAGTTGTTTGCTGTGAATCATGCTTTTGAAATGTTGCCTAATGCCTGCAACTATGCGAGAGTTAAAACTAAACTAAACCCTAGAATGGGTGTATTAAGCGCTGTGCACATAAGCGCCACTTCAGTTTCTCTCAAATGCTTGCCACGGCGTGTATATTAAACATGCGTGTTCACCAACGATATTGGCCGCGAGTGTTTGCATAAGAACAACACTCTTGTTATCCATCACTTTCCTCTCACTGCTCAGCTTGTGGTGCCACCTAGGAGTGGGTTTTCGTCGGCCTCCTCGTCTCTTCCAGGTAGATAAGCTGCTTCTCCAACGCACCTTTCCATGCAGCTCCGAGGCAGCTTCATTGCTTTCAGGGGAGTGAGGTAGACTATGGCCCCGGCATCACTGTGGAACTCGAGATACTAGATGTCACTTCTTGTTATCTCGGCGCAGTGGCCGGAGCGAAGCAGTCGAGGCGCTCTTGGCGAGAGTGACGGTGTCTTTATTCCAAGAGACGTGTATATAACATTCAGTGGTCGCATGACGTGTGACGCAAAATGTCCTTTTCTCTTTTTATTAAAACTCAGTAGTTAGAATGTTGCAACGGCAGTTAGAACATACGTTTCATGTAACAACAAGTACACAACAAGTACACAACAATACAATGTTTCATGCAAGAAGCACACAAACCTGGCTACTTGTTCCGTAGCGTTCCTGCTTTCCCACGGGGTGACAATGTCGTGCCACATAAGCTCTCTGCGCTCACGTCGGGCTCGCATCGTTCCGAACTACCAATTGGCCTGTTTCTTCACTGTCGGCCTGAGGTGTTCTCGTCTCCGATAGAAATTCACAACTACCCCTCACATCTCTTGCACGGGGCGCCGCTAATAGTTGGGTTGAACCGGCAACAGCACTTTTCCTAACCCGTAAGACGGAGAGTCGGCAGGGAGTATCGTAAGATACTTGACATCGTAGTTTGCCGTTACCGGTGGTGAACAGATAACGCCTTTAATGTAGGACAACGCTTGCTCCTGTGCTGGTCCCAAACCCAACAATTCTTTTACAAGCAGCTGACGCAAATGCTCAGTTTTCGAAGCCAAGTCGGGAATGTATCTAGCCAGGTGATTGACCATTTCAAGTAACCGCCGCACGTCCGAAACGTTTGCCGGCGTTTCGAGTTCCTTAATGGCAGGAACCTTTTGCCTGTTGTGTTTTATGCCGCCACGGTCCAGCACACAGACCAGAGACGTTACCCCGTCACACCGAATATATTTATCCTTGCTGAGCGTAATGCTAGCTCCTGCGAGTCGGTCCAACGTTTGCTGCAATTGTTCGTCATGCTCGGGTTTGTTCGCGCTGAATTTTAACGCGTCACCCACCATGCTGACAACACCAGGGATACCTTGCAGATTCGTGACAATTTCTTCTGAAAGAATTCAGGGCTGGCGTTATCTCAAACGGAAGCCACATAAAACGATGCATTCCGAACGGCGTAATGAAGGTTGTCAGGATGTGGCTCTCTAGAGCGAACTTGATGCAATACAAACCGGAATTGACATCAGTTTTCGAGAACACAGCTGCACTTTTTAACCAAGAGTGTCATCGACTGTGGGCATGAAAAAACGCTCTCTGCGCACCCACTTTTTTAGCTGCGTCAGATCGACACAGATTCGCACCTTGCCAGACGACTTAAGAACAGGGACTATGCCTGTGCACCATTCTTTCGGTCCGTCAACTTTCCTGATCACACAATCTCGCTGCATTCGCTCTAGCTCCTGCTTAACTGATTCCAGTGCGCGAAGGGCCACGTGAATCGCGAAAGGAACCGAGTCAGCTATCGGTGGCTGTATTGCGTTAGCTGTCCATTTTAAAATGGCCATTTCGCGCCCGTCTGGTCTTCTGTCATCGATCACTCAGATATACCCGCGGCTTTCAAGCGTCTGTGCAAGCGACCTGCCCATTGGGTGATGGCAACCGGACCTCACTATTGGCTGGCATTGAATACAATATGCAGCCATTGGTGACGTGCATCACAGCGCTCTGTCAACAGCCGACCACCGGACCTGCCCGCTGGTTGCCATTGGCTGCAATATGGATTCTTGTTGTGCAATATGGAGCCAACGGTTAGGTCCAGTCACCTTCTAATCAATGGCAGGCTCACTGTCCACTGACGCTTGAAAGCCGCGGGTATATCGGAGGGACCAAAGGCAGATGACCAGATGGACGAGAAATGGCTATTTTGAAATGAACAGCTTATGGAATACGGCCCCAGGTTGACCTTGTACTCACGAGCGATGATCCCCAGGCCGTTGAACAACCGCGGGTAAGAAGTCTTGGATGACTCTTTCGAACTAAATGTGTCTAAAAACTTTATCACCCCTAGTGCCTCGATTGCAGGAAGTCTAAGTAGGATGGAGCGCAGTGGTGAGAATACAGATCCACTGGTGTATCGCCTTCTGTTTCCATTGGATAGTCGTTTTGAACTTCCCTAATACCTGCAAAGTTTCTTTTCTGGGACCTGATAGTGTGACATCTGACTTCTCCATCTTAATAGGTAAGCTTGGGAACGAAGACGGAAAGACAGACACTTCCGCTCCCGAGTCTTCTTTAGCAAACTCTGTCGTACCATTAATTGTGACCTGGAAAAATCGATAGTTTGGGCGTTAGCTGCTAATAGAACCAACAAGTATCTATCGCTGGCTTTCTGCAAAGACAAAACCCGTACCTTCTTTGTCTATGCGACAACATTCTTGCGGCACACGGCAGCGATATGACCCGAGAAGCCGCAGTGGTGACACTTGGCTTACCTCGCCGGGCAGGCTGTCCTGGTGTGCGCTCCCTTGCCGCAATATTTGCACGGTTTGCTTTGCCGGGTGGTTTGTCCTTCGGAGCGTTGGCTTGCTGAGCTGCCTTTTCAACTGAGCTGGCCTCTTTTGCTGACGGCGTCGAGATTGCCTGCCGCTGTAGCTGGCAGCCCGCCGCCAGCTTCTCCCAGCATTAGTTGCTGCTTTTCGACCGTCTCTATAAGGCAGGCTTTCGACAAAGCGCTTTCCAGTGTCAGACTTGCGTCCATTTGTCGGAGTCTTCGAGAGCTTTGTATCACTAAGGAGCACTATGAATCGGTCGCGGATCATGCGCTCTTTAAGGTGGGGACGAAATGGTCGACAGATTCGCCAGCGTCTTGAATACGTCTGTGAAAACACGTGCTTTCGTAGAGTAGGTTCTGGTCGGCCACGAAGTGCATGTCGATACGTTGTTTCACCATGACGTACTTCATCGCGTCTTCTGACAAGGAAAACGTGCTGAAAATTTCCCTTGCTGCTTCTTACATGGTATACAGAAAAGTCCGCACCTGCACTTCTTTGCGGCGCTCATTGAAGCCCGAGGCAAAGCCACAATCGTCGAACTGTTGGCTGAACGGCGTACATACTGAAGCAATGCTTCGAGTCTGCGCCTTCCACCATGCCCCGTCGGCTTGGCGAAAAGTAGCCAAGACCCACGCAGACAGCAGTACCTTATCTCGGCTAGACAGCCGCCACTTTTGACACCATGTCGTGTTATCTCGCGGGCTGCGAGCAGGCACAGTGGCGCGAGCGAATCAATCGACGCTCGCTCTTCGCGGGAGTGACTTCGTCATTATTCCAAGAGACTCACATATAACATTCAGTAGTATCATCATTACCTGCAACGCAACATATCGGAGCATGCCATGGCCACAACTTCTTAAGGAGGGTCGGCTTATCTGCTGTGTGTCGACCAGGCATTCGCAGCGCAGGAACGTCGGCCAGTCGCTGCCCGGTTTGGCTTACAAAGCCGATCGAGTTGGTGACTTTCCGGACCTAGACCCAGAGGACACTTTTTGTGGCTATTTATTTACAGCGACACAGTATGAACTTGAGCAGGGGCCGTCGCGCCGGCAGAAAACGCAGTCATGTGACGGGGCACGTGACAAACCGCTATCACACCACAGCTTTCCGCCAGCACCGCCTATCGAGTAGACACTTGATGGCACATGTGTACGACCATCCGAGAGTGGAAACTGCGTGCCACTCTTGCCCCCCCCCCCCTTCCCTTCTTCGCCTTTTCACTCCCATTAGCTGGCCACCATTGTGCACCAAGTTTAAGCTTCCTATTTGATGGGACTGCCAGAGTGTCGTATATTGACCCTACGACTGTATCATAGACTCCCCGGGACAGTCTTTGTTATGCACATATCACAACAGCGTAAATGTTCTTGAAATACTCTTGGGCTCTTTGCAACTGACCAAAACTATAGTTTCATGCCGGTGCCAGCGATGCACATTGCCATCTGCCCATCCCCTTCTGCCGTCTTTGGCGATAGAAGGCGGCAAAGACGGCACTGGCAGAGAAGAAGAGTGAGTCTGGAAAATAAACAAGACTGCAACTGTCTTCACCTTTGAGTTTCGGTGTCTCGCAGTATGTTTTTGCCTTAGTATATTGCAATCGAGCTGCTTAGAAAATGACAGAAAGTTGAGTTTCCAAATTAGGATAATATGGCCACGGAATATTTCCATTGTAGTAGAATGCGCTTTTTTTTCGCCAGGAATTAAAAAAAGTTAGGCAGCCACTCAACTCCTCTTACAAGAGCGTACTTTGTAAATGGCCGCCGCTATTTACCGGCTATCCTGACTGAACCGTCTAGATGGGTGCCGTTCTTTGGTTTGGTTTGGGGGGTTTAACGTCCCAAAACGACTCGGGCTATAAGGGACGCCGTAGTGAAGGGCTCCGGAAATTGCGACCACCTGGGGTTCTTTAACGTGCACTGACATCGACAGTACACGGGACTCTAGAATTTCGCCTCCATCGAAATTCGACCGCCGCGGTCGGGATACAATCCGCGCCTTTCGGGTCATCAACCACTGAGCCACCACGGTGGTCTAGGGTGCCATTCTTAACTAGCGAGTTATGCAAGCGGAGCTCTGTGCGTCTCGCACTTTAACGACATTGCACATGCGAGAGCAGAGTTCTCTCAGTGACTTCTTGGAATGCGAGCCGCATGTTGTTCTGCTTAGCAGGGAAGAATGATTGGCGGGTGGCAGGTGCTTCGGCTGTTGTGTCTTTGACTTCATGTAATTTGCTAGTTCGTGAATGCTTCCTAATAATCGGTCATGGGTTGTGACGGAATTAGTCAACTAAAAATATTTACAGCTCAATGTCCACAAAGATCCAAATTAATTAAATATACTGCTGCCTAAATTGCAAGTTCTGGTGGGTACAGCACCTCCGTGACTGCAGCGAGAACTATGGCACAGACAAGGACACGCAACCCTAAAATATAAAAACCGCTTCAAGCCGTCGGTACCATAGCGCAGCTGCTCACGACTGGAAAGTAGACTAGCACGTTAGTCAGGTGTTTAATATTACCAGATTGTTTCACTATCTATTTCATTTAATCAGAATTTTAATATTTTAACTAAGGACGCGAACTAGTTCACGATTATCTCAGCGCCATCACTTAGTTCCAGTCAGCACAACCTTGTGAATGGATACACTCTAAAAAGAAAGGAGTGAAAACGAAACAAACTCTCCTCTAGCGCGCACACTCTTACTCCCTTTTTCACTCCCTTATGGGCGTATTAGTGTTTACAGTGTAGTAGGTGTGGTAACCATGAAGTGTAGATACGCTCTGCCCGGACACGACGTCATGAATGATGGGGGGATTCTTTACGACTCGTCTGCACTTCTCCCTTCGAACGCAGGATGGCGGCCACACCTTCGCCAACGGACCCGCCGAGTCTCTCCACAATGGCTCGCCCAAGGTGATCGTGAATCGTGGCCGGTCACCGTCGCCTCCGGCGCAAGCGTGAGCCCGCCGCCCAGCGTTGCCAGCTGGACAGCAGCGTCAGCCGCAGTAACAGCAGCAGCAGCAGCCTTGCGGCGCCCAGCCGGACGCCCAGTTCCGACCACCCGCCTCTCGTTCCCTCTCTTCCACCCGCCACGCGGTGCTTTCTCTCAGCCCAAACGCAGAGCGCGTCTCACAGCACACACACACCTGTAGGGAGTCACTGTGTACGGGAAGAGCGACCACCGACAACACCTGTGCACCCTTTAAAAAAAAACGAAAGCTTACTTACCTCGGTTGTAAAAATGATGCACTTTTTTCATTATTACCAAATTCCTAGATTTTTGGATCACCAGTGCAGTGCATGCCACTTCACCTACATTTCGTCTCTAACTGTCCTCGTCAATGTTTCGGCTACCAGATTCATGTTGGAAGTGGCCAGATATTTTTGTAGAACGTGTCTGTGTCTCATTAAGAACTTGAGATTCTTTAGTTGGCAAAAACATCTTAGCATCTTAAAATTCTTTTATAAACTTTAGCTGTAAGCACCGATCACAATTGGAGATGAAAACTTTCCAGACGCACCATAATCACAGTGCCACTAGGCGGCACGATAGTAAATAACCAGTTAACTAGAATTGCGATACTGGATAGCAAAAGTTAACCAAACATCGCTGTATGTAGCGTAGATAAAGTAAAGCAGACATGTTACCACTTACAACATCATCTTACGAAAGCCAATCAGTAGCTTTGGTAGCTTCGGCAGCTTCGGCCTCGGCCCCGTTGACCACGGGCCTAATTCTGCTTTACATCCCTACAGGCTACGGAAGTGCTGGAGTTGTGAATCCATTGAGGCGCGGCGTTGGGCTGCGCTTGCTCTTCTGCGCATGCTATCTCGGCCTTGAAGCCAGCAACCGCGCTCCTATACGCAAGCTGAGCGAGACGTATTTGTGTTGCAGCTTGCGCCCTGAACACAGAGCCAAAGCTCCTCATTGGCCTTCAGCAACCAGTATCGTACAGTCGTGAGCAATATGAGACGGAACAAGGTTTGATAAATCGTTAATTATCAGTGACAAACACAGTTGCCTGTATGTATTCTACCATATCTTCCACTTGATGAATAATATTCAATAGCTATTGTCAAATTCTTCGAAGAAATAACCAGAAATTTCAGAATATTTGAGAAATGTTTATTCTCTCTCATATCGTTCGCCACTGTAAATAGTGAATCTCCAGGTTGGAGGCGTGTGCATGGTGTTGTCATAGGTCACTCTTCTCTTTCATTTACTCTAACTGCTTGCATTCGTTCATGTTTTGAGTTTTTTTTTCTAGCGGTTTTCAGCTCTGCGCATGGGCGCGCCAAAAAAAAAGTAACGGTGGCTTTGTGGAAATGTTTTGATTTCTGCTAAATGCTAACGCACTGGAAACTTGTCGAGCTGTGAGGATGTATACCTTTTTTTTTCTCGAGTGCGTATGAGTGTGTGTGTCCGTGTGTATGAGTGCGTGTGCGATTCAGGCATAGCTATACTCTTTGCACTTCTGACCGCCCATTCGTAAACGCTTGGACCACTTGATATGCTAGTGTTCGGGAGTAGTCCCACCGAGCTTCGTCATCTTACGAAGGCTGGATACACGTAATCACGCTGTTATCTTAGTGAAAACCGGAGAAATTAAATGATCATTACCATGTTTCTTCCTCTGCGCTATAATTACTTTCTTTCTACGAAAAGTTATTCGAAACTAAAAGCAGTAATGTAAACAAGGTCTCTGACATAACTTCACCCTGAAAAAAGCATTCACAAAGAAATATGCGGGCAAGGAAGAAGGCTCTCTCAGGTGTCTTCCTGTGTGAATGTTTCTTTTACGCTGCAGGCATATTTCAGCATGAAAACCAGTGTACCTAAACGCTCGGCTTTCTTTGCTAAACAGTGTTAATGTTGGCTCTCGCCATGCAAGCCAGGTATAAGTTTGTTTTTGTTCTACCAAGGCTAGAATTTGCAGAACGAGCTTGATATCTCACTACTGCTGCACTAGCGCCTAGAGGATTAAAAAAAAAAAGGCGCAGACCGTTCCTTTTCGTAGGTGGATACACGTAGGGGACAACCATATGCCTCGAACTGAATGTTGATGATTTACTTTTATGAACAGTATGAGTGCATACTGCAGGCTTGTCGTAGGTACTTTTCTTCAATTTATTAACAATCTCGACCGTCTTGGCCGGACCTGAAGAATTGTTCTACGTACTTGCTTGAGAAACGTACTGGAAATGAAATGTTCAAGTAATAGTTTTCACGACGTAAACGTTCCTCAGTGACAATAACGGCGCACTTTCGGCATATCATGTTGTGAAGAAAATGTGCATTGGTAACATTATGAGGTCAATCTTTTCAAATTCAGATAAGCAAAATCAAGTAAGCAAGACATTACCGTTAATAGTACTCAAACTATTTCTGACCTTAAAATGGCGAAAATTATCATGCCTGAGAAAAAAAAAGCTGAGCTGTAATATACTTTGGAGCCATTAAGGCTAACAAACATAGTGTCCGATAGACAGTTGGTATGCTTACAGGGTTAATTCGAGAGACATGAGAGAGGCCTTTGCCTTGCAGTGGGTGTAGTCAGGCTGATGATGATGATGCTTACACTACAATCGTTAATTACTCAAAATGTCGCTAGTGCGCAGTCAGGTCTTGTTTTCTAAATATGCATTCCGTATTGCAGAAGTTTATTCAGTGCTGCAGTGGTATATGCTTACACGCTAATGTACTATTCGTATACGAAAGTATGACACAAAACAGGAACGCTTGAATTCTTATGGGGTATCTAGGAAAGAATAAGTTATTTATTTCGGTTTGCAATTGTATAAAGTGTAAGCCTTTACACAAATGTTATGGTGCTTAGCAAACTTAGTACTAATTCTTTTGGTTATCGAGCATTTAAACAAGTACTTTTATGCTAGCCTTGTTAATAAAGTATCAGAAGTGTGCTCTAGAGCAAAAACATTCCATTTGTATGCTTGCGCAGAGCAAAAGAAAAATGGTTCTGTTGCCGAAAAAATATTTCTAAATGAACTGTTCTTATATATTTCCCGTGTTTCGTTTTTGTACGAGTACTGCTTGTTCAATTGTTGAACATTCCGTTATCTGAGGAGAAGCTTGTTAGTTGTTATGTTTGAGTATCATTGAATGCTTCGGTACAAAGCTTGTGGAGGTATCGGCTTGAGCAAGATGGTATGTTATCGTTGAAAAAAAAAGAAACAAATAATGTCTCCACTGTGGCAAAAAAGGCGGTTTGTGCTCGGATGCGGTGGTGCAAGCCGCGCAATCAAAATTTTGATATTGTGTTTTTTTAGACGGGAACTTGGCGCTGAAAAATGTTACGTTGAGAATCACCCACGCTATCTACCTTGTGTGCATGAAAAAATGTGAATGCTACATTATGCTCGAGCAACACTCCCATGAAAATGTTACATATGAGGGAAGCTGGATAAGAGAGTACTATATATTTTGTTTTCCGCATAGCGGTCATACCACTTAGTAACAAGAGGTCAGTGGTTGTGTGTGCCTGTTTATGTAAGGAGCGATCCCACAAAACTCCATCGCCCTGTGCATTATGTATTTCTATATTCGTTGTTGTTAATCATAGAAAGCACTGATCAAGCCGGTACTCCTGTAATCGCTATTATTCTGTTATCCTCGTTGTACTTTTGACAGAATGATTAGCGCGCCTGTTTCTATATGTTTATACTATTCTGAACGTGGCTGCTCGATTTAAGGCAATTTGGAGGAAGGCACGTGTTTTTATGCTTGCAGTGTCGTAAGAACGCCAGTAAAAGTCCATATCTTACTGAAGCTGAGGGGCAAATCTAAGCAAGAAATAGGGCAGTGGGACATGTTGGAGGTAAGCAGCCACATCGGCGTGCTCATGATTCTGGAAAAAAGTAAGCTTCGAGCAGCAAAACACTAGGAAATGCTGCCGACTCGTACAGTTCTGGAATAACATGCAAACAACTGGTTCCAAACATATCTCAGAAATGCATTATTGATGGAAAGTTGTTTTTTTTTACTGATTTTTCAGTGATTGTTACAATATTCAGTGGTTATGCTTTGCGATGCCTCTTAATGATTCAGCCTCCAGGCGTCATAAAGAGGCAGCGCACAGAATTCATTCAAATAAGGGATGCACCCCGGCCCTTTCGACGCATTTTATTCACTTGGCCCGATTATCATGGGTACTCAGGCGAATTTCTAGCGAAGAAATTTGGTGGCTAGAAGCTTTCTAATTTTTTTTGAAAAACATCTGCACAGTGTAAATGCGGTAACACCGTTTCAACAAGCTGCCGTAACTTGACAAGAGTATTATGCATCATTTCTTCATATGATCTTTAGTGCAGCTTTTTTAAATTCAGACGATTATGATATCATTCTTAAGACTGCAGGTAGGCGTGCATGCCAAGAATGAGGCCTTTCAACGGCGACGTAACCGATAAGAAAAAAACGCATTGAAGGACCTCGTCACAGTTTTAGTCTAAAGGGCCTAGCGAAAAATTTCTCTCAGTTCTACGTATATGAAATGTACATTATTTTGGCTTCAAATTATAGACAGAGGCAAGATATCGAGTTTTTTACAGCTCCTCATCTTTGCCAAGTGCTAGCGGTAACATACATGTCAAAAAGCTGTGCGTTTGGTGCGAACGCGTTAAAATTGGATTCACGCTTCAAATTGACGGATGCGTATTGCCTAGGGGTCGTTGCGTGCACGGTAACACGGTTTCTTTAAAACGATGTCGTCAAGGAATTTCCGCGCTTGTTATCATCGACCGGTAGGCACGTCTATACCCTCCGGTTCACTTGGTTTAACGACAGAGCGCCACGCGTGAAGCGTGCTCATCGACTGCTCATGCGCCATGTTGTTCCCTCGTCACGTCTTGAAACATGATATTGGCGTGAAAAGCTGAGAGCAAACGCTTTATATCGACAAAGAGACTTCCCTCTTCTTTTTTTTCTATGCTCGTGAACTAAGCTTTTATTTGAAATCTAGTGATCTTAGTGTTCCTTGGTTATTTTTTTTCAACTACTCGGTATTTATCGGTTAATATGACGGCAGTGTTCTCGCCGGACCTATTGACGCTTTTAGCAGCTCTGCGAGCAAGTTTCAATGTTAAGAAGCAACTAAAAAGAGGAAAGCAGCGCAGGGCAGTACGTTGCGTTTTCGCAAGTGGTCGGTTTGCTGTTGGCGTGCGTAGCTTTAGTGCGACTTTGTTTATCGACCAGGCATTGCATGGAAACTAATTTTAGGATAACTTTTTCTTCAGAAAAATATTTGTTAACTGCCAAAAACTAAGCAGAAAACAGGCGCAACACCCGACAAAAATGTTCGATCAACTCAATAGAAAGGAACGAGCACATGCAAGCTAGATGCGCGCGGGTACGAAATTTGTTCGAGGTATTAGTCATCATTTTCGTTAAAGTGTACTGACCTAGATAACATACTAGCTTCAATAAGCCAGGTTTCATACGAACGAGTACGGAGCGCTGTCGGTTCCAGAAGCTTTAAGGAGGGAATCAGAAAAATGCTCCAGCCTTGTTTCAGAATCGCAACTTGGGATAGTTGGTGTGACATTGCTTTCAGAAGTGAAAAGCGTGAAAAGAGTGGTATATTTTCTTTGTATGTCCGCCAAGTTTGGTCGCGCTGTTCATTTCTGAAAGCTGCAACTTTCCTTGAGCAAATACGAGTACTTTGAGTGTAGATAGCCTGAACCACGTCGCTGGTCTATAATCTAAATGTTAATTTGTAAGTTTGGGCAGTAGGCACTTGAAATTTATAATTTAATACTGTTGCATGATGCATTTGAAGAAAAAGACACCACTGCGCTGTTCTAGCCATTACCCGGTTTTGGCAATGATGTCTTCCGCAAGTGTGAATTCGTGGTTTGTAATTTCTGGTGAGAAAAAGTAAAGGAGCCGATTGCCACAGAAATAATTAGATCTGTAGTTGCTTCGTGTTCTCGCCTAAAGAAAAGCTTACAGAAATGAAAGAAGTAGTGCAGTATCGAGAGATTCAAGTCTAGCGTCGACGTAAAATGAAAAAAAAAAAATACGAGAGCAAGACGTCTACCGGTCTTTTGCTTCTAACAGTTTCAGAAATTTAAGTACCAAAAGCTTGTGGTGAGTAGAACCGTTTCTTAGTACAATTACGAATACTTTATGGCTGATTGCTTCCTGTCGATTAATATCCCAAGGGGCAGATGGCAGGCAGGTGTCCATTTTATTAGCCGTTTCGGTTGGTCGAAACACACGGCTAAACATCAACGATGTCTTGTTTACTGGGTGCATGTTTCGTCGGGAATGAAGTTTACGAGTATTGCGCTATACTTATTTGAATTAATGGGAGAGCTAGAAATATCTGCGACTCCGTAATTTAAGCTGCGCGGGCCAAGGTCACCTTATTGTGTAAGAGCTCCATGCGAAGCGCTGAGAAAAAAACGTTGACTAAAAGTTAATTTAGCGCTCTTTTGAAGCTCATTGCAGCAAGAACTGCGTGCAAGTAGATGGAATTGTAAACCGGACAAAGATGTCGCTTTTCCTGAAGGCAAAAGTGCTTACAAGCGCTGAAATGTCTTGTTTATATTGATCACAAATGATGTCTCAAAGGCTTTGAAAGGGTATAGTTTTCATTTACCGAACAGAAAACGCAGCGTGAACAGGAAATATCCTACAAATTCCACACAAAGGCGTTGAAAGTTTATACTATTAGGGTGTTGTGGCCAACACGACCTGAGTTTTTCTTAGTTCCGCTAACATAACAATACGTGCAACTAGTGTTATTTCGCTTAACTATTCCAGTTTGCACCGTAGACACTAGAGAACTCATTGTTATTTGACATGTATGAAAATAGGCAAATATCTAGGGCATGTTTTCCTTTTAAAAACTTTTATGTAAATACCCAACTCTAACTGAGTGTATATAATTATAAATAACTCCAATACCTTTACCACCTTTTGCATCCTCACTACTTCTCATGCAGAACGTAGATTAGGGAACGAACTTCCTCTGAAAGGCAGCTCGAGGGTGAAGTTCTGTAACAGTGAATTTCGGGATCATTTGATACACATTTATTGAATATTCAAAGCACACTTTACTCTCTTCCTGCAAACGCACTTACAGATATTCACGGTGTACTAGCTGGCAAAAGCTAGAAATAAGGCTTTATTTGCTGAACATTATTTTACTGTGAGGCGCAATACCGAATATAAAAGCTTGTTCCATCTGGCGTATCTTCAGCACTTGGCCTGAATGAACACAAGCTTGGAGTATTACGTTAATGCACGAGAACACCCATTCTAAGTGAAAGTTTTCTTTTGGAAATCGAGATTATGACGGCCATCGCACGGAGCTGTTCGCGCTTGTCGATAGTGTGCTAGCTGAATTATCCTATTATGACTTTCGTGTCCGTGTTTCATGACAGTATAGCAAATGTCGACCTTCATATCCTGATATGTACAATGGCGCAACGGTACACAAAAACAGAGTGAAGACGAGACACGTGTGCTGTGTCGACTAATCTTCCATGTGTTCTCGTGTTTCGTTATGCTGTCGTACGCATCGTGGGCTCGTACCGACCAAACCTGATGGCGGTCGATCTTGCTTCATGGCAGAATAATACGTTGTCTCCGCCCCACAGGTTTTCAAATTTTGCCAGAAACAATGGAGGGCATGGTATAACATATATGCATTCATTATGTGCAGTTATCTCCCACCCACAACCAATGCGCAGTAGTATCGCTCTTTTGTAGTTACGGCAGTGCTTCGCGCCTTCAAAATGAGCCAGGGTATACGTTTTAGAGAAACAAAGAGTAAACCATGTCTGGTGCTCAACCTTAGGTTAACCAGAGCCCTTAGAATTTGATGTTCCTTTATATCTTGTCTGAAAGCAATTTGCTTCAAGAGCACGACCAGCAAAACGTCAAACCCTTGTCGTAAAACAAGCACTAGTCTATGGAATGAAGGATGTCCTTTGACAGTAGACTATAGCAGCGCTGGCGAGAGGACAATTTCCTGTAGATACGCTGCTATGCATTGCACACGTAATGGAAGATATAATCAAATTTAATCGCTTATAGACTGAACCCAGGAGCAAACCTTTCGCTACCACGCTAGGTAATCTTGCGAAGAACGAGCCAAAACGCTGAAACCAGCTTCTAAGAATGTAGCTCGCCTGCACATCCCATCATTATAAAATATGCTTTTGCCATACGAAGTCTCAGATGACGTTCTCACAAAATCAATTAGACGTGAATCTTCATTCGTTAAGCGTAGCACAGCATTGCTTTTTTCTTCTTCATGCGTAGTGCGTGCAGTTGTTAAAAGAGAGTGAATGAAACACTGCGGTACACAAAAGTGAGGATTGCGTTGCCTTTTCATGAGCTATTTATAGGCAAGCAATCCAAGGTTAGGTAAAAGTGTACTCAACGCCTCAGAGCATATTCGCGGAAGCTTGCACACACTTTGGAAACTCTACCATACTTTGTCAAGACAGCGCGCGAAATGCATTAGTAGCTTTGAGATTTTCAAGAACGCTTATTCAATACGCAGTAAGTAAGAAGGCTTCTACAATTAAAGCATTCATGTAATTCTAATATCAAAAATACATGTAACATTTGAGTAATCTATGAGCAAATGGGAATTTTTCTGTTCATACAAACATTGAGCACATTTTATTTAAAAAAATAAATAATATATAATAATGCAAATTATAATATATATAAATATATAAATTTTACATTCGCAAGAGAAGAACACAATTCAGTCTACTGAAGGCCCCTATATAAGCGGCATCATCTTATAGGCTAGGCGTCAGTTTACAGTTCAAATAGCAATGAATTTTGTTCTGCATTCATTTACTCATAAAATCTCCGAACTGAAGAAAAAATGCAGAAATAAATTTGTTCACATGGCTGCCTGTGTAGCAGCCTTTCTCGTGATCAATTAAATGAGCGTCTATGGCATTTTATTACTAAGACAAAAAGCTTTATCTTACCTGTCTCGAAAACCATCCAAGATTGACTTTATTTGCGTCTTTGTACCATCTTTTTACGGTGCGTGTGTGTGTGTTCGGGAACCTAAGTTTTGTTGTGTGTGTAGAAACCGTGCCTCTTAGCAGTGTGTTGCGTCCGCTGACAAAAAAGTGCACATATAGAAAGTGGCCAGTTCGTTGTTAGAGAGCCTCGTTTGTGTTAGCTATTGAGGATTTTCTCCCATTTTTGATACAGCTCCTTTTGCACCATTGGGGAAGTACGGTGAACACTCAACAAGTACTGATACTATGTACATCTCACGCCTTCATGACATTAAAAGAGACTGATTCCTTTTTTCTTACCTGATACCCAACCCTTTGTTCTCTCCTCATTGTGGCCACTGAGGAACATGCCTCATGAGATCTCCTGGCCATCATTTTCGGACCAAAACTGTGCAATCTACGTGGAGAACAAGCGCAGCTGGACTTTTATGTCTGTGACTTGAAAACGAAGGTACTCTGGAAGTGGATGCCAATGTTCACGTTTCTGCAGATCAATTATGACGTGTATCACACTTGGCCTTAATGCTACAGCAGACAGCATGAGTGTAACCGCTACTGCTGGAATTTGACAAAGGAAATCGGATATCTATGCATGGCGTAGTTCCAGCCAATTTAAAAAAAAAAGAAGTTAGACGAGTGAATGAGAAGTTGGAAGGTGCCCAGCTTTTTTTGCGGCCAAAGATGATATTTGGCCTTGCATGAAGGTCGAACGCGGAATCACGGCCAAGTATAAGCGTTCGCTGCACTTACTGATCGCGAATAAATGTTAAAGCAAGGTGAAAGGAAAAATGTGTAAAGTGTTTTAGTGATGTTACCGCACAAACACCGGTTTAGATTTTTCAATGAACATGATCTATTCAAACATACGGAGGGAGCCAACTCTCACCGAAATCACGGAACACGAGAAAATGTTTATATTCTTGTTTTAATTTGTGCTGTTAATCAAACGTAAATTAATATTGTAAATAATTTATCACTTAAAGATAATGCATTAAAAAGCATAAAAAAATATGGTCGATTTGAGCAGTTAGGCCTAATGCGAATTACGTGCGCTAGCAGTTCGATTTTCCCTTCGGTTCTGGTGTTCAGATCCAATGTTCCCGGATGGCAGTTGTTTGGATAGCGATCATGCGTTAATGTTCATATATACGGAGTTGGTCATTCTCTCCATTCATAGATCACTCGGAATCTTCCTACCATTCCTCGCGCATGGTGCAGCCGCCACATGCGGCCGGTGGGATCCGAACCCAGGACCCCGAATTTCGCGCCCGGTGCGTTACCAACTGAGCTGCGGCGGCAGCTGTCCAATCTTCTGGTTTCGAGGGTATTTATGTTTCGCGTCTAACCTAACCTCGAGAGTGTTCACCAACGCCACCCTCGTTCATAGTGGTGGACGTAGTACATCCTGTATTTCCTGTGTCACCGCGAATGTCACGTTGAACATGATCGAAAAGGGAGGGCGGAAGCTGTGCGAGAACCCACTTATGCTATGTTGCTTCAAATGGCGGTCTTCCTTGTAAAGAGGGCATGCAAATATTATGCTACGGGAAGATGAGCTCGCAGACAGCATACCACCGGTGAAGACAATCCAAGCCGTCTTATTTTACCTTTATACGGCGTGCAGTTAAAGCCATTTTCAGAGCAGGCTCCGTGTCCCTACAATCATCGGTGACTTTTTTCACGTTGCATAAAGCACACGTTTCGTTTCGCTGTGAGCACTTCAGACCAGATTTGTCGGAGTTACTTCCGCTAAAAGCGCGCGAGCGTTACTGATCATACTCCTTATGGACCTTTCCCCATTTTAAAGATAGATTGCAGGGGCATCTCCTGAGTGCTCTTGAAAATGCATATTTTTGGAGAGCGAAACACGAAGTATGTGAATAATTTTTAAGCCACTCTGACCCCGCCTAAAGGGAGACGACGAGGCGCAAAAAATATGTTATAGTGGAACTATGCTTCGCCCTTTTTTCCTTCGCTCTCCTTGATTTGGCGGTTGCATCGGTAGCATAAGCTTGTTTGTTTGTTTTGTTTTTTTTGACAGATCATAGACTAGTTCAGAGAAAAGCGATTTCAGAATTGACCCTCTTGACGTACCAAGTATTACCGCCGCTATGCAATATGTATTTCACCTTTGACTCGCTCGCGGGGGCAGGTGCGAGTGAAATGGCTTCGCTCCGTTTCGATGACAGGTAAATTACCGGCGCCTATCGCTTTGCAAAGCCATGTAAGAATGTGCAGCACACCGGAAAGTTACGTACACAGTTTCAAACAAACGTCGGAATAAAAGTTAAACAACAGTGCGATGGATCGTCAGCAATTTCGTGTCCTGAGCACAAGGCGCACGTCTGCAACGCGCACCTCGTGTTTTCTTCGTGCCCTATTCGGTATTGGCTGGCTATGATTTATAGTTTCTAGCTTCTTTTTCAGAAACGTACATTTGCAGAGCATTCCGGGTTCTTTGTTCAAAAGCATTGCCGAATGGCCCTTATCACCGGCACTATTGTCGTAAATTGAATCGCCTTGTGTCTGCGCTTTAGAACGCTGTTTTGGTCGCTCAGTTGTGAAGAGCATCAAAGAGCTAGCTCAACGGGTAGATGGAACCATCTTCCTATTGACCGAATACCTAAAGGTTTGTGAGTTCGTGTAGAGCACAAACTCGCTGCGAATGTAATTACCACGAACATTAGCTACGTTTTGTGGCTGAATGGAGGTACTTGCATCTAAATACTATATGAAGGTCACATGGATATTCGTCGCTAAAAGTACTACAGCGCGCCGCGCAAATCTTACCAATTTTGTGAAGCAGATATATGGGGATCAATTCAGGAGCGACTTGCCGTGGCATCTAGGAAGGCCTGGGAAGTGATGACGATACCAATTTTCAGACGAAAAGTGATTGTTTCCACCCGGTGCCTTAGTATCTTTCATCTCCTCACACTCTTAATCTCGCTCAGAAGAGGCTTAACGTGTTTCCAATCACAGTGGTCCAATACAACAGCAACAAGACGACTCTTTGCTCGAGGCTTTCTCGGTGTGATCGCCGAGCCTCTGTGATCTTAACGCAATATTTCTCATGTAGAGGTGTGTAATGCGCCAATCACACAATTTGCCTTCGCCTGCCTCTCCTCAGATTTCAGACTTTCGTCTAAAGCACCAGCTATGCCATAGACGAAATTGCGCCTAGATGCGGGCTCTGGATTCTATTCATTGGGCTTTTTCGCGTCTTCTTTGCGAACAATGCCGGTTGGCACCAGTTTGTCGTTTGAAAACATCTGCTAGCGTAGTCAAAACTACGCTCACTAAGTAGTAATATTAAAATTATGACGCGCATTGCTAACTAATCCTAATCTTAAAAAGAATCTAGTAAAGTTCATTCAGCGCTCAATCGTGGCAGCCCTGAGAATTAGCGCCATTCATTTCGAAGCTCAAAAAGAGGAAACCTTTTTACGGTGTCTGAGCGTTAAGATAATGTGAAATTTACAAGTTGTAACGTTAATAACTGAATTCATGTTGTCCTTAATGTCTCGTAACTGTTTTGCATTGAGCCATTTTCTTTCAATATTCTTCGCCGAGCATGCTTCCCTAGTCTATGCAACACTTTGCCTAGCGTTATGAGCACCGGCCAAACTGCAAGTACCTTTGCTTATCCTGAACCCTTTTCACTTTTAGAGCGTTAGCACTTACTCTTTCCTCAATTTGGTTCCGTTGTCGGCGTCCACAGTGCCTCCTGCCACCTGCCAACCGAGGCAGGTGGCATTGCGGAAAAGGGGAAATCGCACTCGCCATATTCACAAAAGAGGAGAGAGAGAGAAAGTGGGACATGTCGGAGGAGGAGAGTGTGCAAGGCCAAGGGTGTCAAATAAGAGAGAGGGAAATCCCTCCTGCCACATTAAGAGGAGAGGAGAGAGTGAGTGAAGAGCGACAGATGGTGGAAGTCGACGGGCCGCCTAGTGACTTGGGCTTCCGCCTTGTGTGCTTGATTCGAAACCCACCGCCGGACAAGGATGGATATAAGTGTTTCCTGGCCCGGCACCCGGCTGCTGTCACACCAGAGCTAACGCCCAAACTTTCGCGTTACACGCTAGTAACCACCCTGAGATTTTTTTTCCTCTGTATATTACTTCTAAGTGCTGAATTTTGAGTGTGCTCTAATTGTGGCAATACTTTTACTCCCTGAGAAATACAGTCCTCGTCAAAAGTAAACATTGCACCGCCGATTATAACGACCTTTCAAAAATGGTCTGAGCGTAAAAAATATGCAGGGAGGGGTGAAAAACAGCTTCCGTCTCTCTATCATTCTTTCAATCGCATGGTGAGCGCCACAATTGCCTCACTACTGGACCGACAGACATTGGCCCTGCAGACGGTCGTGCGGAGTCAAATGGCCTGCATAATTTTGATTAACCCTGTGAATTGTTTCACGCGTGAACTTAATTTGCTTTTGTTTTTTCACCGTCTCGTACCTGCTTCGTTACCCCAGCATACGTCATCCCCGAATTAGCAAAGAAAGGCGACGCTCAGCAAATTCCCACCACCTTTCCTTTTGTATCTGCGGATGAATACGCCCTGTGTGGCGTAGACCTTGGAGTCAAGTGACACGCATTGGATGAACAAATGTTGCTACACTGTTACTATACTGTTACACTTTTCACTCAGTCTAACGTATCGCATAATAACCGCTCCTATCACCGGCAAATCTCTTGTACTTCTGTCGCAGGAGCAGCCAGCCGAAAATGTTACGGGGTTAGACCCGTCCCACCCGAAAGCACTGACTCCTCGTGCTTTGCGACCGGACAGGCTAAAAAAAGACGCCCCCTTTGTGGGATAACGTCCACGCTCGCAAAAGTGGCTCTCCACGATGTCGATGTAGGATGGCGCGCTGGCATGCTCGCGTGACCACTCCTCAGCGATCGCGGCATTGCGTGATCCGTTGGCGTTCCTCAACTCTCCTTCCGTGGTCTTCATACTTGAAAGCTTTTCAAAACGGCACGCATCTCCTCGCATTTATTTATACTTTCCTTTCTTTTTATTTTCAAAATAATGCGACGTACGATATTCTCATTTTTCAAAATTTTTTAGCTTTCAATTTTCCTTCCCGCTACGAGAATCTAACAGGCCGTTATTCTTCTGCCATTCACGTGAGCTATGGAAAAATATCAGCAGTGTTTTCATCCCGAGATGCCGCAAAAACGTTCACACTCCGGGTTATGTACTCCTTATCAGTTTCGTTGGAGTCACCGAGAAAGCTCTTCGCTGTAATCGGAATATATGAATTCATTCAGACGAGCAGATATCACGCAACATGATTGAACGAAGATTTGCTCGTCGATATGAGGAAAGTGTAATGCAGACAACAACGCCAAGTCGAGGTCGGAGAAGATGAGTAGCCCGTAGCTCAAAGCAGCCTAAGAAGCGGGGAATCGTACATCATCTCCTCAAGGCAGTGCACCACGCTTTTGAATGTCACAGTCAATCGCTTAAAAAAAAAAACTCTGTACGCATCTCGTACAACAATGAGGTGACAAGTAAGTTTTCGTAATGGAGTTATTTTCGGCACCCTTGAGTTTTGATGCAATGTAAAAACGCGAGCTGTAAAATGTAAAAATGAAAGTATACAATGTAGAATGTAAAAAGACGGCGGGAAAGTGGAAAATTACGTACTTCGTTCAGGCGAAGTTAGCTCTGTTCGGCAAAGTACAGAATAATCCTAGTAACAATTTTTGTGTAGGTCCCATTACACACTAAAGAAGATATCGCGCTCAGGCTGCGACGAGTAAGGAAAGAAAACAGCGCTACAAGTGTTGGTTGAAACTGATTTTAAGAATAGTTTTAATAGACTCGGCTGAAAAAAAATCTTGGCTTAAAAACAGCAAAAAAGCCGCCGTCGGCCTGGTCAGGTTGAGACGTCGGATTTGACGCGACCAAATATGTAGTAACCAGCTAGTAGCTTCTGCATGGCGACTGTACGATAAAATATGAGTACCTTCCTATGTCAGCGCAATCGCTGTAGACACCTCGCAGCAAAGAGACACGGTCTAAGCTCGGTGAATTCGTCGGAGCATCAGAACTTCACCAGCGAAGCTTCCATAGCATGCTGGCGAAGAGACCAGTCTTGAAGACTTATATATAGAGGGATGTCAAAGAAACAAAGTAATTGACGCCTGTTAGCGAAGCTCGCGCGGAGCGGTACCTTCCCTCGTGAAGGCTCTTAGCAGGAAACCCAATGTGTTCTACTCCAGGTACACGAGACTGAACAAGCATTGTCTCCGAAACTCTCGCTGGTCTCTCGCTCTTTCATTTCACTTTCTCGCCTTTTTATTGCCATCCTCCTCTCTGTCCTCACAGCTGCCTTAAGCACGCGGCGAGAGTCAGGTAAAGACTGCGCGAAAAGCTCAAGACGAGACTGTCTCACGCAGGGCCACCGGCAAGACAGCAGTGCGCCTTATTTATTCGGAGCGCAGAGGCGGCGGCTCATGCAAATTCATTACTGCCGTGTGCAAGTCGATGTTGACACAGGACACGATCGACTCCCAGCAGTCTCAGTACCCGTCCACCCCTCGTCTTTCCTCTCCTGGTCTCTCCCCCCCCCCCCCCCCCCCCTCCTTATCTCTCTACGCTCAGAGCTCGTGCTCATGGCTCGCCCGTTCCTTCTGGCACCGCGGTGATGAATAACGAGATCTGTCCGAAGGAGGGAGAGAGTGTAAAGGCGACGGGTCTATCTTAATGACAACGGAGGCGCGGCGGCGAAGGGGCCCAAAATTCGTCGCCCCAGCAGCCCCTCTTCCGGCGGCGACAGCGGCCTGGCGCTTCTTCGGAGGACAGCCAATTACTTCGGCCCGCCGACGGGGGCCTCATGCTTTGGAGCCAGGGGCAAGGAAAGGGGAAGCGGGGGGGTTGCATGGCAAGGAAGCTTCGATAATGGCGAAGGCCTTGCCATCACGCACGATAGTTTGAAAGCGCCGTACACGGCAGTGTGTCTGTGCACACTTGTATCGCAGGCGCTGCCGGACGAACGGGCGGAGAGAGCGCCTCGATTCCCTTCCGGATAATGGGATCGCCGCAGGACATCCCGTGCGCTGGGCAGAAATTTGAACGTACGGCGACGGACTAAGCGAAAACTCATTAATGGCGAAACCGAGCGGAAGAAGGGAAACCCGAAAGCGGAAGGGAGGAGCGCGACGCTGGGGTAGCAAGAAGAAGGCGCGGTAATGGCGCGCAATTTGTCAAGTTCCTTATTGATTTTAAGGAGGCGCTTAAGCGAGTTACGTTGTTAAGGGCGGTTCCAGAATTGTCTGCTTTATTTGGATGATCATTTGGGTAAATTTAAAAGCCCGTTTATTTGTTTTTTATTATATGGCGTACGTCGCCTGTTTGGGCCCTCTGCAGCCAACTCGAGCGCCAATAAATTTTGGTTACACGTGCCGTGCAGGCGCAGAGCTGCTATTTTTGGAGTGCCGCTTAGCGTCTCACGCCATATCGCAACAAAAACCTTTTTAATTAGAAGCGCTTAAGTTAACTCATACCGTAATGTTGCCGCTCGAACGACTCGTTGGGTATCGCGGGGCGTAAGCCTTAATAAACGGATCACTGGCCTTATGAGATTGTGTGCTGCGTTCAGCCCACTCTTGAGGTTCGATAAAAAGAAACCTGACGGCCAGAACGATAAATTAAACCTCGTTGTACTTTCATGCGACACCATCTAAGCCATTAGTGCCATTCGAGATCACCTGAAACCCAAATCATAGACAAGCCTGCAGTTTTCTTGTATGCTCTTTTCGTGGCAAGTTTCATTCCTTGAGGCTTACGCCCCAATTCGGACAATGCGTTCCTGCATCGTCGTGGGCCGCACATAGCAACGTACGGAAGGTGAATAATATTTATCGCGCGCTCTTTATGGGCAGTTATACGCCAGTCTTATAAATTATAGGCATATGAACAATTAGAACACCTTTGTGAGATACAAAGGAGACAGGTAGCAATTTTTTTTTAATTTGTACCTGGGACAAAATGTTGCGAGAGGAAAGATATTGAAGCAGGCCTGCCGGCGACACAGTGCCTCCTCGTTGGATGAGCTTCGCGCTTTCAGTGCCGCTAATTAGAAATGTTCTGGCAACGCAGGCGTCCACGTAGGGCTGCATGAGCAGCGGCTGAATAATGCACCGGGTTCTGGGCGAGAGATACGGGTGGTTATTAACAAAGTCCCCGAGCTCCCCTTCCTTTGAGCAAGAGGGCGCGTTAGGGTTCGCGTCCACGTTCACTCATCTCGGGCCGAACAAAGGATGAGAGAGTGTACCTGTTCAGAGCCGCGCGCTCTTGGGAAACGAGTCTTGTTCCTTGAGACAAGCAGCGCTTGAAGCGGCGAAGAGAACGAGTGACTGCCTTGGTTATAACCGCGCGCGAAGTTTCTCAGCAGCCCCGTTGGTCGATTACCGCCGCTGGCTGCAGCGGAACCTCTTTCCTCCACACCTCGCTGGCGACGCCACGAGACGGCAGTTTTTCGGAGCATTGTTACTGTGTTATTTTTTTTCAGAGGGAAGATAGATGAAGCTATGCATGAGGATAGACATTGTATAAGAATTGAAAGCAGTAAAACCTGACATTGATGTTTTAAGGCTGCAATAGATAACCCTAAATGACACTACTCTGAGAGGCGATGAGTACTGGGAATAAGCACGCACTACAGAGCACGGTAATTAAAACCAAGGAAGCTTTGCTGAATAGCCTACTTTGTCCGGAAAAGCGCGACATTGCAACTAAGGAGACACGCAGTGCTTTTACGTTAGAAAAGCTGTGGGTTACGCGAAGAAATGTTTCTTTTCTTTTAGAACAACATCTACAGATGAGAGCGGATAAGGCGCTCGTTAAGGTATGCAGTATTTTCACATCTTTAGCCTCAATATTTCTAATAATTTCCCGCCTCAAGCGCTCGTTAGTTTGTGGTTAAACTTCGCACAGAGCTTGCATATTGTGGTAACTTTTGTCTTGTATTATGTTTGACAACGGCACTTAAATTTTTAAGCACTCATGATTTAAACTAGCAATCGTCCGCGCAGCGATCGACAACCCAAAAGTCGCCAACGCGGTTTTAGCCGAAGGGCGATGATGGCGTCATTTGTTGTCTGCGGAAGAAAGCGGCACAACGCAAAAGATGCCGAGGCGAGATTTCCAAGGTGCGCGGACTCCTTGATGACGCCACTGCTGCCCTTCGGCGGCAACCCGATGCTGACAGCTTTCAGTTCGTCGATCCTGGCGCAGATGACTACGGATTTTCCTTACGAGCGGCTGAACTAAGCGCCGTTGTCAGACTTGGTGCAAGCCAAAAGTTGCCACAATACGCAAGCCTTGTGTGCAGTTTCACCGCAAAGTAGTCAGCGGGCAAGGCGGGAAATCTTTAGAAGTCTTCATGGTACAGGTGGCCAATGCCATATGTCCGAAAAACGCCGACAGCCTTTGAAACTACTATATATATATATATATATATATATATATATATATATATATATATATATATATATATATATATATATATATATATATATATATATATATATATATATATCTGTGTGTGTGTGTGTGTGTGTGTGTGTGTGTGTGTGTGTGTGTGTGTGTGTGTGTGTGTGTGTGTGTGTGTGTGTGTGTGTGTGTGTGTGTGTGTGTGTGTGTGTGTGTGTGTGTGTGTGTGTGTGTGTGTGTGTGTGTGTGTGTGTGTGTGTGTGTGTGTGTGTGTGTGTGTGTGTGTGTGTGTGTGTGTGTGTGTGTGTGTGTGTGTGTGTGTGTGTGTGTGTGTGTGTGTGTGTTATAAGGAGAAAAGGAAAAGAGGGTCTCGTTATGCATACAAAAGAAGCCAGCAGCCACAGAAACCAAGGTGCATAGGACTGGCCTTTTTTTTTCCTTTTCTGGTCCTTTTCTTCTCTGCAATGGTATCGCTTCAGCCAGTCTTGATGTCTTGATGTGGCGGGTATCATAAGAGAGAGAGAGGGTTTATTGACGGGAAAGGCAGAGAGGTTGGCCGGAAAAACAAATATCTCGCCTGCTACTCTGCACTGGGGAACGGGAATAGGAGAAAAAAGAGGGTCATGATGGGGGATGATGATGATGGAAGAAGGAAGATGAAAAAAGACACAAAAAACAAGGCACACTTTCTAGCATCACAAACGCGAGGCAAGGCCCGTGTCGCTTAAAAAGCGTGAGAGCGCTCGCGTTGCCTGTACAGTTTTCGAACTTTCTGGCCAAGCGCCGAGGATCAAATCCTCCGAGAGGGGCCTGGTGTCAAAAGACCTCAAAGCAGATGCTAGCATGAGTCTTTCTCGTGCATATGCTGGGCACGCTACTAAAACATGCTCTACAGTCTCTTGCGCGCCAATGCATCATAACAGGGCTCTCGCACTGCCGTTTAGGAAAGACCCGCTGCGTTTCTTACGGTGCTTGCGTTGTAACTACAAATTGTTGAATTAGGTTGCAACCGAACAGCTCAATATCTTCGACGTGGAGATCACAGCTTCTTGGCTGTTCAGTACGAGGTACACTCGGTCACATTAAGAGAAGATTTACAAAACGCTGAAGCCTGTGCCATGGTGAGGAATGGGAATTCCGAGTTTTGAGGCACTCCTCCGCGAGCTCAGGCACATGCTGGTGGAGAACGGGAAGCTGCACAACCTCGCCAAGCGTCGCCTCTTTGAAGACAGTCGCAATCCACTTAGGGCGCATTTGCAGGCAAAGTGACAGACAACTTTGCAACCATAAAAATTCGCCGTCAACATGAAAACATTCACAAAAGTCTCGAAAAGTTTCATGTCCTGGCTTCAATGTCGAATGAGCGGCAATTTCTTCGCTGCCATCATCACATGAACCACGTGATGTGAGGCAAGTCTACTCCTGGATTTCGGCTGGGAACCGTAGTTTTTCTTTGGAAGTCAAAATTTTGTTTATGCGAGGCTTTTGTTTCTTTCATAACTTTTACCAGGAATGAAGTAGTTAGCAACGTGCCGCAAGCAAGAAATAAACGTAAATTTTCTACTGTCATATAAAGTGATTTCCCATCGGAGGAAACTAAACAGATATGTGAATAAGCATGCAGATCTCACCTGTTGCTTAAATGTGTTTGGTTTTCGTTTAGCGTTTTGCGCATCCCTGTTTATAGAAATGAACTTAAGAGCGTTTTCTCCATATATTCAGCTCACACATCTTCTGCACGGTTATTTTTTCTTATGTGATGTTTTCTTCTGCAAGTGCAGCTATTACCAAGACCGTATATGCGGTAATTACTGACACATAAACTGGTTTTACTAAAAAAACAGAGATAACGAAAAAAACGAGAAAAAAGCGCGACATTTCGCCGCACACGGTGAGATAACGAATTTTTGAGACAGCAGAAAAAAAAAACTGCAAGCAATAATTATTCAGTACGAATTCATATTCACTGACGAAAAAAACAAACAAAATATACGCTTTGAGATCACCGCTGAAAAAGGCACGCAATATTATCAAGAACTAAAAAACAGAAAATTCCAACCCGTAGACTTCCCATGACGTTAGGGGGGGGGGGGGGGGAAAGTAAGATCAGCAAAAATGACCGATCACCAGAGCGAAGCAATCGCGACTCGGGGTGCTGCGGTTCACAAAAACGGCGATAACGGCACTGGCAGGCCTTCCCCGATCCTAACTCAGCCTGGAGTGAAGTTCAGCAGAAAGTCATTGCCTGCAAAAAATTTTTGATTTTCTTTTTTTCCCGCTGAGCCGCTCGTCGGTCATTTGCGCTAATCTTTTTTACACGCTGCTGTATAACTTCCGTGACACAGAGTCATGAGCACGGATGAGATTTGGAAGTTCGCGGGTGTACGGTGGCCGGGGCTGGCGCATTACAAGGTCAGTAAAAGGTCAGTGGTAGAGGTCTTTGTCCTGCAGTGGACGTAGATAGGCTAATAACGATGATAATGTCCGCACGCATGGGGTTGTTTTTCACGAACCTATAATAATTGGTGAATTATTTTCGCGTCTAATATCGTTTGCAAAAATACAATAACACTTAACTTTCTCCGCAGCGTTTCTTAGTTTCAAATTCATGTAGCTCAGTGGTTATGGCACTCGGCGGCCGACCCGAAAGACGCGGGTTCGATCCCGGCCGCGACGGTCGAATTTGGATGGAGGCGAAATTCTAGAGGCCCGTGTACTGTGCGATGTCTTTGCACGTTAAAGAACCTCAGGTGGTCGAAATTACCGGACCCTTCGCTACGGCGTCCCTCATAGCCTGAATCGCTTTGGGACGTTAACCCCCATCGACCATAAACCTTTTTATTTATTTGGATTGATGGATGGAATGGATGGATGGTAGGAGCATCCCCTTTGAAACGGGGCAGTGGTTGTTGCCACTATGCTGTTTTTTTCCTTTATATTTGTTTACTCTGCTGTAAGTTGTTAATACAATTCGCCTTTTCCTTTAACAAAACGTCTTCCTATACTCTAAAACTTATGTCACCTTTCTGCTTTTGTGGCACCAATCCTCCAATCGCTTTTTGCTAATTTCCACCGCACATTTATTTACATGACTATTGTTATCTCTAAACCCTAAGGCCTCATGAAGAGTGACTGTGCCTGCATCGACATCGGAATGGATACCATCGCATTTTAGGATGAGGTGTTCTATTGTTTCTACAGATTTACCACACACAGCGCATGTGTCACCTTCTTCGTTTAATTTTTTTCTGTAGCTGCGCGTTCTAAGACACCCTGACCTAGCTTCAAAAAGGAGAGCACTGCCTCTTGAGTTATCATAAAACGTTTCCTTCCTCATCTGCCTTTTCCAGCATCGATATAGTTCTACACTATACTTCTTTTCCATTGAATCTATCCAATTTTGAAGCTGCCTTTTGAGCGCCATCTGGCAACCTTGCACTGAGGTCATACGTGCTTTTGTCTAGTAAGATTGCTCCAAAAGTAAGCCTTCAGGTGTTCGTAATCGAACAGCAGAATGTTGCCGCGAGAAGCTAGCGTTATAAGAAACGTATGGTACGCAATGTGAGGCAAGTTATGTACGGTTGGAGGCTGGTCATCACAGGCCGAACGATTTGAAAGCAGACAATAAACAGAACTCAGGTCATGCGCGCTGATATGCTGAAGGTTCGCGAAGAGTACAAAATATACATCCGAACCTCGTTGCAGCGAAGTCAAAGTATCTCCGCGATTTCGTGGTTATATTCGTTGCTTCGTTAAGCGGCAGGCAAGAGTGGTTGCAACTGTCGCACGCCAGATGGCTTGTATGCCCCTGTGTATAACGGGGACAACAAAGTAGGTGTTAAATGTGCCGCCTATGCATATGCTTTGCTGGAGACTTCATCACTCGCACCGAGCACCCACCATACCACCGAATATAGGTACACCAACCCAATATGTAAGCATTTTATATCTTGATATATTCCTAATAGGTCAGGAAGAAATCTATTCAGTTTATTTGGTTCTTATTTATTCGTGCTGAAGCAGTTGCGGGTGGGTGTAAATACCTCTTCTGGTTGACTTCGCCGCATAGCTCACGAGCGCGGGGGAACCACCCACCACACTCCTTTGGATTTCAGCATTTTTTTGTGGAGAATGCATATGCCATACCGAAGGCTTTGATTATGGCCGCATACTGGTCACCGAAAGTTGCGTTATGCTTTTCCGCCGCTAAGCCCTGTAATCCCAGCGGGGCCTTGATACCGCCAAGCACAACAAGCGCACCGCGAAACTATTTTAATCATGCGACCATGCCGCGAAAGTAGGAACTAGACTGCACATGGAACCAGCGAAGCGTTATAGTGGACCATGTGCAACAGGAATGTTGGAGCATCGGGGAACTACAATTTGCCACATCGAAATTGCATGGAAGTTTCGGGCACCGTTACAAGTAGGCATACTCACCGATAAATGTCCAGTGGGGTTCATTAGAGATATGCTATATGCCGTTGTGGAAAAAGTTTACTTCGTAAAAACGTGATGTCAAATCCATGGGATTTTTTGCGAGCTTCCAAGGGGATTCCCCATTCTCTCGTTATGTCTATTAGTTCATTACGAGCCGTTTCGTTATAATGAGCTTCTACTGCATCACAGGCGTCTGCTGCTAGCATCAATAAGAGCGAACGGGGCCATCATATATTGCAAGTGGCTACTCAAGCACATGATCTTTACAGTGCATATTGTGAATGACAGATACTCGGCACTAGCTTTTCAATTATATAGTTTAGGGGAAGCTCCCAGACAAATACAGAATATAGCAGACGTATTTAAACTGACGAGAGTGTTTGATTGTCGCTTCTATGGGCCAACGAGGCCAACCTTAGCACATATGTGTTTGCATCCTTCAGGCCACCTTCCTAAAGTACGACAGTATGTTACTTCAGTCGACGTCGGTTTATTTCCACCATTTTGTCTCGCGCAGTTCAAACATATCCATCTAAAATTCATCCTTATTAAGCAGTGGGCTCCTTATGTCAACGCATAAGAATAAAAACAACATTTCAGCCGCAATTAGCAGTCAAATAATTAAATGCGTTAGTTGAAGAGAAGTGCTTCCATTGAGTGTGATCCACCAAGAGTCCACTGACTTCGCTTCGCAAAACAAAACATGTCAAAGTAAATTAATGTTGAGTAGTGTCTTAAGTTTTATCTGCGTGAAAGCGCTCTTATTTCTGGTCTTTGTTCTTCCAGCAAAGAAAGTGCTAATGAGGTGTTGCGCTTTTGACTATTTGTCTTCTACATCTGAAAAGTACAGTTAAAATACGCATCGCTCGAGAATACTTGGTGGCTTCTCACCAGGAAATTAGCTGCGCAAAAGACAAGTGAAATACGAATATAGCTTGTGTGCTAATGAACGAGAGCCGAGTGAAAAACTTAGAGCTGGCAGCAAAACCACATCAAGAGAGCTACTCTTCTCCTTTTCACACTCCAGCATCGTTACAGTTCTCCAGAATTTGCACTTCGGTGCAGACTTCTAATCAATACGCACTAGCGTCCGCAGCGGCTAGAGCAGAACTCTTTGCAGTTGCGGTTGTCGTTTTCATTAATCATCCCTTTTTGGTGGAGGCTAGCCATCGCTAATATTTGCGGTCAGCGCCCAAATGTACAGCGTTTAATCTACGAAGGCTTGAAGCGCCTCAAACCACACAGCCCGCCTTGCTGCATTCACCCATTTCAAATTGGTTTCTACAATAAGCTAAATTATCAGTTACGCCCGCATTATTCGGCACGTTAAATGCTAAACATAAAATAGTTCCCCATACATTTTGCTTTTTCACAAGGAAAACATTAGGCCAAAATGCAATCCTGTTCCTTCACCACTGTGATATCTGAATGGTTCTTGGATTAAACTAGTTGAGCAACCAGCTGTAAAACTTATAAGCCACACAGATAATTCTTAATAAATAGTTTCCTAAGCACTCTATAAAGCTAATCGGAACTCCGCTTTCAAAGCAATACAAAAACGGGCTGAGCAGAATTTTGCAAGGCGGCATCAAACATGCCCGTCAGCAGTCTGTTATGCGTGTTTAGTTATCAGCAGCACGACGCTCCCCGTAACTGCTAGATCAGTTAGCATCATGCTAAGCAACTGTTCTATTATTTTCAGCTGTGCACACACAATACAAATATCAATTGCTCTTATTAAATTGCAAGCAAAAGCAACATCGCAGTGCCTTGCTTACGACTAGGAAAGGTCACAGAATACCTAAAATCTCACCATTTCATAAATCACTTGCTTAAAATACTGGCTACTCCCAGAATAGATAAAAAAACACTCCTACAGTACTTATGTACATACCTATACACTAGTGTAAGAGCCGCTCCTCCGAACTTTGACACCCAAACATAAAAAAAAAACTTGGGGGAGAGCAACTGCGTTCCTCCTGTGTATAATTTTCCTCACGCCATATTCTGAGGGAAGCTACCAACCATACCTTCACATCAACTGAATGTAAAATGAAAGTAAGATTGATTTTCGCTGCTTTCGGCAGTGAAGCAAGCCAATAAGCAAGTGAAGCGACCCTCGCTTCACTTGGAGCTAGTACCGCAACGCCAAGCGCTGCTTCGAACCGCCAGCGAAACCGTAATTACAGTCCACCGCTCAAATTGCTATACGCACAACACTCGGCCATGATTTTTATTCGGGATAACTTGGACTGACGTAACATCTGCCACTGAACTAATATAGTAGCCTGCTTTATTGCCGAAGGTGCTCACTGATTGTTGTAACATCTCGATTTTAAATGGCTTATTTCTACCAATGGTCGGCCACGTTCCCTTTAATTTATCTTAAGAAGGGATGACTACATAAACGGGTTTCCCATAATCCAAGTCTGGCTGTAGTCGAAAAAAAAAATAGTAGAGAAATCCGGTTTTTGCGTAAGAGCTGCACAGTAGTATTTTGCTTCCGAAAGTACTGATAATGTCAAGATCATGTTTTGTGAAGGTACTAATCCACTGAGCATAACCTAATTTTAACTAATATGCAGCGACAGCAAAGACCAGAACACTTCTCTTTTGCATATTTATTTACTGAGTGTTGAAGTAACATTACAATTTAAATTAAACGCCGGTATATAAGCGAATGCATACGCGTTGTCCGCAACTAATTTTTTAAATATATATTTAGAATTGCCTGAATAATTTCCCAGATTTATTTCAACACTTCTCTAGAGGCTTTGTTTATTTTTTGACTGGTTTACTCGCAAATGAACCAGTGATGAACGCAGAAATTTTCCCATCACGAATATGATAAAAACACCGCCGGGTACACTAACTGCACCATCTCCGCAAACTGTTATATAAGCGGCGCAATGATCGCTAATGACAACAGCAGATGCTCGCTCTGTCCACCACCCGCTACATTGTGCACATCTGCGTTTGAACAGTCACTACGTCACATGGCCATAGCTGTGATGCAGATAACCGATTCACCCTAAGACTCGTTGGGAATAAGGACGCCAAACAGTCTTCCGCAAGCAAGTTCTGCAGATAAGCGCCCACTCTCGCGAGAGCACAAATTCCGACCTGGAAGGGTCCTTAGCTTTCCTTTTGTCTCGCAATGCAAACCTGGGCACTGCCGATCAGGTTCAGCTCGAAGTGGTCGCAGTTGCCGCGGCCGATAGCCAGTGCCGGCGATGCGACGAGGCCAAATATTTGTTCAGTTGCGAGGATCGGACCCGCAAACACTCTCGTCACGCCGGCTGTGTCAACCCTCGGGGCGTAAGGTTGCGAACACTTGCTGCCGTTAGCCGGTGCGCAAGAATGGCCTTTCCTGTACCA
This sequence comes from Amblyomma americanum, assembly GCF_052857255.1. Classification (NCBI taxonomy): domain Eukaryota; kingdom Metazoa; phylum Arthropoda; class Arachnida; order Ixodida; family Ixodidae; genus Amblyomma; species Amblyomma americanum. Next base: position 35,894,899 of record NC_135502.1, read on the forward strand.
GACTTTATCGGTTGTTTCTTTCGCGCTTGGGAGGGTCAGGGGACACCGTCTTCTCCTTCATTCCCTTGTTCGTCGCAGAGGAGAGATTGCGGCCACTCTGGTATTTTGGTTTTCTCTTTTTTTCATTCACTTTGTTCCCATCATTCTGATCATCCGCCTTCTTCTTGGGTGCAAGTAAACAATGCTGAGAAGTTCGCCTGGTTATACACAGAGCGTCGGGAACGAAACAAAAACCTAAGGATAACAGCGAACACTGGTTCCAACTCGTTGTACTGCAGTGGATTGGCAGGACAGTGTGCTGCAGTGGGCTGACAGGAATTTTGGAGAAAGACATTGGAGTAAACTATGCAATTTAATTTTTCCTCCAGTTTGTGGAAATGATAGTTAACCGGCGGAAGCCGCGCGCCCCTAGTTGTTCGCAACTGGCAGCGTAACTTCATTTCGCAGCTGAAACGACCTGGGGCTACACAATCAATGCTCGCAGCCGCGCGCTGACGATGTTCTTCGTGTCATTCGTGGCGGTCAACAACACTGACCTCGACGTACAGTCGTCTACGGACTTGTCTGGTACCCGTCATTGGCACGCTCTGTTGCACATTTATGACAACCACCGCAATATGGCGGGCCCAATATAGCTTTTAAAAACATGAGACACAGTAACCGCGATCCATGGGATTGTGTATGCAGGACAAAGTCTTGTTTCGAGTTATAGACCATTAGGAAATGACACACGTTCATGCCCCGGTGTGCCTCCCGACCGCTCTAGCCAGGTGTGTGGGCGACTGTACGAGAACAAGGATCGCTGCTATTCGCCTTCGATGCAGTCGACCATCCTGCATGAGCAACGATGTACTCAAACCCCTGCGCACGTAGAGGAACGCAAGACTCCATAGCAAAACGAGCAACGTCAAGAGCAAGAAGTCACAACCTTGAAATATTAAGCCTAAACGATATTTTCAGAACGTGGCTCATTACAGTTTGCCGGGAATTACAGTCACCGCTTTTCAATCGCACCCTACACAACCCACTATTAGCATACTTATAGTCCGAGTTGCTTCCTTAATTTTTAGCGACATCTGCAGACACTTTAGCACTGTGACTGACTTGGTTGGTTGGTTGGTGTCAATTAAAGATGGCACATACCCACTGCGGGGGAGTGGCCGAGACACAGTCGGTTAATTGCTGGAAACAGGAGCGTCTTGAAAGGAAAAGGAGTAGTAATAGTATATAGGCTGACAAATTTTAAGACGCAAAGAGGGTGGTCCTGTAAACCTGGAGATCGAAGACTTTAAGGCTTCGTTGCTGTTGAGCATAGAATTCATCATCATCATCATTATCGTCCTCATGCTCATCATCATCAGTCTGTCCATCGTGTTCATCTCAATGAACCGTTCGCCAGAATGTCCGACACTTTTTAAAAGGCTTTCAGCAGTCGATATGGCAATGTTTTCAATCACATAAAGAGGCTAATGCACAATATACAAGCCAACAGCTTAAGTCTTCCATTTTCCCCGATTCACGCAAGGCAGCCATTCTCGTGCTCTGCAGCCATCGGCGCAGAAGAAACAGAAGTGGTAGCGCCAGCCGCCCCTCCGGTCTCAAAGTGCCTCGAGCCGCCGCGGAACCTGCACCAACTCCGCACCCGGCCATAAGAAACGACGGAACAGCAGAGCAGTCATGTCCACGCTTTTTTCCAAGCCGAGCCGCGAGAAACTCCCTCGCCGTTCGGCCGAGAACATGCGGGGCGCCAAGAAGACGCCGTCCATCGGCGCCGTGCAGCAGCCCGCGGCGGCCACGCTCATACCGGACGAATGGGACACGCAAAAGAAGGGCGGTGTGCAAGGCTCCGACAGGACGGCACCCGAAAGCTCTTTCGCTGGGATGGCCCGCGCTACCACGTCCGACGTAGCCAGGGATGGCGGAGCACCGGACTCGAAGCCTGGCCCCGAAGAGTGCAGCTCGAGCCAGGAAGAGAGCACCGTGTCGGAAGGGCGAAGTGCGTCGGGGTCTGTTCACGCGGCGCAACGAACCCTTCAGAAAGAGCGCCGGCACGACCGCATGCCGCATGAGCTGAACAGCGAGGAAGAGCCTTTTGTCAAGCCTGGCACAATGTTGCCCAAAGCACAGCCACCACCAGCGCAAGTGTTCAAAGAAACGGTAAGCAAAGGGGAATCATCACCAGTGTCCAAATAGTCCGATGGGCCCTTGTGGTAACAGAACGGCTGTCAAGAGAAGGCGAGAATAGCAGGGGACGGGAGAAAGTCAAGTGGGCGGGTGAGATTAGGAAATTTTCGCCGATAAGGTAACTAGGTTAAATGCAGGGACGTGAGAGAGGCATTTGTCCTGCAGCGGACGTAGCTTGCCTGATGATGACGGTGAGTCCGACATGACGTAAAGGGGAAACGCTGAAGTAACCAAGGACAGGCTCATACTCGCGAATGATTATTCTGCGCAAAATGTTTGGCTAATGCACGTTATACAAGACCACAGCTAAAGTTTTACATTTTCCGCGATTCACGCGAGGCAGTCATTCTTGTGCTCTGCAGCCGTCGGCATGTTCTGTGAGTTTGAGTGTGCAGTTTTTCCGCCACTGCTCGCCGTGTAGCGGAATCAAGGGGGAATAACCATGAGCCATAGAGGCTACTGGTACAGCGTCATGTCCGTCTCACCTTCAAGAAATAACGGAGTTACGTTCTTCCTAAAGGGCATTCAACTCAAGGATGCCTCCACACTGAGGCATAGAATTGCAGTGCTGCTTTCTAGTGGGAAGCAACGTGTCCTTAATTCGGCAATCGGAAGGTACATCCCTTCTCTTTTGTTAGCCTTGTTGTGTACAAAATTTTAACTGTAGAGTTTATTTAATGTGAAAACTATAAATACTCCACGTAGTAAAATAGAAACACCATATTCAGGGCTACCCTTCTTCGCTTGCTTTCGCCGCCCTTCCCCACGCATGCGAAGTTTTTTCACCATTCCGTTCCTTTTTTATTTTTTGGGAGCAAATATTCATTGCACAATTGAATAATTTCTCTATTTTTCGCCACATGTTTGTAATCTTGAACGCGCAAAGTTAAAATTAAGGTACATTACATACGTTTCATTATTCTGCGAATAGCCACAAAATTTAGCGGTCCTTGACTTCCCTTTTTCCAGGAGTAGCCGCAAATGCACTGAATTTTCTGTAGCCATTAAAGTGGCGTCATCTATAATGAACTATCATTGCAAGAAACTAGCATACTAAAACTGACGCCTATCAGGAGTCCGTTTGATTAGAGAAGACCGACCACCCTAAACTATAAAATCTCACCAATGCTCTTAGCGGAGATGGTTTCTAACGAATTCAAACTATTAATGTTAGTCATGTCCAACTGCTGCTCACGACATAACTAGCCATATGCGAACGTCTGATTCATAAGCGTTTGAGGAGTTGAGTCATTCCTAATAGATAATTCCGACATAGTGGTGTCCAAAGAAGACGCCATGGCTCTATTTTGAACGCTTTTACTTATGGTAGCGTCAAGTTATGACGTCAGGGCTGAGAGCTACATGACCAGTGTCAGCAGCCGGCTTCTATATAAAAGGCGAAGCTTGCCAATTAAAAAAAAGCAATGAATGCAGAAAAAAGACATTAAATGCGGCTCCCTCACATGGACCGCGAAAACGACGAATCTTTTAATGCTGCTCCGCGCGCGCACAATCGCATTATGTATCGTGAAATATAGCAAATCTTGAACGAAACATGCTGCTACATGAATTTTAATGTTTATCCTCAAGCCCACAACATCCAAGATCAAAACGGAAGAAGCGGCGCAGCTTCTGCAAAGGAAGGTGAAGTACCGTGTTTCTCCTTTCTTTTTCTACCAGAAGTTTGTTTGCAGTATGAGAACAGCGCAGTCGTATAGTACCAGCTATTACCATCTGTCACACCTCGCGACCTACCAAATATATGAATTCACTTGTACTATGTATTTCCCAGCAATTACGGAAAACCGCAGAGCGTTCTCGCACAGCTGCCGCCCTCATCGTTCGATTATCTTCCACGATGCACTTGTGGTGGTAGGGGAAGTTTTACTGCCTCCGCTATGGACGAGGGTGGCGCTGGTGAACGCACTCAAGGTTAGGTTGCTCACAACCTAAATACTTCTGAAAGTAAGACGTTGAACAGCACCTGCTCCATCTCAGTTGGTTGAGCACCGTACGTGACATAGAGAGGCCGTGGCTTCGGATCCCACTACAGGTGTGAGGTTGCCTTTTCTTACAGTGTGTAATGAATTCTTCCTCGGGTAAAAAAAGTTTATTGCACAATTCCAACTGACCGAAACCACGCATTAAAAATATTCTATGTTTTTCTTTGTTTCGGTGCCTGTTTGCTTCTTTCATATGTATGTCATAACGAACCCCCCTTTTCTCACCCTTCTCTGTTCAATGTCTACAGAAAAATTAAACACTGTATGAAATTATCATGCCGAAATGACGATGCGCGGGGACTCCAAGTTTCTCTGTCGATGTCGTGAAGCCTTCCATATGACAAAGTACCATACCGCTTTTGGAAATCCTCCCGGATAACGATATGTGCGGAATTCTCGCGCCCTTTGGACTTTTCGAAATGCACGAGAGACTGCGCTTTCGAATCGAATACGAACAATAAATGTGTAATATTCAAATCACATTCTAACATTTCTTTAGATATTCAGCCTTACTTAATAATTTTCTAAAGAACAGGCATGATTCTTCCTTTTGACAGCGCAAACCCCATGTCAAAAGCTTCCGAGTCCTTCGGTAGTCAATTGTTTTCTTTACTACTATTGTTGTATTCTCACTTTCCTGCTTTCAGTTATGTAAACTGGGTCTTCACGATTTCTATTCAGCGTATTTCTTGAATTCCAAAGTAGCAGCAAAACAGACTGCGAATTTCTTTCTAAAATAAACTTACATTCTCTCCTTCTAAGCACGTGTGGAAAGCAAGAAAGTTAAAACCAAGTGGAAGTTCAACGGTACGAGCAGTGTCAACAAGCATTACTTAGGCAACTCAAGTGGTCTAATATCGTATAAACTTTTACAAGTAATCGCCTTTACGTTTGCCAAAATATCGATATACCAAAGTATATTCTCTCAAAAACGGTGAAATTCATTTCGATATCACAGAACAGTCTTGGGCTGAAGTCCACTTTGACAGAGTTTCTCTTTACTCTTTTCACTGAACTATGTGAGTACAGTGCTTCCGATTAGATGAAATGATCGTTATTTGTTGCTTACTTCCTTTTACATTGTGAAACCCAACTAACAAAATTCTCTTCAATCCTCAAGCCGGCGGCTCCGAGTGCCAAAACCGATGACGAGGCCCACGATTTGCGCAAAGAGGTATGGTGCACTTATGATTTCTCACGGGGTTAGTTTCGCATGCCTTCCTCCAGTTTTAGCGAATGCCGCTGTGATGCTATGATGCATGCTGGCGGCGTGCATTAGTGCCCTTGATAAGAGAAGTATAGTGATTGGCGTCTCCCATATCCATATTGTCTCGGCAGAATTCGTACTGCAGCAATTACTAGCGCCGTCCCTTTTTGAGTAGCCCTGAAACGACGACAGTTGAAGTGCCAAAGCAAGTACTAACCGGTTATTACCTACGTGAATACTACCTCTCGAAAGATTACGATCTCTTTCAAGTGGCTTCTTGCAGCTTCCGTGACGTTTCACTTCAAAAAGCGCTAAACTCTTTAAACGATGCAAAAGATATTGATAAGTCTTGCATGAACTGCGTGACGGAAAGGTTGCCAAAGCCGCCACTTTCCTTAGGAGGCAGTTTTAACTTCAACAGCTGTTTTATTCTATTCGCCATTTTTTTATTTTTAGCTGTGCCCATCTTTGTGTTTTAACTTTCGAAATGGCAGAGTTGCAACCTAAATCCCACATGTATTTTAACTTATCAGAAGTAACATGATTGATTGATTGATTGATTGATTGATTGATTGATTGATTGATTGATTGATTGATTGATTGATTGATTGAGAGTGACTCTTAAAACCAAGCAAACTACGATTGACTGGTGCATGTACGTGCCGACAGGTTGACAAGCCCCCCTCCGGCCAGCAGACTCCGATGAGCAAGACGTACCCCGCCATGAGCGAGCAAGAGTTTCTGAGTCGCGTTGGATCCCACATAGCCATCAAGCAGCAGGAGCCGGCCGTACCCAAGGATCCCATCCGAGTCTTGGTGACGGCGGTGACGACCGAGCTGTCGTACCGCATGCTTATACCGCTCATTCGCGGCGACGTGTTCGGCGTGGACCAGCCCATCGTCTTGCACCTGTACGACGAGAGTGAGAACATATCCGACCTGCGCGGCATCGCCATGGAGATCGAGGACTGCTCGTTCGAGCTGCTCAAGCAGGTGGTATTCACCGGCGAGGACGAGGTAGCCTTCCTCAACGTCGACGTGGCTTTCCTCAACGACTCGGTGCCCATCGACGGCGATCGAGCCTTGTTCGAGAAGTGCGTGCAAACGTACGCCGGCCATGGCAAGGCGCTGTCGGCGCACGCCAAGAAAACGGTCAAGGTGATCATCTCCGGACACCCTATACACACCAACACGTACGTCTGCACGAGGTAAGAGGTCCTTGCCGTTGAATGCCTCTTTCATACTTGAATTGCACGTGCCGGTCAGTACGAGTAAGCATTGTTATGTGGATGCAGATCGCAGCTACAAAGGAAACTCTGAAGCTTATGAACACGAATGTCTGTCAGGAAGTTATCTAAAAATAGAAATGAATTGTCGACAAAAAGAATTAGAACCAAAGCAGCTCAGGAGTCTAGTTTAAGTATTCCTAAACTAAGCGCGGTGAAGTTTTCAGTTGATCACGCATATCGAGTTATGAAGACCCATAGTTCTTGTCCACTAAACCTTGTTTGGACCAAAAGTGAATTCATGTGATTTCGCAACTGCCAATATCAAGCATGTGAGTGCTTACAGGTCCTTAAACATTGCAATGTGTAAATTTTTGTTTGCTCGTCTTTTTGTCTTCTGACAACGCTTCAACATGTGTTTCAGTGAGCGGCGAGTGACGCTAGTTATTTGAAGGCATCGTCTTATATGCCGATCAATGTGTGTAAGATAATGTACTTAACCCCTGCTCGGCGCTGAAATAAGTTCACTGGTACCAAATGTTCACAGAATTTTTAAAGCATTTGGTAGCCGAATCTGTGAAATCTCCTTTGAATAACCTAGCCATAAAAAGTCGATGTATCAATTTTTCATGTTTTCTTAACTTCTAAAAGCCCCGAATAGAAATATTCATTCTAACCAAATTTGTCTAATCTACTCATCACTGGAAGGTACACTGTCACGAAATGGGGTCAGCAGGCAGACCAGGAGCCGTATTTCCTAAGCTTTTCTTATTATTTCCTTTCTCTCGCTTTTCCCGTTAATCAGGCATGACTTTTATTGACAGACGATTGCCATTGTTTCACCGTCATCATCAGTAGCAGCCTGACTACGATCATTACAGGATAAAGGTCTCTTCCATGTCCCCCCAATTAACCTTGTCCTGTGCCAGCTGCGGCCACCCTTTCTGCAAACTTCCCAATCTCATCCGCCCACCTAAGTTTCTGCAGCCCCCTGATACGCTTGCCTTCTCCTGGAATCCAGTACGTTACTCTTAAGGACCATCGGTTATCTTGCCTTCACATTGCATGCCCTGCCCAAGCCCATTGTTTGCCAGGCATCAAACCTGATGTCCTAGACACGTGCTGCTAGGGATGATAGAATTAACCACGAAATGAAGCATTACCAAATATGTTCCCAGGAGACAGACATCTCTGTGTTGAACAATAAAGTAACTGCTTATTTTGACAAAACTGAGCCCTTGAACGAAGTAAGCATGGCATTGGAAATAAGGAAGATGCGCTGTTTGGGCAGCATGGCAGTCGTTTTACCATCACCGAACAGTTTTTGGTTGCCGCCGACAGGCACCCGGGTAGTGGAAAAACTGGGACCATATTCTGAACTGTAAGAGACGTCTGCCTGTCTTGTAACATTTCTCTTTTTGTTGAGCCATGACCCAGCTTAAGCACGTAGACACACGCTGCGTGTCATGTGGCTTCAGGAGAAGACGCAATGCCCTTCTTTCGACTTATGCTTGGGAAGGTGGCCGCCTATAAGCGCTGCACGGCACGACCTATCTCCGTCAGCTCAATAGGCTGTGTATTTATTACTTTGCTCTCATATACATGGGAACCTCTAGTGCAGCTTTTCTTTAGCTGGACGTGCACTAGACAGTCGGTTTCTGATCGGTCGAGTCAGTCGGTTGAAATATAGCATTCCAGATTATGGGCGCACGCCTTCATGAAAGGTCTCGAAGATATTCCCGCACATGACCATGATTTTTCGCGTAGAATGTAGCAGCAGTGATCAAAAGTAAGCCCATATAAATCGCACCAACATGGCGAAAAAAAAATAAAGGGCGAGCAACAAGACGCATGCCAGCTTTGGCTAATTTGCTAATTTGGTAAATACCCGAACTGCGAAATAAAACTTGGGGGACACTTAAGTTGACCTTAATTAAGAGTATGACACGATAGCGTTAAAAGGCCCCTACGGTCGGTCAGGCGTCCCCCGCCGCACCGTTCCGCAGACAACGACAAGCTTGTTGCCATTACATACTGCTTTATTACGCATCAACGTCCATATTAATTGGTAACGCTGATTATTGACCTTAATCAAAGAAGTGTTCCTCAAATGTAACTCGCCTACTATGTGATGTGAGGTGCTCGTACAAGGCCTTCATTTACCCCACTGAATGAACGTTCCTCGGTGGTGTAGAGGTAGCGTTGCCGGCTCCCAACACAAAGGATAGCGGTCCGATTCCTTTCAACCACGTTTTTTCCCCTTTCAGCGAATCTGCTTTCCTATGTCACTACCCTCTACATTACTCAGGGTTTTCCATTCCAGTCACCACGACGCCGACGTCACGTTTTCAGCTGAACCGGAGCTTTAACACTATCGAGTTAAAAGAAACGCGTCACATATTCAGCTCAGTGGACCTAGGGTGTTAACGTCATCCACTGTGCAAATATTCTGGATCTAGCCTTTCGTGTTTTTTTAGTGGAAATCGTACGTGGCTTTGATGATATAACTTTTGCAGTGAATGCCGTCATAACTGCTTTACAGGAACGGAGCCAATAGTAGCAAGGCAGTCATAAACTTAAATCTCAAAGTGATCCGCTGTGCTGCAAAGTAGTGCCACTGCATAAAAGCACCTATGTATCGAAGCAAGACCAAATATTGCTGTCTTACCTGTGTTGTCTGGTCTTATGGTTTAATGGGGTCAAAAATTCAAAGCGACTCAGGCTGTGAAGGAAGCCGTAGTGGATAGCTCTAGATAATTAAGACCTCCTGGGGTTCTTTAAGTGCACTAATATTACCTTGGTGATTTGTAATTCCTGTCAGACTTACCTAATCAATCAGCTTCAAGCTATACATAGTTGCGCGGCCCGTTTTATAACATCGTAGCACGACAGTCTCCACAGTATAATTAATATCAAGACACTTCTCGACCTTCAGCTCCTGGCACTTCGGCGCAGAATATAAAAACATCGTTCGTTTTATGAACTTTCCAGAACTAAAAAACTCCTGAGTGTGCAACCCCTGCACTGTTCCGCAAACATTTAAGAAACCCTTTCTGCCCGGAACAATTGCATTTTGGAATGAGCGACCTAATTCCACAGTCATTGCAAAAGTCCCCGGTTTAGTTCAGGCAGTTATTCACAGCGCATTTCAAAAACTAAAAGCCTTCCGTCCCTGCATAAAATGATTGTTTTGCTTTTCACAGTGCTGCCCTTTTATTATTATTTTATTGTATTTTTTGCGTGTGTGTGCTCCTGGTTGTTTACACCCTTAATACGTCGTTTTATTTTCTCCAGGTATTGTTCTCATTTCTATCGATGCCTAGTGCTCATTATGCTGACATTTCGATTTCTTGAATTGCATAATCATGAACTCATTGTTTTGTTGTGTTTGCGAATACTGACTCCGCAACTCGATTCATTATATTGACCATGCTAATATGGTACAGATCCCATCCACCTTCCCCTCCGCCTATGTAATGCTCTAACCTAAGGGCCTTTAAGGGTGAATAAATAATGATGAAGATGATGAGTAAACGGGCCACCAGCATTTTATCTCCATCGAAATTCGACCGCTGCGGCCGCGATTGAACCGGCGTGTTTCGGTTGATTAGCCGAGTACCATAACCACTGAGCCACCGCGGCGGCTTTTACCTGTGCTGTACATAGTAAGTTAGGACCTCTACTATAATATAGAAGTGTAAATTTCAAGACGAAATTAATTCTATAGTTGCGCGTAATTCACAATCTAAAGATAATTCAAAGAAGAGCAGCTCCTTAAGGGCCACTACTTTGGTATACTGCGCATTCACGGCATTGGAAAGATGATGAGAACTGCTGGATAACTTTTTTTTTCATTTCAGATACTCAAAAAGCATCCCGTATGAAAACTTCACAGGCCTGGCCAGGCTGAATCACAATCGCGCTGTGACTCTACTCTCACAGAGGCTTGGTGTTATCCCGAACAAGATTGTGAACATGATTGTCTGGGGTCATCGGGGCGACACTCTTCTCCCTGATTACACACGGAGCGTGGTGATCAAGAAAGCTCGACGCTACAAAATCTCAGACCTGGTCAGCCGCGAGTACCTGGAAGACGGGCTTGCAGAGGACGTCAAAATCCGCGAGGACCTCGTCCAGAAGCTCACGAAGCATCCCGGAATACTGTCGCGAGCCAAGGCCGCATGCGACCAGATGCGCGACTGGTGGATCGGCCTGCCACCCGGACAGTTCGTGACCATGGCCGTTCTGAGCGACGGTCTGTACGGCGTGCCACCGGACCTGGTCTTCTCGTACCCGGTGTTCATAGAAAACTCTCGGGTGTGGAAGGTGGTGCAGGGAATCACGGTGGATGACAAGCTGCGCTCCTGCATTTCCGAGTCTGCCAAAGACCTGGAGCGGGAAAGGGACGAAGCCATGGAGATATGCACCGAGCTAGCGTTGTAAACGAAGCAAGATGGCTGGGACTAGGTTCACATGAGCCGGAGGGAACAAAGCCAGGGGAGCACCCATTTTACTGATCCTGCGGCGCTTCTTAAAGCCATCAGAACAGCCTTTTAAATGTGCCACCCACACCGTTGGCAATGTAAAAGCAGGGGAACCTTGTTCACGAAGTTTTGCACTTAACAGATGCTCGCAACTGGTCTGCGCCGTTGTTTATAAAATTGGCACCTAATGTGATTGGTCAGTTCCTTGGCGAGGAAGCTCAAGGACGAAGGTAATTTGTAAAGACCTTGTGCCGTTTTTTTTATTAGAAAACATTCAGTGCGTTGGAATATAGGTGAAGGCAGTTGCAGAGACAGGGAAGTTCAGATAAGGTCGGAATATAAATTTGTGAGTATTCTCTTAAACATGGGCTTCAGCGTTGTGAATTGTCGAAGGTGCCGGCGAAACAAGCTGTACAAAGTTTTGGTGGCCCTTTAGAATATGACTTCATTTGCTGCAGGGCAGACTGAGTGGAATATATCCAGTAAGTAACAGCAAGCTAATTTATTGCGCGCCTCTTCGAACACTCAGAATTACAGCACTGTAGAGAAACATTGCTTCGCGCAACTCTAAAACCAGACATGTAAGGAAAAAAATCCTAAAGAAACTGACATCATCTGGAACATGCAGAAAGATGTGCTCATATAGGGAAGTGAAGGGGCTATTCCTTCCGAAATTTTTCAAAGTGCATCATTAAAATGTTTTGCAGCAAGCGTGGCAGTGCGGCCGGTGAGCGGGTGTGAGGGTTGCTGGCTAAAAGCTGTAACCGCCGCGTGTTTTGAAATATCAAACATTCACTCCTTCCTAATAAAACTGATTATTGTGTTTTCTTTTGCGCTTTTACTGGCATCAGATAGCTTAAGCTAGCCATTTTAGCTGTACGTCAATTTACGGTTGCAAAATGAAACTTAAAAGCGCCTGCAATAAGGCCACTAAATGTGAATACGACTGACAATTCTCATTTACTGCCTTACTATTGACGCGGAAGAATAAGCAAATTGCCGTTTTTCTTTTTTGACGGCTGAGGAAATGGAAGTACAGAAAACATGGTGACAGGAAAATTAAATTTTACCATCGAGACTTCTCTTAACTCAGAAGCCCAGGGTCGTGCGCGGCGGACCAGCGGGTGCCAGTGGGGGACTAGGGGAGGGGCATCCAGTGTTCTCATGTGGCACTTCTGGGTCGTGAATTGGTTGGAGAGGTGTATATGTAGTGAGTTCCGGTGGTCCGGTGCCAGTTCTGCATTCCGGTTTGCTGAGAGCCAAAATCTTCGTTTAAAAAGCTGCGTTCTCAGCCATGGTGTGAAACGGTAAGCTGGGTTGACGCCTCCTTCAGAGACCGGAATTACGTGTCTGCTTAGTTGCCACTGCAGAACAGAAACAGAGACAAAAAAATCTTTAATAGAAACTAGGATTGCAGGGCAGAGTGGAGCCCTTAATTAGACCCAAGTCCCTATTTGCCAGTCTCTCTCGAGTGTGTGCTGCTAGGAGTATCATTCAAAATAGCTTGTGGGAAAAGTGGTGTTTCTATTTTTCTTGTCAGATGCATGTTAAAAAAATAGAAAACAATTTGTGCCGTCTTTTATTGCGATTCATACCGACGCTGATATTATGGCGAAAAGTGGAAATCGGCATTAGCAAGCGGGCACCAGCTTCACGTGCCTGCACCATCTGCCTTTTACACTGGTGTTTTCTTTTGTTTTGTTTTTCACGTGGCACACATTAGACGAAGTTGAAATTCTTAAAAAGAAGGGTGCTTTTTGATTATGTCAATGTAAAAAGGCGTTGAGGACCCAGGATTAGCGCTCATGAACTGATGACGTTACTCATCTCACAATTATTACACAATCCGGCTTTCAATAGAAGTATCTCGACCAACCAAAATGCACTTACCGTGCTTCAGCAGTGAATTTGATAACACACCGTTATGAAGGAGGCATGGAAAATACTTTCTTTCAAGAGTGCAGGCCAAGCGCCATGAAAATATTGCGCCTGATTCACCACGTAGTGCTCGTCTTCGAACTCAGCCAACGACAGCCAGGCGCTGCACGAGGAAAACAAAAGGAAGGGCACGAAATGAGTATGCAGGGTAACAGGACAAGAAAAAAAGCAATGTTCCAGATCGGTATACTGAGCACGGCTGCTAGGACAGGAAGGGTCTGTACGGAGCAAGAGAAGGAAACAAAGAGACTACTAGATGTATGGCGTTATGAGAGACCCTATCTTCACAGCGAAATATCCCATCCGACCACAGCACGATACGTCACGGACGGTGACGGGGGTGTGATTTCAAAAGCTCGTGATAGGGCTGCAGCATCAACTCAAAAACATGATGCATGGTAGAAAGTAGCCTGTAAAGGTGAATAGACGAAGAACAGCAAGGACAGGCGCTATCTTTTTCCTTGCTGTTCCTCGTCTGTGCGTCGTCTGTACGCGCTATTTTCTGAAAACGCATACTAACCAACAATTCGCCCAACTTTGCGCTCTTGCAAAAAACACTACGCTCATCATCAGTGCCGACGAAGACGACGCGCGAGCGGGCCTCGGAGAGCAGCCTGGTGTGACCGGTGCAGTCGGCACCCTTACAGGGCCATGGCTCAGCAGACGCAGCAGCAGCAGCAGCACACCAAGTCTGCCGTGGTGGTCGCGGAGGACAAGGCAGAGCGCAAGAAAGAGCATCTGCGGGTCCTGGTGACCAGCGCCACCTCACCCATGGCGCACACCATTGCGACAGCCATTGCCCAAGGTTACGTGTTTGGGTACGACCAGCCCATCATCCTGCACCTGCTCGACGCCAAGGGCACCATGGGCATGCTCGAGGGACTCGTGCTCGAGCTGCTGGACTGCACGTACCCGCTGCTGAGGCAGGTGGGCGTCTTAAGGCTGATATCTCGACCTGTCTCGGTAGAAAACTTGTATATAGATATAGAAACTGCGGGCTCTAAAGCAGCTTCCAAGCTATATTACAGAATACACCACGTGTAAAAAGAAAACCTCGCAGATGAACGTTAGCTGTTACTCCGCCTCTCACATTACAAAAAAGAAACCCACTGTCTTGTACAAGATGGCTGACATAGGCCACATAACTGCGTCCTTATCAGCCAGCCCCTAAAATTACCGCACTGAGACTGGCCACAGTCTGACAATACTTTCACAGAGTAGTATCTGTATCGAGCTTTCTGTTACGACTGGCATATACTAACACAGTATAACTCACTAAACCTCCCTGTTAGACTCATCATTGTGAGAAAATTTGAGGCTAGCCTATTGGTATTCGAAAACCAGTAATAGCACTTTCACCATTTCATGCTCCCATAGCACCCATGAAGTAACTCATGCAACAAAATTGTCCTCAGAATGTGGTTTTCATTATTCTCATCGGTTCTCTCTCATTGGTGTGGAGTTTATCCTGCACTATATTCGAACTAAATAACTCGTAGCTAAAACATTGAAAGAGAGAGTTCTTCAATAAACAGCCAACATTTTTTTCCCAGCTCTAAAATCGGCTTGCAATTTAGTCACCCAGTGTAGTGATAGGGAAGAAAATAGTAGAAGAGATAGTTTAGAGAATCGGTATTTATTCATGTTGATATTATCAGCGGACAAAGATAAAAAATAATCGAGAAGAGTTGTCCTTTGTTACTTTCTCTCTTGTTTGCCACTCACATGGTGATAGCACTATAAAAAATATCGGCTTTGTGTACAGGAGGGGCCGGACATAATAAGAACTAGGATAGGTAAAAGGAGATACACATAAGGAAAAAGATCGTTCTACAAAAACTAGGTATGCGATATGACTAAAATCAGGTGTTATTTTGAAAGATCTGCTTCACGCACTGACTTACCGCTAGGCATAACTACCTTGCGAGGTAAGGACTACGAATTTAGTGAGATTACAAAGCATCACCCCATTTTCACGCTTAGTAGTCGGACAGATATCGTACGAAACTTATGGAAAAGCCAAGTAGCCAACTGAACCAAAATCTCATCGTTGGCTTCTTCTCCTGAAAGGTGCTGATGACGACCGTCGACGACTCCGCCTTCACGGGCGTTGACGCCGCTTTCCTGCTGTACGAGGCACAAGACGCGCCTGCTACCCAGGGTGTACAGACGTTTCGCCGCTATGGCGCCGCCCTCGACAAGTACGCCAAGAAGTCTGTGAAGGTGGTCGTGTGCGGGTGCCAGGTGGCCATCAACGCCTTCGCCTGCATACAGAGCGCGCCCTCCATCGACAGTCGCAACATCACCGCGCTCACCAGGCTGGAACACAACCAAGCTCTAGCACAGATCGCCTCCAAGCTGGCCGTGGCGCCGAACAAGGTCCGGAACGTCGTCGTCTGGGGCGGCTACGGGCGCATCCCGGACGCCTACAGCGCCCTCTTTCTGCACCGGGAGAATCTACTGCCCGTAACCGAGACGCTCAAGGACGAAGCATATCTGAGCGGCGAATTCGTGAACGTCGTCAACAACCGGGCCCGCGAGGTGCACAACGCGCGCTCCAAGTACCCTTCACTGTCCAAGGGCAAGGCAGCGTGCGACCACATGCGGGATTGGTGGCAGGTATGCGGCCATAGTATACCCTTTGTCTCTCTAAAAGCAGTACGAAACGATCCACTCAGTAGAAAAGAAGAAACACGGGACGGCAACTCTCTGCAGTGCTTGTGTGACAGTATTCAACCGGCAATCGTAGTGAGCGCTGAAGCGCCTTCCGACTATTCTGAGCCGCTGTCTGTATCTATAACTGCAATCTTGTGCGCCGATCGAGACATCATAATATCGGCATTAGAGAGTTTTAGCCAAACGTCCATCATATAGTGTCATGGTACAACGCGGCCCCAGCTGCCGTTGCACATGCTCAAATGGTCTCGAGACTCGAAGTGCACTCGCTTTTTCCGTGTGCCTGACCAATCGGCACCTTCTGCGCATACGTGATACTGCTGGCGGGCGCCACTAGACGGCATACGCGCTATGCTAAATGTACAGTTTTGGTCAAAAGTCTTAAGGCCAAAGGCTTTTCGCTTCGGCCGCATAACAGAGTCATTACGGCACTATTAAAGACCGATTGACCTTTAAATGAAAGCAGAAGGTTTCTTCTTGTGGTAGAGAAGCTTCCTGTTTTACTTGTGTTTTGAATGATCCGCTGCACGCAGCATTCTAGGAACATTCATTTCGCTGCAGCTGAATGCTGTGGCCTGTACCTATTGTACCTATTGTGTCCTATTGTGTCGCATCCGAGTGTAGCTCTGAGCAACAAAAAAAAATCTGTAAGGAACCATCAAGCTCCGCTTTAAGTTGGACGCTATAGCTTTGATGTGTTAATGGTTATATATGAGGAATCCTGTACTTTGAATTTGCGGATCTCTGGAAATCCTCACACCACTGCTAGTGCAGTGGCGCCGCGATTGAGCGATGCGTGGCTGCCGTGCGATGACAGGTGTTGCGACCAGTGGGGCATGTGAGACTCATGTTGCTCTGTGGCAACCGGGGCGGCATTTGTTTGCGGGTTGCGAGGCAGGCGCCTCTGAGGCCGAAGCGTCCGTTAAGACCGGTAGTCAAGATGCGCTCTACTGCGCGCGCGTTTGCCATCGCCTCTTCCTCGTCGGTGCATTTAATGTTGTTTTTTTCCTCTTTGGGCAAAGCGGCTCATATTTTGTCGTGTGATATTTTAACGCGACCGCGTTAAGGGCCCCGTGTCGCAGAAAAGCCGGTGCCGTCGGCGTCGGCGGCGTTGGCCGTGAGCGAAAAATCCTCGTCCTCGCACTCCTCCTCCTCCTCGCAATGTGCCCCACTGCCCCAACAGATAGCGCGCGACGGCAGCGACTCCCGCTCGTCTCGTTCGGGCGCAGTGGGGCCGTGCGGGGACGCAGGAATCGCGCGGTGACCGACGAACAACGCAGGGCACACCCTAGGCGCGTTCACCACGAAGCCTGCGGCTTGCTGCCCGTTCGTTCGGCGCGGAAGCTATGCTGGCGTTCGTGGCATCGGGTTTGTCGAGAACGATGTTCGGACGAACTACGACTGCAGCTTGAGTGCCGCGCGTTTCGGCAAGGCGCCTGGCAGCGCTTCTATGTGGTTTGCCGCTCCGTGCGTCCGTTACACCGAACGAAGCAGAGCGATTAGTCTAATGGGCAAGACGTCGCGTAGAACGGGCGGTGCCGTTCCGTGGACTCCCTGGCAGTGCTGCAATACGCTGTCGCGTTCCACTGTTAAAGGCGAAGCTTAAGTGTCCTCCATTTTTTTCCTAAGTACTTAATTCTGGTGTCGAGGAGAATATGTATCACCGTTTTGTTTTGTTTGGTGCTCCAGGATAACAAGGCAATTTTCTTATGACTGTACTGTGTTGACAGTCATGAAAAAATATTTCGGGAAAAGACACAGTTTATGCTTTGTCTATTAGTAACTATCCTTAAGTTGGCAGGACACAAAAATGTCTACCATCTACCGTCGTCACTTTATGTGGCGGCCAGTCCCCGGTGCGCATGCGCAAATTGTCCCGAGACGACAGGTGCACCCGCCGCTTCCCTGGCCAGCACAGGAGCAGAACATAATGCTGCTATACTCTTCCCAGGGCCATGCTGAGTTTGAATGTTGCAAAAAAGGATCGATATGAAGAATATCTGAGAGAAAAGCCCTGTTTTTCTCCATTTCTTAGTGTTATTAGAATGTGACCAACAGGCCGCCAGAAAAAAATGCTGAGGGGGTCTTCCGTAATGATTATAATAATTTAGCATGGTTTCATGTGAAGGCACTACTTCAGACGCACCAACCCTGAGCAACTCTTGTCATCTTCCTTCAGTAAGCTGGGGTAAGTTCGGGAGAGTGTCATGCAAGCGGTAGCCAATGGCAGAAGGGCGTCGCGCCACCAAGGTCATGCAACCATGTGGCTTCATCACAACCTGCTCTGGCAGGTGTAAAATTAATGATTGGTCGCGACAGGTTGCTCGGGAAGAGCAACATGGGTCGCACATTCTCAACCGGTGGCTGTGACAGAAACAGCCACCTGCCAGTGCAGTGGCGCATCGCTTAACCGCTGCGCCGTTGCACTGGTGATGGCATGAGGACGCGCCGCCATCTCTGAATGTGCTGTAGAGAATGACATGTTATGCATATATGAGCATTAACCCGCTAAAGATGTGGCCGCTGTGGTGGCTCAAAGGTTAGGACACTCGGCTGCTAACCCGAAAGACTCGGGCTCGATCCCGGCTGCGGCGACCGAATTTCATTCAACGGAGGCGAAAGTCTAAAGGCCCGTGTATTGTTCGATGTCAGCGCACGTTAAAGAACCCCAGGTGGTCGATATTTCCGGAGCCCTTCACTAAGGTGTCCCTCATAATCTCAGTCGCTTTGGGACGCTAAACCCCCATAAACCAAACTAATTAAACCAAACTACTAAATATATCGCGCCTTTAATGCGGAGCTGAAGTGTCCCCATAAATTGAATCATGAATACCTACTTCCGCACGTCTACTTGTTTTATCTACGTTAAACCCCTGCCACTGTTTCCTTTTCCAGAAGGCTCCCGCGTAATCATATTTTCCGCGGGTTCATTTATGTGCAGCAAAATTAACCCTACAAAGAGCACATCCCTTCACAATCGTTGTGACACAACTGCTGCGTATTTTCTGCAGGGCACCGCTGAAGGCACGTGGGTGTCTATGGGCGTCGTCAGCAACGGAGCCTACGGAGTGCCCAAAGGGCTGGTCTACAGCTTCCCCGTCCGCGTCGAAAACAAGCAGTGGCAGATTGTGGAAGGCATCGAGCTGAACCCGACCATCAAGCAGAGGATCGACGATTCTGCCCGCCTCACCATGAACGAGATTCAGAACGCAGTCCGTGTCGAAGCTTCAGCTTAGTAGCCAATGCGGAATCGCAGAGCAGACCGCCGGTTCGTGTGGCAGTTGTCACCGGCGCAAGGGTTGGGGCTATAACAGGGGTGTATTGGCACAACGCTCCCAATGAAGTCTGCTTCGTCGTCCAGTCTTTTAAGTTTTTTTCCTTTGAGTGCGGCACACATTTTTGGTTGAGCGCAGTCGTCTTTATCGCGGTATAAAATATGAGCGGTCAAAAAAGCAGCATACTAGCGGCTGCCGGCCATGCTTGGCAGGAATAACCGCACTTCAAAACACTTTTAGATGACGTCGAATATTTTAAATACACCGTGTTAGCCCTGGTCAGTAACACTGTCCCAATAGCTGCATGCACATTGTGAAGCTTTCATATCTCCATAAGAAAAAAAAACAGTTCATACCAAACCACATAACACGAATTTTATTCATATAAAGCGTTTAATTGCCCGAATGCCTCAAACTTCCTAAGTTCTGCGATAATATCCATTTAGTCTCCAACGATGCCTCAAAATTTCTCTCGGATGCATGCTTGCGATCGAACATTTTCAATAATTAAGGTCCTCAGCAGAATGTTTCCTGTCAATTCCAAGCCAAAACGTTGTCCAAATTTAAGGGGTGGTACCGAAAAAAATTCTGGCACCCCGAAGAATTACAGGAAGGAACGTTCGCGAAGTTAAGCCGCGACAGCGTTAAGGTTGTTCTGCAGAAAATCCGGCTTCGTCGGTGTACCCATAAGGATAGGTAAAGGTTATGACGGTGGAAGAACAATGTTCGGGTTCGTGAAGTGATGTGCAAAGAGTACCCCTGGCTGCAGAAGGAACTCATCAACGCTATCACGTCACACACTTACGGTAAAGCTTCAGTTGCACCTTTAACTTTTTTGCTTCAGTGCTTACCAGATAGCGGCCCGCATCAGACACATATAAGGTACCATGGCTGGTTCACACGCAGCGGCAGCTCCCATCGTCCGGCCGTGTAACTAAACGGACATTACAGGAAACCCACAAGTCCTAGCGTTTAAAGAACCTGGAGGGGGTGCTGGTACGCAGTCCAAAATAGGCCAGGGCGAAATACCTCCATAAAATCGGCGCATTCGTGCCTCCAAATGAAGATATCCTCCTCTAAAAATATGTAAAAAATTATGTAAAATATGTAACTATGTATGTAAATTAAGTAAATATGTAAAAATATGTAAAAACGAGCGCATACTTTTTTAATGACCGCAACGCACTATCTACGAGCTCAACGTTACCTGAAGTAGCAACACTGCCTCTATACACTGTAGGAAAACATAGTCCTTTGCAGGATCTTTTGCAATGCGACAGGGTGCCACTCAGGGAACACACAAGACAGCGCTGCACTTTTAGCAATGCTTTATTACACGGAAACGCACAGAAAGTATGCCTGTTGGTGAACAACAACTGCCATGGCATGTGCTACAACCTTACATCTCTATCTAGAAAGGCGCTTTTATTCTTGTGCAGCGTCTGCGGAAAAGAGCTCGCGCAGAGAGGCCCGGTTTTCTTGATAGGGTACGACTCAGTCAGCTCTACATCTTTACACGACTCAAGGTGATCGTGTCATGAAGACGCGCCCGACAGCGACGTTCACAGCATTTCCCTGCAGTGTAAAGGAAGGCCGCAACCGGGGCCATTTATCACCGCTGTCTTGCGTTCGAAAAGGCTCCCATTAAAACATCGGCCTGCCTGATGCCCTCTTGTGAGTGAGTCGGATGTTGTAGACCAATCCTCCTGTACATGCTCTATAGCGCTTACCATTCTTTTGGCACCCCGTTCTTTCGCCCTGTTTAGCGCTAAGCATTCTTCTGTTGGCACCCTGTTCTTTCACTTTTTTGACCAGATGCACCCTGACACAGGCTATCGAGCATACATGGAGCGGAAAATGGGAGAGGCAGCTTATATTTGGTTGCTATGTTCTTCAGGTTATGCGCAACACAACCCTTGTATGGGATCACAACAAACTTACTCCTTTGCTCAGGGTCCTCACTTTCTTCCCTTTTAACCCTTTCAGCATCAGCGGACAGCAACAGTAGACAGCAGGTTGCCCAGCTGATTTGAATTTAGGATCTTGTCTATCAAAACTTGTTTATGCAAAATGGCAACATGACTTGATGAGGCTGGACAGTAAGCAGAACGAAGCTATCGCTTGTTGTATAATTTTGTCCAGCGTGGGACATACCAACGAGAACAATTGCCCTCCTGGTGCGGGGACTGTACATCCGGTACCAGAAAGGAATTGCTGCCCTACTTTCCCACAGGGCGCGTATCGTTCGAAGCAGTTCGAAGCTCCGTGCACCACAACAAAGATATATTCTCCTTCCTGTCTAGAAATACGTCCTTCACCGTTCTGTTTTGTAATACATGCTTTCAATCTAGTGTGCTCTTTTATGAGCACGCAAGCAAAAAAAATATAGGCAAGTTTCTCTCTTACTGTCCGTGAACATCATACACTGTCGAAGCAAGAGAAGAACAATTACGGAGCAATGCCCTCGCGCAGCTCAATGGCTCAGTTGCACTTTGCGTTGTAAGCTTTCTGCGAAACCGGACGAGGTATAACCAGCCATGGAAGCACTGGCGTGCTGACGTAGAGCAGGCCTCGGCTCCGCATCATCTGGAATTGTTCACTGGATGAGGCGCATACATCCACGCGTGGATTCAACAGGCCCTCTTTTGGAACCTGCGTGGTGGTGGGCCGAGTGGGCTGCATAAGGCAAGTTCCGTGGCAGGCGGGAAACGGCACTATTTTTTTCACGTCTCCTAGTCATAAAACCTTATATCTTATAACAGGCTAGAAAAGTACCTAAGCCATGATACAGTCAGTGCAATGGTTGATGAACCTACACAACATCAGATTCCCTACAACCCAGCTGAATTATCGCCGCACTCAAGCGAAGAAGACAATACGTATATCTTGATCGTTTTTTTTTTCTGTTGACTATTACATCTACCACTAGTACCTGCCACCACTGATGTCATTCGCTGACCCCAATATCAAACCTGTAACTGACCAATGAGAAAAAAAAAAGAAACGAAAAATGCACTGGAAAATCGGCACAATTCTCACATGAACCACACGCGTTGGTGCTAGAAGCTTTGCTCGGGAACGTACTTCAAGAATGGTTACTTGGGCACCAAGTGACGCCAGTTGCAGCAGCTACCAGTGGCAAAAGAAAACGTGAATTATTTTCTGGTTATTATATTCAGTTTTCCTTTTTGAGGGATTCATCAATACCCCAAGAGCCGCCTTGGCGCTACAGTCGTGACAGTCAGGACTGCATGGTGTATGATACTGATGCATGCATCAAATAGGAAGAAAAGTTTCTTTGTTGTATCCAGGCTTAAAGTCAGCCAATTACAATTTGTACTGCAGCGTCCTCCCGTCTATTCCTTACGAATTCTTCATGAACTGCATGCATACTACGTTTGTTCATGAATGTTTAAGCTGTACCCAGCATCCATCGTTTAGCCGTGATCACTACTGTCCATGTCCCGCTGAACCTTTCGCAAACGATCCAACCAGACTTACGAATTCCCCACTCCAGAAGTTCTTGAGGTCCCCGCGGCACCAAGCGAGCAATATGACTGGAAGCAGGATTGCAGGGACTAGATAGAGCAGCGCAGGCTGACCGCTGTTCATGATGTGACTCATGTGGAAAGTCAGCACCAGTGCTGCGCCGTAACCTGCGGGTATTAGTAACGGAGTTAAGCAAAGGGTCGACGAGGTTCACGGGGCATTAAGCGTCCAGAAACACTGAAATGTAACCCTAGCATCTCTTCGTTGCAAAGCATCGCGAAGTTTATCGTTTAAAGGAGCGCGCTCTTTATTTTTAAAGCGAGAGCTGTTAAAGAACAGTCTCGGAGGGTGTTTACGGTGGGAGGAGGAGGGTAGGGCGAGAGCGTAAGAATGCGCAACCGCGGAGGGTGCTTGCCGGGTTACTGTTGAAAGAGGATGGTATGACGAGAGTGGCGGAATGCATAACCGGAGGGCAGAGCCTTAGGGAGGGTAGTTATCGTTGAAGGAGGAGGATGCGCCGAGAGCGACGAGTGCGCAACAGATGTGTCAACATAGATCTACGTTTACTTACGTAGTATTCCGCTCTAGTGCCCCTTTAAGCAGTGTTATCATACCTGATACGGCTTCTGCTGTGTAATGATTTTTGCAGCCGGTGCCAGAAGATCCTCTCACGTCTAGTCTATGAATTTCCTTGAAATACAAGGCAATTTTTTGTCAGGTGGACTCGGCTGCGTTTTCAAGCTCTTTTCAATTGGTTAGTTTCTTTAATACCCGGAGTGTACTTGCAGGTGTGCTGAAGTTACCTAAGAAAAACAATTGTCTCGCGGCCAACGAGAACTGGCTTGCAGGAAACTTACAAGCAATAGCTAGCAGGAAGTACCAGGATCCTTTCTTCACGATGACGTCGTACGAGCGACAGTAGGCAACAGCCATACCTATTAGGAGCAAGAGTAGAAGTTGCGTAAAACAAGCTAGTCTTGGAACACACACTCGATATGTCGTGATGGCACTAAGGATGCTAGGAGGTGCGAGAATATTCATAAATGTAAAAGCGAAATGCATGAAGTCGCCTATTTATATACTTCAGTTATTGTACACCCACCAAAGACAGCCACCGCGAAAAGAACAGGATTGGTATGTCATACTGCTGTGCCATCTAAGCTTCCAGGAATACTTACGCTGTGGCCAGCCTTATAGATTTAAATGAATAAATAAAACTCTTAACTAAGTTAAAAGCATTTCAGAACTCGGGAAACCCTAATAGCTGACGGCGATTTGACTCACAGCCCGCAGGAAGAAACCTACAGCTAAACCCACAGCATCTTTCAAACAGGCTCAGCAATGTTAAAAGGTGCTTTTTCGACATCAAAGAGCTTCTTGCCAGATTTCTGCTAGCATTTATTCCAGCGTATAATGATGCGCGTATGCTGCATAATGAAGAAAGCGTGGAACTAAATTACGGACTTGCGCCGTGCTTGCATCTGTACAGAAATGCTTTGAATGAATGGATTCTTTCGGGCTCTATTTCAATGGAGCTGAAATGCTAGAGGCCCGTGTGTTGAGCTATGTCAGTGCACGTTAATGAACTCCTGGTGGTCGAAAATACTTGCAGCCCTCCACTACGGCGTCACTCAGAGCTTTACTCGTCTAACGAAACCAAACTGAATAGCTTCTTTCAAGTGGCGTAAAATTGCAACTGGTGCTTTGCCTATGGGCGGCTCGTTCTGCTTTAGCTTTAAAACGTTTTCCAAGCAGCTTACTCTTTGCGTTAGAGAACATATGCTTTGAACGTTACTTGAATATGATTCCAGCAAGTTCAATATACAAAAGACGAGCAAGCTGACCAGACTAGTGCATTCTTTTAGGTGTACGTTTTGGCGAGATCAAATTTTCTCCCACGTGGTAGGGTCGTTCAAAGCGATGAATTTCCGGGCAACGCGACAGTTGTACAAAAAAAGACTGGAAACGTTTTTTTGTGCATCTCTCAATTATTGATTACTCGTCTCTGGGCAACTCTGTCATTTGTCGGCTGCAGTAACGTTACCGAATTCCTATTTATTTTGCGAACAAATGAATATTGGTAAAGATAAGTGGAACTGTTATTATAAAGGAAGTCACCTGGAACAGCGATGTCTCCGTAGCCCAGCATCATAGCACTCCCGCTGCAGGCGGTCGCTTCTCCAGAGAAGAAAAGCGGTACACGCATGAGAACGGGCAAATCTTGCACACCTCTTGCGACGCTTTCCATCACACTCACGTCTTTCTGCACAATGGAAAAAAAAAACTGCACACTGAAGTGACAAGGAACGTGTAGTTGCTCTAGTGCACCAAATACGTTTTAAAGCGGGGAGCTTGCTTGTGCGAGAAGCATTTTTTA
The DNA here is from genome assembly GCF_052857255.1 of Amblyomma americanum. Classification (NCBI taxonomy): domain Eukaryota; kingdom Metazoa; phylum Arthropoda; class Arachnida; order Ixodida; family Ixodidae; genus Amblyomma; species Amblyomma americanum. The sequence continues at coordinate 35,919,758 of NC_135502.1, forward strand.
CCGCGAGCTTCAAAATTTTGTCGAAAAATTGAAACAAGAATTTCTGTTCCAACAACCAAAATCTCTTGTTTCAACGCACACAGATTTTCTTGCGATCGCATTTCCTTTGAAACTTTGTCAAACTTATTTCACATTTATCTTTCGCATATGGTTTGTGATGTTCATTATATTTACGCGTGTTTCGAAACTTACCCATACGCCAGGCCAACTTTTTCTGGCAATGGCACGGAAGCTACAGAGTAGAAACACAACCTCTCTTCTTGTGCTGGGGAATCTAGTCCCCAAGTTATTAGTTTTTTCATAAAGCATGGTATATTGTTAAAAAGCTTCTGGGAACACTTAAGCTCCGTCTTCAGCTGCCTGGGGTCCTCTTCTCGTATGACTTTACACGCGTGGTCATTCTCTTCTATAACATTAAAAGACCGCGGGTAGTCATCATATCACTCCTGGCACACTGGTGCAAATGCAAAGCGATGTGCTGCTGCCTCAGCAGCTGCTGTTTCAAACACAGTCACTGTCGAGATCCAGGAGCAACCTCTCGCGACCAATCTTTGATTTAACTGCCAACCTGACACGGTGGGCAGTTCGCTCACAATCCGGTGAGCTGGTTGGCGCTTGCCACAGTGGGCAGGCTCTGATTACGTCACAGGGTCACATGAGCCATGTGGCAGGTTAGATATCTGCTTTTTGCTCACAACGCCGACACCAGATTTCCTGCCGAACGGGAATCTTAAAGCTATTGCGTTAATAATCATTATTTAAGGCACATTTCTAACAAACTGCCGACATTCAACGTCGAAGGTTAAGGAGAAAACTGTTTTCGCGATTGCAAGAAATATGGAATGCATGTTCAGTCACAAGAAGTCTCCATAGATGGCGCCAGTTGCCCTAGCTACGGAATGAACGTGCCGCGGAGAGAGCAACGGACCAGGCGGCCGGGAGCACTTTCGCGTGCCCGAACTATTTAGCGGAATGACTAGAGTTAATTACGCTCTGCCCCAGTAGCCTTCCCTTCACTGCCATGAAAAATTGTCCCCTATTAAAGCGTGCAATTTTTTTTTTGCTACAGTAAACAAAACCTACCTATCTAATGCCCTTTCCTACCCTGCACAACAATATTGGACTATCGAGTGCTTAAAATAAAAGCTATTAGAAGTAAACAGGCGGCATTCAATCTTTGATCACAGTTCTAGACATCCTCTGCTTTGAAGTGTTTAGGTATTAGCAAAGAATATAAAAATGCGTTTTAAAAGGACGAACAGATGCTTACCGATAGTAAGGATGTGGCAAACACCATAAATATGTCATCGAAGAATAGAAGAACAGATATCAGGGTAATAATCTGCAAATGAACGATCAAGTTTATTGTTCGGTGTTTAAATCATATAATCGCTCGTCCCCATACGAATGCCCTACGTCCTAGTGATCTATGGCGGTCAAGTCGGCAGGAACCATCATTTCGGGCCGCACTAAAGTCAATTTCGGGACAAAGAAGAAAAGAACACTTAGTTTAGCGAGCTTGTCTATGCTTATTTTTTCTGTTTTTTAATATATAAAATGATCATCTCCCGTATTCTAGACAAGTGTATAGACGCTATAGGCAGGGCCTTCGAAAAAAAAACAGAATTCTTCACTCCAGACTACTGTCACTTCGTCGCTCTATTCGCTAATTTCGAACCCGGTCTTAAAGCTGGCATACTTCCCAGTCTGGAAAAGTGAATCCGGGATGCCTTTAACTACTGAGTTTGCCACACTGCAAGGAGCAGGCACGGCTTGGTACAACAGCGTGAAAGAAAGCGTCACAGACTGCTTCGACTGAGACCTAAATTCAGCGCTGCATACTCTGAAGTCATAGTTTATAGTATCTGAATTATTTTAGATTAATTTTCCTCGCTAATTGCATTTTCTACGAAAACCGTCAGAATAGTTTTCAATGCAGGGCTACTAATGCCAGGCCAATGTCAAGAAAATGATAAAGTTATTTGATAGAGATCTAAAACATTCCCACTGAATGACCGCGCCCATGCGACTTGGTGTGTATTCTTGGCTAAACGCAACAAACAACGCAGTGGATGAAACGACGAGGAAACGTAAACGAATAAACAAGGAAAGCGTCATTTTGCTTCCGAACAACAGTTTCCTTTTCTGCAGCAGTAAGTGATTTTCGTTGGACTGAATCACTCCTCCATGAGAACAGGCGTCTTATTAGTTCCATAGTGTTATCATGAATTACAGAAACATGCCTTAAAATTTGGCAGCTGCACGCATCGGAGGATGTTGACGGCGAAACTGGAGCCGAGGAAGTTCTGCAAGATCCAGGCATGGTGGGCCTTGCGGAAGACGACCCACGTTAAGGGGATGGTGACGGCGCACCATATTACTATGTGGTGTCGCACTTCCATGCTGCGCACAAAGCAGGGGAAGACCACATTTGGCATCCTGCGCAAAAAAAGGCGCTCCTTAATTATTCACGTGGCCAAGGGGAGGGGGGGGCGGAAGGCAAGATCCCTCCGCCCCTACCACAAATCAAGCTGATTCCCCCTCCCCCACCGCACTCTTGGCAGTGCTCTCCACACCCGCTCTCGACACACACATTTGGACCTCTCCCAAATACCATTCCCTCCTGCATGCCTGTCCAAATTGTAAGGACAGTGAAGTTTCGTTCGCATTAGACACTGCAGAAAGAGCGAGCGCTACACAGTAGCTGCTACGAAACACATCGGTTACCATGGTCCAGTTGCAAGTGCAATGCTCTTTCAAGACCTGTCAAGTGAAAGCACTCTTTATTTTTAAGCGTACAAGGTGATACGTAGAAAATATTTGGACCGAGAGCCGTGCGGCTAGGAACACGGTCTAGTAGGAAATAAATTACATCAGGCAGCCGCAGTGAGCACAATAAAAATAAGCAAACAGGAATAAACAATCGCTCGGAACACATACGGACATGAGTCAGTTCATAGCATAGAAATTTGGAAAGAGGTTATTTTTAAAAACTGTACAAAATATTTGGTGAAACACCCTGTATACTACATATAACGCTGGCGGACAGTGACTTTGTCACGCGTTAGCAGTTATGAGGCCTGATTTACGGCAAAATATTGATACGGTTGTAAGAAATCCCTATGCCCTAACCGCAATGTCTTTTTTCCAGTTGTTTCTGGGGAAGTCTCCGCGTTTATTGTTTTCCTGACGCCTTGACATAATCCGCGTATTCTTTACTAAATTATGCACAAATATTTCTCAGCGCTCCGACATGGTCTTCTCCCGTCGCATTTTGTAAGAGGCCTTCCTTCGGCAAGAGAAAAGATGCGAACTTTAAGCTTCTAGGTGGCCAACCAACATTTATTCATATGGGCGACTACGACGCTGAGGGAAATTACTTAACAATGTCGTAACCATGGCTCAAGGCCAGATTTCCTGATGTTCAGTTTAATATAAAACTCAGACCTGCAGTAAAACCAGCAGTCTCAAAACGCAAGTAAGACGAGGCACACACAGGGTCAAAAAATAGAACATTTTTGGTAGTGAAAAGGCCAATAGTCGTCACAGATCCGAGCGGTCAAAGCAGCATGCCTCTTGAAGTGTCGTTAACGCGTGTTAGATGCACTTTGAACGTTAACGCGAGTATTTTGAAAATCTGACAGGAGTCTTATCGACCTGAAATGCACACTTTGAAGCAGAAATATATTTACTCGGCGGCACATTGCAATGCAATAACGAGAAGAAATTAAATCGTCGTTAATGGAGCATTTAATAAGCTCAACCGATTTTACGTACGGGACGCTCCTGCAGACCCGTTCTAAAGTATTTTGCAGCTAAAGGGGGCGGGAGAGGGGGGGGGGGGGGGGCTCTAAGAGGAGGATTTCATTTGCTTATCATCCGCATTTTCCTTTAAGCTCATCCTGTCTCTTCCAACGGCAAGCGTTAGGCTAATATATATTTATTTTGTGCAGGTGACCCAGAGCTCACATTTTAATAAATAGGTTTATATATTTGTAACGTTTGTTGTTTTATTTGTTTTGTCGCGTATTATTGCAATGGGTACAAGTGACTGAAATGGTGCTGACCGCATACTGGCGCATGGTATCAGGAACGCCAGGGAGTCGAAGATGACTGTCAGTGAAATCACTGAGCCCAGAGCGATGCTACCAACAAGAAAAGGCCCTGCACAAAAGGTAGGAAAGATATGAGCGAGATTCATTTTAGTCATGCTGGCATGCCTCATATTTCATACATATAAAAGTTTGCGAAGAGACTATATAATCTGGCGTACTAGCGTTTAATGAGCGACGCACGTGAATCCTTAGGGCACTAAGCGCAGACACGTGGGTTAGTTGGTGGCATCGTACACTACGATTCATATTCTATCCGCGTGAAAAACACCATGGACAATGGCATCAGTGATGGCCACTCTTCCTCTGTCCGTGTGTTTTTCTCGTTACAAATATGATTAACATCCTCAGACACATGCGTATTCAAAAGAGTATAAAAAAGCGCAAGGCATGGCTACCTAGAATAAAGGGTCTGTATATTTACGAACAGATTTTCAGAGAAATGTTATCCTATACATTCTAATGCCCCTAAATTATCATTTTTATATCTAATCAAGCCAGAGTAATAGTAGTAGTAGTAGCTGCGGTCCAGTGGCGCAGTGACGACCGAAGCTATGTGTGCCATTGAGAAGTAATGTAGCAGGCAAGGGTAGAAAAATGAGGGGCTCTTCATGACATACATACGAAGGAAGCCAATAGTCACCGAAACCCAGGAAAGAGGAATATATTTCTTTTTTCTTAATTTTTAGTTCCCTTGCACTAAAACCCTAATTTAGCATTTCGCCGATGTTTGTCCAAAGCCTCAGGCAGGTGGCCAACCTGCCACAATGAGCAGGTGGAAGCCCACCCACCGGGTACCTGCCAGCAGTCATTATGGCAACTAAGCAGAACACTTAATGGCAAAACCAACACTCTATATCCGCGAGTGGGTTTAGAACCCACGGACGGAGCAAACAGATCAGCTTCACTGGCCAATGCATTGAACTACTAAGTTATAGCTGCAGATTAACATCCCCCGTGTTTAACTGCCAGTCTCTAGCACTCTCATTTGGGTGCCATCGACTTCTTCAGCTTCAGTCTACGCACAATGAATCCAGAATGCACCGCTATCGCATTGCACTATTAAACCGAGCCTAAAAACCAAAACCTAAGTGAAAACCGAGGTGCGAGCGCACCTTATTTGCATTTGGCCTAACCACGTTAAATCGTCCGTCATTTTTAGGAAATTATTGTTGTAATTATTTGATGTGCAAAAGATAATTCATTAAAATTAAACGAAAAATAAAAACCAACAATCCTCTATGCAATTATCTTTCTTTCGGTGAGTGTTGGCTTCCTCCATAAGTATGCACAAGTTATGGTTATAGTCATGCTTATTAATTCAAAAGTGAGGTTTAAAACGCGAGTTTAAAGAATGTAGGCTCGATCATTGACAGTCCTCTAAAATAATGTAATAGATTTGAAAGGTACTCATGACTGAGAAAGTACATTTTATTTCTATGGAAGGTGTCAATATGTCAGGTGAAATGAAATGCATTTTCCAAATTTCATGCAAATAATGACGTAACTTTACCTGATGAGAGGGGCATTAAAAAAAGATGTCTAGACTGAAAGTGCGTCTCCACGTTGCGGGCAGTTCAGGATCTACGCTTTCCAGCAGAAGGCCGCGCATTATATGTGTATATTTGATTCTTCGTCAAGTTAGAACGACTGAATTAAACCGATCTCAACGTCTGCCGCTCTCCGACCTATCCGATAATGGTTTCGGAGAGGTCGTGTTCTTGGCTGCTTTCTTTTACGTTCCTGTAAAACATACATTTATTTCACAAGTATTTTAAGAGCTACAAAACGTTTCTCATGTTTTTCCCTTTTTATCAAGGGCGTTTTCAATATTTCAATGTAATAATTGTTTTCGGTTCTGAGGCTGCATTATCAGCCTCACTATCGTTGCTAAGTGCCCCACAAAAGCTTACCCCCGAACCTAGGCGTTACACAGCAAAACATCAGAGCTCCTCAGTTGACAATAATATAAAAAAAATGGTTGAAAGGCTTACAAACTATGGCGCAGAGGTAAAAAAACAAACGAAGCGCCTTCTCAAGCCGGAAACACGGTGCCGCTGTCACACTATTACACAAGAACAATAAAACCCTCCCAACCTTATTGATGATGGTCTTAGATGCCGTATTATCAATGAAAATCTTCATTCCGTCCTATGAGAAGTCCTGTCAAGTGTACACTGTTTTCTTTCATATGTTTCTCTGTAGGATTGCCAAGGATTTTGCCTGGACTATTTCGTTGTGTTTTTTTTGCAGTTTTTCAATTATTTTCATTGTTAACCTTTTTGGTTGTTTCACTGTGTGCTGACTCGTGTCATGCTGCCAGCTGTCGTCTAGCTGCTCTTCGCAGCAGCTTCCTTGTACCGAGAGAAAAATAAACTCTATTATTATTATTATTATTATTATTATTATTATTATTATTATTATTATTATTATTATTATTATTATTATTATTATTATTATTATTATTATTATTATTATTATTAGAAACCTTGATTGCAAGATAACTATGGATGCGCGCTGATCTTGCGTGCAGTTGGAGTGCGGTTGGCGGAAGACCGTTCGCTGTTATTCGTGCAATAGTACGCTACAGATGCGCAGAGAATGAGGTGCCGCTTACACATCTTATTAAAAAAGTAGTATAGCACGAGGAGGTTAACAGCCAGCATGAGCACGAACAGCGTGAGGAGCTTCCAGTCCACGGGGCACTCGGAGAAGGTCATTTCCTCCTTCTCGGAGCTCGGAAAGTCGTCCGCACACTTGTGCGACCGCGTTCGGGTTGGGCTCCGCACGTTCGCTGGCTCATGGCTCTGCGGCTTGGACGCTGCGGTAGGCGGAGAGGCCGTCGCCTCCAGACCCGGCGACGTGGTCAACCGAGTCGCCTTCGCCACCGGCGTGGTGTCCAGGCTGGCGTCCTCGTTACAGGGCTTCTCGTCTCGACTTGGTGCGGCGGTGCTGAGTCATAAGGCTGCGCAGGAGGCCGCCAGGAGCGAATGGCTTGAAGCCAACTATACGGGATTAGAGGGCGATTTAGGTTCAGATTTGCAAAATTGGACGATACGGTATAGCTTAACAGAGCGTTAATGTTTCTAAAGGCACAGCTAGCAAATATTAGCCTAACGACATCGACATAACTACTTTCCAAAGCTCCCTACACGCATTCTCATTGTTTTGCTTTGTTTTATTTTCAGACAAAAGCATGATTAGCATGTTTGACGGAACGATAGGCGGTTGAGTTCAGCTGAAAACGAACAAACGCAAGAATTCCAGCTTCTGGGCGTGAGATACTGCCAAGAATGTCTAAATGTGAACAAACCACTGAGAGTGTTATGAAAGTACTGCAATGAAGGCCCAGCCATCTATAATAACCCTCGCCACTGTATTGAGTGAGTCTATTTAATGCAAAGAATAATTCATATATGCTGATAGTACGCAGTTGACCTTCTTGTAGAGGATGCCCTACTCTCAAGGGATAGACGTGCTAACCTTTAACTGCCGTTTTCTCTTTGTTCCTTTTTCGAAGACTTCCTGCAAAACAGCACACAAAGCTTGACTATCACTTATTCGGCGACGCTCGCTTATGTTCTGCTGCAGTGCACAACGTAATCCAGTGCGACAAGCTCAGATATTCCTAAGGTGTTCGTGGGAGTGGGTTGGCTGTTTGAGACGCGTTTCGAAAGCTTTGCTTGTTTGTGCCTTGCATATAGTGAAAGAAAAAGCCCACGATGCCCTTGCGAGACCTTACAGCAACTTCCTGGTGCTGCCAGCCCAAAGCGCCCCCAGGGACACGGTCGCACAAGCCATGAACCAGATGAGCAACCCGCCTTTGTTAGCCTCCGGTTCCACAAGGTAGAGCTTAACTGCTTCACCCCGCGCGCTGCTGGTGTTGACCAGAGGTGCCACCCATGCTCGAGCGTAGTCGGGCTACGATGGGAATGCAGGAAAAATGAATTTGTTGAGAAAGTACATAAAACAGCATATCGAAAAAGGCTACAGAGAACGTGAGTCACGAAAAACAGAAGCCGGCAAGATTAATACTTGCGTCTTTCTTACAGGTTGAGCACCGCGCGGTGTTTGTGATGTGAGAGGGACGTCTCTTTTTTTTCTTTTTCAGTTTACATCTTTATAAGAAACTGCACCTCTCCAACCAAAATTTTAACTTTAACCCGACGTTTCGAAGCCGACTCGGCTCCTTCATCAGGGGTGACTGAGGGCAGCAGCTAGCGTCTTTTAAGTATGGAGGGGAGGGGGGGGGGTGAAAAGAACGACAGCTGTGTCGCGAAAGGCGCGGGGAAGGGGAGGGGGGTTTAGGCTGTTAGTCACGCTGGCGCACTGCAGGGAGGTGCTGAATGGCGACTTTTTTTTCGTTGCGTTGAAGAGCGAAGTCCCTGGGCATATACTGGGGGTAGGTTTCCTTTTGCGCGGTTGATATTGTTCGGGGTGGTTTGTATATGCCAGGATTCCAGGATTCCAGGACAGGCAAATCTGTCAAAATGTTTAGTTTTCAGTTTACATCTTTACGTAAGGAAGTGACTTAGTATTGTCGCCAAACAAAATTCAAGAGCGTCTTTTCAAACATTCCACGCGCTATATGAGCTGCATAAGCTTCAGTAAAGCGCTACGGTTACCGTTATATACAGGATTTCACAAGTTTATAGTCTCATCACACAACACGACAGCAAACTTTTCAACATTTCAATGACATTCCTGGTTAAAAGTTGTAGATGTCCTCCTGATGCGGACATGTACTGCCTTCTATTTGCTACCTTCTATTTGCTAAGCCTCTTCAGGGATGAAAATATGTGTTTGATGACGAATTACCGAAAACGTTGAGGATGGAATTGCTTGGCTCGTGTAAGCCCAAGAACTATTACTACTTAGCTGAGTTGCGTTGAAGAGCAGCTCGTTTCCCCTTTAGCGTGGGTTTAAATTTGATTTTTTACGATCGCATTATTAGCGATCGTAAAAACGCATTTATATCGGATTATTAGAATTATTATGTCATTTTCCGGCATGTTGTTGTCGAAACAAGAATGGTTGGTTTCAAATTACTCCACTTAAGGTGACTTCCAGTACACAGAGCTTAAATTGCTACAGCACTGTCGCACAAAAAGACACACTGTTCATGAGCACTAGTTTAGCACATTAAGTAAAGGACTTACCTTGAAAGCTTCAAGCGTGCTGATGGCTATAACTCGAACTGTAATATCCTGAGCAGGCACCGTGCCATTCTCACCCGCTTCGAAGTAGTTCTTGTGGAGCTGCGCCAGAAACAAGCAGTTGAAGAAGAGCGACTGTTTAAAAGTGCTAAGACCGCGGTGACTCGAAGACGACGAGGCTTTTCTTTCAACACAGAATATATTGCATTCTTGGTTCGCCAGAGTGTTTATGTACCATCTTTGTCAAAGGTAACCGAGCTACGGGGTGTTGCTTCTGAGCCGTGTGGCGGCGCACATGGGGCAGCTCTTAAGCTGTAAATCTGGGTGAGGTAAGAAGATCCGTGTGTCCTCTGGTACATGGGACGGGTGCACTACCGATTAATCTACTCATCCAAAGTTGGGAGAAGTCGAAAGATTTAACGTAAGTCCGGTACTCTATGGTTAATATATAGTTCCTGTATACCTGAGTTAAACATCTTTTTTTTTCAACGTACCTATCTCGCGTGTATTGGCCGAACGCGATCCCGTGGCACCAAATGATGAATTTTGATGCTGTCATGTGTCTCGCACATTTTCCGCGCTTTCAGCTTTCCCTTTTGCTTTCACGATCGGAGCTGCTGCACAACGCTTCCTGATGGCGAATATTCTTTTCCGCCAAGCCAGTCTTACGTTCGTGGGTGACGTAGGCCTAGATAGGCCTAGTTCTCAGCGTTGCACCACTGTGTGCAGTACACGTGGCCCTAGATCCCTAAATACCCTCACGGGCTGCTGTCGGAATCTCGCAGCTTTGGCAGTCGCAAAAGAGTATCGATCCTTCACCTTCCCACGCCGCAGCTGACTGCATGTTCGCAAAGGAGGTCACGGGCAGTCGTTTCGAAGGCAAATGAGATTTATGCCAGAGGCTGTGCACCAGAGCCATATAGCTTAACGCTTCTTCGCAAAATGACTCTCCAAGAGCTCGTGCATTTCCGGAAGGACGTACACTACGGCTGAGCTCAACTGTCGTTCAGTACATGTATGCGAATGACGCAATGTTGAAAAAGGCGCCGCCCAGTCTCAGCAGCGAAGAATATGTATCCGTGATACTCAGCAGCATTCACGAAGATACGTGGGCAACTCCACTGGCTGCCCGGAACTATCATTCCGTGCTAGAGCTCAACCCGCCGCGGTGGCTCAGTGGTTAGGACGCTCGACTACTGATCCGGAGTTCCCGGGTTCGAACCCGACCGCGGCGGCTGCGTTTTTATGGAGGAAAAACGCTATGGCGCCCGTGTGCTGTGCGATGTCAGTGCACGTTAAAGATCCCCAGGTGGTCGAAATTATTCCGGAGCCCTCCACTACGGCACCTCTCTCTTCCTTTCTTCTTTCATTCCCTCCTTTATCCCTTCCCTTACGGCGCGGTTCAGGTGTCCAACGATATTTGAGACAGATACTGCGCCATTTCCTTTCCCCAAAAACCAATTATTATTATTATTAGAGGTCATCGATCAAGCAACGAACCTCGAAAGCTGCAGGTAGCTGCAAGTGCTACCAGGAGCCTAAGGAAAGCACCTTAGTGGACCCATTCACTCGGACGCAAGCGAAGTCACATGACAACACCGTAACAAGAACAGTTGAACCCAAGGCCTTCAAAGGACAGCTACCAATAGAGAGAACGCCGGTGCTTTAGCTGTTCTGAAACGGGACAACTATCACGAGAATGCTCGCGACCGTAGAGTCAAGCAACTCTATGAGCAGAAAAGAAGAGAATGAGAAGACAGAAACAAAGCCTAGACAGGAACGCGAGCTGTTTCGTGCGAACACATGGGCACACGCTTCCAGTCTTAACTGTATATATTAATGAGAACGCACCAGGGATTCGAATATGTCTACAGCGTAGACCCCAAAGTGCCGCCCTCTGATGAGTAGAAATTTGCCTGCATAAGAATGGAGCGATTCATCATGTTGGGCCGATAGCTCGTGCCTTAAGGGAAGGCCTGCCTGTCAGTGAATGCGGGCGAGGCAGTCTGTCTGATTTTCTTGTTCTACCCCTTCTACCTACGATCCCATATGGGAGTCGGAGTCTCTCAATCCCCAAACTGTATGTGGCAATGGCATATGCATGAAAATAGTGAAGGGTAGTAGTAGCCCACGTGAATACCAAAAATCGGATCTAGTCTGCTAACAACTACACCAATGGGCAGAAATGGAAAACTCAGAATGTTCTGTGAGAAGTGACATTTTGCTGAAAGATAATGTTGACATAAAGGGACACAAGTCTAAGCAACTTCGTACTTCAGAAGTGTCATGATTTCACAGGACATATGGATGCAAAGCGCACTCTGAGTCATATGCGGAGAAAGTACTGGTGGTCGTGGATGCAACGCCAAGTCATAACTACGTCATGTCTTGTGATACTTTCAAGCGGGTTAACCGGAGAAGCGCAGCTGCGGCGGGGTGTCGGCCGCCTAGAGATATTCCAGTACTTCCAAACACTGTACTACCATTCAAACACTGCACTTCAGTCTGGTGCAAGAAAATTAAGGTTACCAGCACTTCGTGTGCATCGACCATGCCACATGCAATGTACATAGCGACTCTGTGCCTTCTACCGCTAGAGCCAACCATATGGACAACATGTTGAACAGATGGATACCAAGAAGTTGATCGTGACAGATGAAGCCAGATGGCTCATCAAGACCGCAGTCATGCATCACCGTTTTGGAGTCGGCCATATGGCAACGTTACCCCACTGGTCAAAGGCCATTGGCTTGGGAGAGCAAGTAGTCGGAGTGTTCAAGAGCATACTGTAAAACTTTTCGACATACGCTTCGACTGGTACAAGAAGCTACAAGAAGCTGCACTTGCGGTAAACGTCTAGAAGCACAAGTCGACAAAATACATCCCAATCGAGCCAGGCATGGCTATACACTACTCGGTTTCTTCGACAACTTCACCTTTCAAATGCAGAAAAAGACATGGTTGAAGTTTCGCGACTCCGCGAGTAAGTCAAAACTGAGGCCGAGCGAGGGAGAACCTGGAGGAGGGTCAGAAGGCTGCTAAGGAACTTTATGAGGGAAAACGGAAGACGCCTACTTCCAGATCGGAGGTATCATTTACTGCACGACGGGCTCCCGATCATCAACCCTCGACCCCCCTTTTTCGATAGACATTTTGAAATATATGCATTTTTGGGCGAGAACATACTGAACATCAAGCCCATACGTCGGACATGGCACACAGAGAAATGGCGGTCAACGTAGAGCAACCGAGGTGACACACCTATAAATGAGCCAGAGTCTCCGTACTGGCAGACTTTCATTGGAAGACACCTTGCACACAGCAACGCTGACGACGACAGCGAAAGTTCCGAGCCACGTGACCATCTCCGTCCTAGCATGAACCATGAGTCTTCTGACAGTGATGGGACAGCATCCGAAGTCATATGACGACAAGACGCTCCATAGCAAAGCGACCATGTTTCGCACGAACGCGCCGTATCCGTGCAGAGCCCCAGAACTTCGTGATCGGAGGACAGATCACTATTGGTGAAGGGCGTGTGAGTCAGCTCGTGACCAGGAGCAGCGCACGTGCGAGCGTGAAGAGAGCGACGAAGATGTACACATGGCAGTGAGCATCACTCGTGTTCCATTCTCCATCTTGTCTTTCACTCGTCTACTTCCATCTCTAATAATAGCATCGCCAGCGTTCCAGAGTTCTGGAAGGAGACATAAATCTCTTATTCACCTCTACAATGCTTTCAATTTTCAGATAATCCAGAGCGCCCTTTTCCATTCCTTTGGAAAGAAGCTCCTTGTACCGCACACTTTTTACAGAAGACTTTACACGAACTGAAAGGCATATAATGGCTTCATACAGTTCTCGACACTTCTATGTTTTAGTATTTAGGCCAGCTAGCTTAGTACACCATTAGTAGCAAACAGCACTTATAAAATGGGGCATAAAAGAGATCCCTCTGCTCACCTCTGCTCAGTCACAATGCTTTTTTTTTCAGTGTGTGTTAGTGTTTCATCATTATGTGTTCGTGGTTTTCGCGCTGAAGTTATATTACAAGAACGTATCCAGCTTGCCCGAAAGTTTGTTTTACTGAATTCACTGTGCATCGCTCCACATGCACAACAGTGCTCAGTCAGTGCGTGTATTCTAAATTCTCTGCCCTGCTCTGCAAACGCTCTCATCTGTGAAGAGCTGTTTCTAGCCCTATTAATATGTCGAATTTGGGCGAGACTGCGTAGGTATACCTTGAGGTCATAGTTGCGGGCTATAATGAGGGAGTACGCCTTGGCAGAGATTGCCTTTGCCAGTGAGCCCTCAAAAGGGCACGCCTTGTCACGCTCGGGCAGAACGATAAAGACGTGCTTGGCGGACGCACTCTCCAAGTCCTGCTCGCAGCTCTGGTTTGCGTACCGGAACACAACGCCTCGGAACACCTGTGCGCAAGAATATCAAGGATTAGAGGAGTTGTATCAAGGAAGCACCTCGATAGTCTTAACTATCAACAGCCAGTAGTCATAGTTAAACGAGCAGTCGCAGCGGAGCTACTGAGGTCTGTCTATCCGAGTCAACTGCTTTAGCTTGATCTCAAGGCACCCATAAAAACCCAACAAAGTTAGACAGCGAAGGCAGCATCACGCAGTGAACCTCAAGTTGTCTGGACTGCTGAACCTTGAAATGCAATATGCGTTGAGGTGCACTGTGGGTCTGTTTGAGACCTCATAAAGTCCAAGACGTGCTTCAGAATCGGTGCTTAGACTCCTGAACAGTAATATTATATTTTGAATTTGCAACGTGGCCACAGTGATACTACTGAGTAGAAACGTCTTTTTTTAAGGTGATGCGTGGTACGAGGTACAATCCGGACAAGTATTGCTATTTATCAGCGGTTTACCACTTCCGAATACCACTCACTGTGGCATTAGCTTATGTATTTCATTCAATGCATCAGTAGTAACATAAACGTTTTGTGTAGGAAAAGAGAAAACGAGGGTCATATGTCATATGAAGATGCCTTTACTGCGTAAGCGATGCTAGCGTCGCAATGCAAAACTAGCGGCGTCTATCTGCATGCCCGAAGAGTGAAGGTTCTACTGGTCAAAAGCACCGCACACACCATTCTTCTTGATACGGGCTGCCCACCACCCAAAGTCACCATCGATCCCCCTTTCCAAACCCCTCACACTTCAATGAAGCCACCCACCCCCCACCCAACTTATTCTACTCTCCATAAGCGCCATCCACAACCTTTCCACCTACCTCAGCTCTCCCCAAGGCTACCATCCACAAGAAATCCAAAGAGCAGCGGGCCAAAAAACCGCTCATGAAAGAGAATTCAAACACGGTGGAAGAACCGGCGGTTCTTCAGAAGCACGGCACACCATCTATCTGATCAGCTCAATCTCCAAGCATAGGGCTTCCCACTCACTCACAGTATACCTCCACCGTCTAGAACCGCCACTCACCGCCCACCCACAAATTCACCTCCGTCCATCTGCAAACTCCAGAAAAATTGTCGTGTGTGTACAGCCCAGGCTTAGAACAAGAACATTGACAAAAGTAAAAACATAAAAATAATTATCCAGGGTAACCAAGCTGCTTTCGTAGAAATGTTGCTTCAGATGTCTTCTTGTCCCGTAATGATGTTACTTAATCTTGAGCATTTGTGTCTTCTCAGCACGAAACTACTTTGCAGCTAGCCTGAGTCACAAGTCACACGCAGAAGCTCATTTTTAATAATCGCAATAGCCCTAGAGCTTCTTCCCTTGAATAGGATAAACTGTATCTAGTGGCACGCGTCGACGTTTGTTTTTAAATGGAATTTGTTTGCAGCTTTGTGCAATGCTCAAGTGGGTTCCTGGATGAACCAGAATGCATACCTCGGCACAAAAAAAAAAGGATGAGGCACTACTCTGTCTATTAAACAGAACCGCCGCCTAATTAGCCTGAAGAAGCGTTTTTAACTACACAGATCAGACTTGTAAAGAAACTTGCTTTACTGAAAGTTAGAAACGTTTCCACAATGTCTTACAACTTCCAGTAGGCAAAGCTTCCGTTCTGCACGAAACACCAGTGCGAGAACTTCAAAATTTTATAGAAAGCGCTTACCTAATTTCATAAGTTTAATAATCCACTCACTTCTTCCTCCTTATTGTGTCGTGGCAGCCTGAATCTCGTCGACAGGAAGCAGCAGTAGGGCGACACGGTGCCATAAGCGCCACGATATAGCAGTATCCCGTACGCTGGAAAGCCGAAGTTCTGAAAAGAAACGCGTTGTGACTGATGCACCCCGTTAAGCTGACCTGTTTGGCACGAGTTACGACAGCTTATCCGCGAACGGTGCATTCTACAATTGCGCACTGAAGCTCAGAGCATTTCTTAGCTTGAATCAATGCGGGAAGCTTGTAGCAATTGCAGCCGTTTGCGTTTTCGCTAATAGCGTCCTCGCCTCTCTTGCCGGTCTGCGCTTTTGCAGCGACAGCTGGTAAGCGCCCGTTTCTAGGTTTGGCGTCATAAATGTATGCCGTAGTATGTCGTAGTTATCGGCGTAACCGGCTGCGCGTGGCGATACATCCGTGCTGATGCCAATTCCTTTTCTCGAAGTGACGGTACCAGACTGGTTGCTGTTGAATCCTGGCAGGCGCAACGCTCTCTGTGGTGTGAACCGGATCAATACAGACCCTGCTTCGTACTGACCGCGCTGGTGACTTTCTAACGCGCCGCAATTTAGATAGTAGTGAACGTAATTACCTGCACCAAATTCACTTGGATGTTGCTTACACAAAATAATTTCTTCATAAATTGATGCATCCAGCAGCCCTCTGTGCCCGACATGTGTGCGCGAAGATCTCGAACACTTGGTTTGGTGCTGCCAGAATTTTAACATTACAAAGTACTCCAGGGCTCCACCAGGACAACGTCCTGTGTCTGGAGCATGTCCTTGGACCCTGGTGTGCTGCGGTATCCGCTGCGCGTGTGACAAAAGTCCTACTAGCTTATCTTAGGGTTATTGGTTTGACAAACATCGTTTGAAGATCATTCCCTATTGACCCTCTTCCTTCACCCTCATCTGGAGTAACATGCCAAGTTAGCTACCAGGCACACCTCTCCTGTAATCATTAAAATGTCTCTCTCTCTCTTCGCCACCACACTTCAACCGCAACAGTCCACCAGAAGCCTGACCGCACCGGAAGTCCTCACGGTCACCGATCTTGATCTCGTCCTGTCCTTGACTATGAACATTATGAAAAAATAAAGCGCTAAACAAGCGGGACAGAACAGAACAGACACGCACGAGTGCTCTTCTATCCTGTTTCTTTAGCGCTGTGTCCCTTCATGATGTTCATTCACCAACTCGCCCAATAACGTCCCTTAATGCTCGTCCTGGATATTTTTATGCACCTGCAATCCACGTGCACTGAACACTGCTAGTGAGGCTCCCGCTACGCGGTGGGCTAGAGTCAGCGGAAAAACCGCACCTCCCGCAAGCCTTCGGACTGCGCCCGATGACGACCAAGTAGGCGCTAGTGCACGCAGTGCGAGCGGCGCAACAACGCGCGTCAGTTCGGAAGCAAACAGCGTCGAACCTTGTTCTCCTCGCCTAGCTGAAAAGTCTCATCAGTTCGACTGATTGCTCAGCCACCCCCAAATGAAAATGTACAATGTTGTAAAACCTGCGAGCCCCTTCTTGAACTGGCTCCACTTGAGGGTCAGCTGCTGACCTGTGCTATTGATTCAGACTTGCGTGCCTTTGCGCTGCTTAAACAAAAACATATCTATAGGCACGGCCTCATGCACGATCGCGCGCATGTGGAACAAGCTGCGCCTGCGCCGAGCAGGGGCAAGTCAGCACCTATAGCTGTCAGGAATCGGAACTGTGTTAAACAGTCCTTTAAGTAATACGCTAGTATCGACGCTACCCTGCCTTCCGCTTACGGTATCACTCCGGGCCGCCACTGCCGTTGCTATGCTCTGGAACGCAGTCCCGAGCAGCAGCCACTGCCGCATCCAGGCGGATGCCGCGGCATCGGGACTCCGCCTGCGAACGGCCATCGACCAGCGAGATGGGGGCCAGAAACCGGTCACGCCGCTGAGCAGCTTGATGGAGGCCGCAGGCAGACACGGTGATCAGCCAATGTCCCGCTTTCCCCTCATCTTCTTCTTGTTCTGTCGTGCCTTCGCACTCATTCGCACCATCGTCCTATGCCCACTGTGGGTCAAAGGCCTCTCGCATATCTTTCCAATTAACCCTTTCCTGTGTCAGCTTCGGCAGTCTTATTCCCTCAAACTTTCTGCTAGTGTAGAGAAACGCAAAGAAGTATAAGTGTGCAGCAAATGTACGTGTAACCTGCCGCCTGCCAAGTGAGTCAAGTGGCAAGCGGAGGCTTCAGAGAATGACTTGCTTTTTTTCCGACATGGGGGCTCTAATGACATCGCATTAAAAAATTAGTGCTTAGATTACTGTCTTCAATAGGCTCATGTGTCCAAAGAAAATTAAGGCACAAACTGCAGACCACTTAACCACCTTCGTGACGCAACTGCGGCAAGTGTCTGCAGGGCACTGCCGTAGGCACGAGGGTTGCCATGGGCGTGATCTAGGAGGAATAGTGAGAGAAAGACGTGGACGAAAGAAGGAACACACACACACACGTGCCAACATCGACTTACAAGGCGCAGAGCATTTTGTGGCCATGACTTCGTAGAAAATTGACAACGGAAAACGAATCTCTGGCCAGAAAGGGGCCTTCAACCGCAAATATTCCCAGGTTGCTTTGCTAGTACTGCGCGATACAATTCTGCCACGTCCCAACTTATGTGAGAATAATACGTAAATGGCAGTCGACCTTGAGTGTTTCCGGTCACAAAAAAACTTCCGAAATTTGGAGTTGCTAGACTCGATGCTCTGCAACAACCGATCAAGCTTCAGGCGCTTGCAAAGGTTTTTTGCTTTAGATTTCACTTTGGTAAGTGATACGCAAGTACAGCCCACCAAATCTTTAGCTAGAGTGCGTGAAGGCAGTGTTTTCTGTGCGCCTGCAGCTTATGACGGAGCAAACTTGCGAAGGCATCAAATCTAAGCACAGGCTCACTAACCCCGAGCTTACTATTGAGCTTTCTGCACGTTTGCTTCGTAGCAAATCGCAGGAGCGCAGAAAAAGCGGCCGTCGCGCTCGCCAGCTAAAGATTTGGCCGGTTGTACGTCGGATGAAAACTGACGCTAGCCCACTGGACGCTTTGTGCGAGTACAGTTCTAAAGGTGAAACTGCAAACACACTTGTCGCATGTCGCACCAGCTTGCCCGAACCTTTGCGCTGCACAGTCACATGGGTGTGGTCAGCGACGGAGCCGTAGTGTGTCCAAAGGGCTTGTCTAAAGCTTCCCTGTCCTCGTCCAAAACAAGCTGTGACAGATTGGGGAAGGCATCGAGCTTACCCAAACCGACAAGCACCAGATCTGCGATTTTCTCGCCGCGCAATGAACAAGATTCGGAGCGCTGTCCGCGTCGAGGCTCAGCGTAGTCGCCGATGCTAAATCGCAGAGCGAGCTGTCCGTCCGTGTGGCAGCTGTCACTAAAGCACGTGTGGGAGGGATTAGAAGCGGTGCATTCGTAAAATATACCCTATAAAGTCTTCTACGTCGTGCATATTTTTGAAGTTCAGTCCTCTGAGGGCAAGAAAGAGGTTATCTTCATCTCGGCGCAAAATATAAGGTGATAAAAGACCAGTGTAGAAATGGCTGGAAATGTTTGGCAGAGATATCCGCGCTTCTAAACGCTTTCAGACGACGTAGATATTTCATACTGTGTAGCATACTTGCTGTATATCTTTCATCTATGTAAGCAAGAGATTCCAAGAAAACCACTGGTTATGAATTTTAATTACACAGTGCGTTTCGTTGTTCAATTTCTGCAACTTATGGCCAATAACGCTATTGTCCGGCTGCTTCATCGCCAAGCAAGAAATGCCTGTGCACTGCAGCTTGCACGGATAGAATTTCGCTGGGGTTCCCGTTTTCACCAGGTTATACATTTTAAACAATACTTCATAATATCTTCAACAATGCCTCATATTTTTTTTTCTCAGACGCATGCTTGAGATTGTAAACAAGTTGAATGAGGTTGCCTACAAAATAGATTCCCGACTTTCCCATGGTGAACAACTTAGGAAAGTTTACCTCATGAGACCGAGAATATCCCAGAACGACAACATAAAGGGACGGTCGGCATCTATTGCGAACGTACCACGAATTACCATGAGTGGTCTCCGCCCAGCTGCAGTGCGAGTAAGCTCTCGCCTCCAGTCCTGCCGTAGAGCTACCGAAATATTTTGCAGAACGCACAAGCTCCCGCGTTTTATACGTAGGCTGGTTGTGGCACTGGCAGACATTTCACGACAGTCCTGAGCTCAATAGTTTCATAGAGGCTGCACATTCGTATTTCCAAAAGAAGGCACACTTCGAGCTGATCCTTGCTGAGATAAACGAAAAAACAAACAGAAGCAATGCACTTTCTGCGAGCTTGGCGTCACTTGTTGTATATAGCATCCCTGATGTTAGACACATTGTTCTAACACTTTCGCACACGGCTTGTTTTGTGACGGTAGCATGTATTTCGACGCATCACAAGCAAGGGACGTTGCCCTTCTCATTTAGTAATCCCTGTTTTACAGGTCTGTTTCATAGCACATGCTTTCAATATCCGGCGTTCTTTTCTGAGCGCACACACAAAAAGGAATGGCAGGGCTCTCCCTTCTCGGTGAGCTTTAAGCGCTGTTGACGCAAGAGAACAACTGTTGTGGAACAATGCCCTCAAGCAGCACAATGGCTCAGTTCCATTTGGTGTTGTAGGCCTTCTGCGAAACCGGAAGGGGTATAGCCAGCCACGGAATCACTGGCGTGCTGACGTAGAGCAAGCCTCGGCTCCGCATCATCTGGAATTGTTCGCTGGATGAGACGCAAACGTCCAAACGGGGACTCAGCAGGCCCTCTTTGGGAACCTGCGATGTGGCGGGCAGTGTGAACGACATAAGACAAGTTCAGTGGCCGGCAAGAAACGGGACATTATTTCACCTCTCCCAGCCCTAAAACCACATATTTTATTGCCGACCGCAAAACCACTAGCACATAAAAATAAAAAAGCACACACTAGCGGTGGCAAAACCCCTTTCCAGAGCGCTCTTCCAGTGTAAGAGTAGGAGAACAGTTTATTTCAGGCCAGCGCTAAGGTCCACTGAGAAAGACCGCCTGCTCCTCTAAGACACATTGTTCATATACTGAGCTCGTGGGAAGCCAAGCACTCACGGAAGAAGAGGGAGGGTAATGTAAATAAAAGAAATAAGGCCAGTGTGACAATGGGTGCAGCAAAGAATGCGTTCTGCTTCACCCCTGATCTGCCGACAGTTGGGGCAGTGAGGTGTGTCACGCCATCCGAAGTTAGAGAATTAGTGGGGTAAGGAGGGTGTTTGAACCCTGCGAAGGACGTGTTCAGTGACGGGTGGTTTTGTGGTAAGATTGCGCGGTTTTCTATGATTTTCTCGTAGTGTTTTACTATTTTCTCTTTGTATTTTGCGGCGTCTTCCACTGACGTTAGATTTGGCGGAAAGCGCACGCAGGCAGCGATCTGACGGATCTGTCCTTCAGTTTTGATGGCCGCCTTACCATCGGTAGTGGCGCCGTCACACTGCTTCTAGCAGGGTTCGTCAGAGGCGCTTTTAATGCCTCTTTCAAGGATTTATTGCTGGCACTCTGTGACTGGGTGGTTGAAGAATACTCGCGAAATGAAACAGGAACTACGGCAGACACACAGGCACACACGCCAAAAGTGGTCGCATTTGTGACGAAGCAGAACGTGAGGGCCACCAGAGACCAACTCCTTCGACACAATGCGCGCCAGCGATAAATACCTGATTTAAGCATTAAAAGCTCCCCTGGTGGACACTAATGGAACGAGCGCGGATTCGCCCGCGCCGGCGACAAGGCGAGCATCACAGCTACAGGATGGCGCTGCTGGACCCGGGATGCCTGCATGCGCTTCCTTTTCTAGAGCACGCATAGAAGTTTGTAAACCACTCGCATGCTCCGTTTTAGTTTGGTGCACCTTCCCTTCAGCCATGATAGAGTCCGTTCAGTGGCTGATAAATCTGCACGAAGTAAAGACTGCGCAATGGTCATGATCCCTAGATCACAGCTGATGTATTGCCTCAATTAAAGAAAGAACACGCCACGGATTCCTTATCAATAATTAACGGAATAGAGTTAAGGTTCCCGTTCAACGGAGGGCCATGCTGCACCGGTGGGCTGCCAGATAATGAGGATTGGTCAGAAAGGTAGTGAAGCCTCTCGTTGAGCGACGGATTTGAAAAGTGATCAAGACATCACATGAATCGCGAGTACAAGGTCGCAACATGGCTAAAACATCACTATGACACACAAGAATGTAAAGCAAATTAGTTGCACTGAAATGAAATCTGTGGTCAGATAGAAATCGAACCCGTGCCTTCTGGATAACGAGTCAGACTCAATACCCCTAGGCTTTCGAGGAGCTTTCGTTCCACTTTGTTAAAGGCCTTGTGTGGCTTGTGGTAAATAAGGAAAAATAAAAATGAAATTAAAGTAAAGAACAGTCTTCGTATCTGCGAAGTGATGTGTAGAGGACTACCGGCCTCCTTGCATAGCTATTTTTATTGAAGCGTCGTCCCGTCTTTTGCTTAGAATTTTTTTTTATTAACTCGATGCACGCTAAGTGCGTTCTTCAAAGTTTAAGCTATACTAATCTTTTATCGTTTAGTAGTGATCACCACAGTCCATTTCTTGACAGATCTTTTTGTAAACGATGTAAGCAAAAGACTTACAAACTCCCCGTTCCAGAAATTCCTGAGGTCCCCGCGGCACCACGCGAGCAATATGACGGGAATCAGCACTGCGGGGACCAGATACAGCAGCGCAGGCTGACCGCGGTCCATCATGTGGCCGATGTGGAAAGTCAGCACCAGTCCTGCGCCGTAGCCTGCGCGCATTCGTAAGGCAATTAATTCAGGCAACAGACGAGGCGCATGAGGCACTACTCCTTCAGAAACGCTGATATGCAACTCACATGTAAAGGGTCGTGAAATTTAACACTTGGAGGAGAGCGCTTTTTTTTTTTACAGCTCACTTTTCCTTGCACCACACCTGCGGGGCTTTCAGCGCAGAAGACTTTGCGTTCCTTGATCGTAAAACGTTCGTCACCATACAGAATTCCTCACCATGAGTTCCAGCGGGCAATGCGTGAAGCGTATAGCGCGTAAGCCAGTGTCCCATTGATCATTTGGAGCAGCTTATTTTTTCGTAAAACAGCTCGACTACTTCGTGCACCTTCAGGCACCTCACGCACTTCATCATGCTTACCTGATGCACCGCGTTATAAAGGTGGTTTCTAAGGAGTTATTTCCTGATTATTAGGTAGCTGTGGCTTTTGGTCAATTTTAGCAAATAACTGGAAGTTTTCTTTTTGAGAAATCAGCCTGGTCGTCTGTATAAAAATTAGCTTCAGTGCATTGTTCCGTTTATTCATGGTTACTACATATGATACGCGTTTCGCTTTCTAATGATTTTTACGGCTGGTGAGGTCGGAAGTAGCTACTGAAGGTCCGCCCACCTCTAGTCTAAGAATTTCTTTGAAACGCAACGACATTCGTCGTCAGCTGGGTTAGGCTGAACGCAATAAAGGAAGCTTGAAAAGGCAGCCTAGTGCGACTCACAAAGAATGGATTCGTGTTTCAAGGAAATTCATAAACTAGAGGTGAGCGAACCTTAGAGATGTTCTAAAGTTACCTATGAAAAACTCGCGCCAAGGCTAATGAGAACTCGCTTGTAAGAAACTTACAAGCAATAGCAAGCAGGAAGTACCAGGGCCTCCTCTTGACGATGGAATCATATGAGTGGCAGTAGGCAACAGCCATTCCTAATAGGAGCAAGAGAAGTGGCGTAATAGAAATTGTTATTGGAACACGCTGGCAACGTGTCTTGACGGCACAAAGAGTCCTACAAGGCGCAAGCATATTCAAAAATGCAAAGCAAATAGAGCAACGTTGTTTTAACGCCTACCTATGTATTACAGTTACTGTACTTGTGCAGACACAATCGCCGCGAAAATAACGAAAAGATTGGGACGTCATACTGCAGCACTAAGATTCCAGCAACATAGACAGTTCAGTCGGTTTTATAGAATGAAATGAATAAAGTATATGTTTAGCTTTGTTTTTAGTGCCGAATAACTCAAGTCACTCTGATAACTGATGGTGATGGAACTGGCAGGTCGAAGAAAGAAGCCCTACAGGAAGATAACTGTTTCACGCACGCTCAGCCCTGTTAAACGCTGCTTTTTGCATATGAAAGAGCTTCGTGCCAGAACTTCTGAAAGCTTATTTTCGCATACGAAAACGCGCATACGGTGCGCGCAAATGAAGAAGGCTTGCAAATAAATGTCAGTACGAGCGCAATTGCTAGCGTCGCTACAGAAGCGTATACATGAACGGCTTCTATGCAGAGATTCCTTTCCAAGGACATAATGATGCAGCTGATTTTTTCTTCTTGTCTGAAGCCGGCAAAATTCCCCCCAAAGCGATTTACTTCCATCTGTTAAGTGTGCATATGGTATTAATGCTACTTGGATCTGATATTTTCATCTTTCAGGAATTTATCTTCGACGATTCACCCCAAGAAAAAGATTTACGTCGCAACTGCCAGAGCGAATGATTTTTTTATTTATTTATTTATTCATACTGCCGGCACAGGCCAAGGCAGGAGTTGCAGTTTTACAAAGTACACATCTTGTTAGAACTTTTGCATGTAAAATACAATCAAAACAGAAAAAGAAACTCTGAACATTAGGAATTTTTGCACGTCACTGACGGCAGGAAAAAAAAAGAAAATATTTGAATAGCGCACAAAAACGTTAACCGCTGTGGTGCAATGTGAAGAACAAAAGGCGCGTGACCGTAATAGCAAAGTACAACCATTGTAATTAAGAGTAGGTCCGACTGGCAAAAGTTAAATAAAAGAAAACAGAGAGCAATGTACATAGATCACTTAGAGGGTGACAGGTGACAAGGCTAGTATACAATACATATGTATATATAGGAGAGCGGGTAGTTGTCGCATTCTAAAGCCTACATATGACCTTCATTATGACCTACATATGAATTGCTCAGATATGAATTTATAGGTATTTGCAACACATCTGCATTTTTATGATTGTATATGCATATACCTCTATATATGGACATCTACAATGTATAAACATACAGGGATTCGAGCACATATGACCATATTTGCGTAATATTTATGTTTACTCCGTATATATGACCTTGTCCCAAATATGGACATGCAGAGAACTGGGCAGATCCCACCACTTATGGACTTGCAAATTCATCACCAAATTCAATGTACAAAAGTAAAGCATAGGTGATCGATCTGAATGAGGCTACTTGTTTCGACGAAATGATTTCTCATGACGACATGTATATCGCTCTTAACAAAACAACGAAACGAATAATACACCGCCCGAGCCTGTGGTGTCCTCTTCATTTCGCCTTTGTGTTACGACAGCTACATTTTTCGTCGTGGTAGCGCAAGTGCGTACTCTTAAAACTACGTTGAGGCCAGGCTAAATATCCTGTAATGGGCTGAAAATATTCAAAGCCGTGAGTTTCACACAACGCAACAAAATGGACACTAGCTCTGGCTCTGCTGAAGAGCACCGCAAGACGTCCTTTCGTCCACCGCACATTGCTAGGCTACATGTTCTCTTGAGCCACGCTCAGTTACTTATTTGCAGCAGCAACATTAAAAAAGATCCTCTACGGGCGGTCACCTGGAACGGCGATGTCTCCATAGCCCAGAATCAGAGCACTCGCGCTGCAGGCGATCGCATCGCCAGAGAAGAACAACGGCACCCGCATGAGAACGGGCAAATCTTCCACGCCTTTCGCGACGCTTTCCATCACGCTCACGTCTTTCTGCACAACGGAAAAAAACTGCACACTGAAGTGACACGGAACGTGTAGTTGCGCTAGTGCACCAAATACGTTTTAGCACAGGGAACTTGCACCTCAGATAAATTGTACCAGCAGTTTAAAAAAGTTGTAATGAAATGAATACCTGCCTATTCATTTCCCAGCCGCGGCAGCTGCGTTTTTATGGAGGAAAAACGCTAAGGCGCCCGTGTGCTGCGCGATGTCAGTGCACGTTAAAGATCCCCAGGTGGTCGAAATTATTCCGGAGCCCTCCACTACGGCACCTCCTTCTTCCTTTCTTCTTTCACTCCCTCCTTTATCCCTTCCCTCACGGCGCGGTTCAGGTGTCCAACGATATATGAGACAGATACTGCACCATTTCCTTTCCCCCAAAACCAATTATTATTATTATTATTATTATTATTA
This sequence comes from Amblyomma americanum, assembly GCF_052857255.1. Taxonomy (NCBI): domain Eukaryota; kingdom Metazoa; phylum Arthropoda; class Arachnida; order Ixodida; family Ixodidae; genus Amblyomma; species Amblyomma americanum. The sequence continues at coordinate 35,945,438 of NC_135502.1, forward strand.
TTATTATTATTATTATTATTATTATTATTATTATTATTATTATTATTATTATTATTATTATTATTATTATTATTATTATTATTATTCCCAGCAATCACCAACAAGGTGTTTCAACAGACACAAAGTACCAGGCGCTCGCAGTCCCCTCTCTAGATTAGTCTTGCTCTCTTTCACATACATCTTTAACATGTGTCATTAATTTCACGCGAGTTTCAGACATAACTAGTGTATTTTTTCTTTTGCTGCGGTTAACACAACCTACACACCTAACTTAATCCTTTTTCGCTCAAAAAATGTTCTACTATGTGTAAGGAAGGAGGTTGGGACCACTGAGTGCTGCAGTGCAGTGTCGCCATCACTGGTCGCCAGGGCGCGAGTCTAGCGTTGAAGCTACCGACTCCAGCTGGCTGTTCCGTCCCCCTGCGCCCATCGTGACCAGGCAGTAAATCCCACCTCCATTACGAATGAGATCAAGGTAAAGCTGTCACACGTAAATAACTGGGATTCAATAGTCGGCGACAATTGCAGATATTCTCAGTGTACAAATAATTGCGAAAGACATACAAAACTTTTAAAACGACGAATATATACTTACCGAGAGTATAGATGTGACAAACACCATAAATATGTCGTAGAAGAATAGAAGAACAGATAACAATGTAATAATCTGCAAAAAATGAATGATAAGGTTCATTGCTCGGCGTGCAGGTGTTATCCACTTATGATTTGCGTCCCCTCATGAACTCTCCAGTATCGGCGATCTATGGGGGTCATGTCGGCAGAAATATTCATTTTGGGCCCCGCTAAAGTAATTTCAGGAACAACGAAAGAAAAACAAATTTGAGCGAGGTGGCCTGTATTAATTCTCCTGTTTTTTTTTAAATAAATATTATTATCATTCTCGCGTTTGAGAGAAGTCTATCGAGGTGATAGGTAGGGCCTTTGTAAGAACAGAATTTTTCACTCGAGAGCACTGCCAGTACAAGTTAAAACGCCAAACCTATCGAAAGACAGGTATACGTCTGAGTTTAAGAAAGTAATCCCGGCATACATTTAACTGCCGAGTTCACCCGATATGAAGGAGCAGGCACCTCCAGGCGTGGCTTTTACGAGAAGAGGGTCACAGACCACTTCCTGTGGAACCTACGTTTCTGCCGATACATATGCCGAAGTCATTGTATAGCTTCTGGTACTCTAATTACTAAGTTTTTTTTTTGCTCACTATCTACAACTTTTATAAGAACTTCAGAACAGTGCTTAGTATACGGGTAATAATCCGGAGCCAGATTCAAGAAAAATGGCATTTTTATCAGAGACCTAAAACGTATACCCACAGAAACCAGCAACGAATGAAACGCGAACAACAAAACTGAGGTGGCAACACGAGAAAAACATATTAGCTCGTGCAGAGGATATGATAGCGAGGCTGATTAACACTTCTGGAGAGAAGCCCTCACGCCTTGCAAGTTAAAGTAACCTGAGCTAGTACTTAGCTTCCCCTGACTAGGACTTTCGTATTTTCCTGTTCGGGTCTCAATTCTCTAGTTCTAGTTTTGTTTCTTGCTGATAGTACATGCCACTTTATATACATATATTCTTTGATAAACACAGGAATCAACGCTGTCGGAGATAAGAGAAGTTAAATTCAATCAAGCAAGAATGACAAGTACATTTTGTCTCCAAAGAAAAGTGTCCTTTCTAGTCGCACTTCGTCACCTTTTGCATGGCTCAATATTGTCTTAATTAAAACATGCATTCTATGAGCTTCTTACTGTTAGCATGAGCTGCAGAAACATGCCTTAAAATTTGGTAGCTGCACGCATCGCAGGATGTTGACGGCGAAACTAGAGCCCAAGATGTTCTGCAAGATCCAGGCGTGGTGAGCTTTGCGGAAGGTGACCCACGTTAAGGGGATGGTGACGGCGCACCAAATAACTATGTGGTGTCGCACTTCCATGCTCCGTACAAAGCAGGGGAAGACCATGTTTGGCATCCTGCGGAAAAGGAGCTCCTAAATCAGGTAACCCCGCGCTCCTTGGACCCCACTGCAAGGACAGTCAAGTTAATTTCGTAGCACAGAATACAGAAAAATTGTTATAGAGTAGCTGCTAAGAAACACGTCGAATACGATCGTTCCACGGCAAGTGCAATGCTGTTTCTGCACGTTACTCACAGCACTACCGATAATCCGAAGATAAACTTCAGGAATCTACTATCAGGGCAAACTAACTCAAGCAAGAGGCTTCAGGGGAGGATTTTATCTGCGTATGATCCACATTTTCCTCTAAGTTCGCTTTGATACAATGAGTTATTCGCCTATTATCCTTTTATCTCTGCGAACTTCCTTTAGCTGACACATAAATATCTTTATGTAATAAGTTTTGATTTTATAAATTTAATAAATAATTAATGTACTGCTTGTTATATTTAATACAATCCAAATTGCTATACGATAGCTTAGAAGCCTCGCTGGAGCGTAGACCCGCCGTATACCGTTGTATCCATACCCTGTGGGGGCATGAAAAGAGGGGACAGAATTGGCCGCGAGTAGCATTCGAACCCACGGCAGCACATTAAACCACTACGCCATCACCGCAGCCTTCCATCCTTCGTGTTGAAATGCCAATATCTCGCACTGTGCTCTGGATATTGCCTTTATCAAATTTCATTCGCTTCAAAACATGATGTGCAACGAAACGCCCAGCATCTTCATCAACTTACAACAGTGCCTCTCGTCCTGTGTTTGGTGTATCGTCGTCTTCATCAACTTTCATCTTCGAAACGCAATGAGCAAAAAAGGCGGAGTGAAGAGAGATCTCACATGCACTGGGCTAAACGTAACAAGCGGGAGATTTCAACCACAACAGCAGGACAGCATCAAACAACAAAGTGCATGTTATCGTATTTTCTCTCATCAGTTATATTGATCGTCCCTCTAATTGCTTTGAAGCGTTATTACGTATGAGTAACTAAAACGGTGCTTGCCTCATACTGGCGCAGGGTATTAGGAACGACAAGGAGTCGAAGATCACTATCAGGGAAATCACTGAGCCCAGAGTCATGCCGCCAATCAGGAAAACACCTGCACGAAACGTAAGAAAGACATGAGTTATATCTAGTAAGGCCATGCTGGCATGCATAAGATTTCAAGCATTTAAGAGTTTCGCGAAGAGATTGTATAATCCAGCCTATTAGTGTCTAGACTTAAAATGCGACTCCACATTAGTCGAAGGTCGGAGGACCTACGTCTTTCAGTAGACAGCTATGAATTAGATGCATATTCACGATTCATGGTCAAGCTAGGATATGTTCATGAAACCAATATCCGTGTCTGGCGTTTCACCTCTCTGGTAGTGACTTAAGAGAGATTTTGTAGTTGGTTACTTTGTTTTATGTTCTTATCTGACAGCTATTTACTTCGTAAGAAATTCGTTCTTTTTTATACTTCCGCAGTAAGGTGTTGAAAGGGAATTTTCATCGTTTATTTGAAGTAATTGCTTTGTGGTTTCTTCGTCTGCCTTCTAAGACTTCTCGTTTAACCTGAATATAGTTGCTCGGGACCGAACAAAAGCTTACCCTCGAACATCGGTGATTACACATTCAAACTTCATAGTTCGTCAGTTGACAATAATATTGCTACGACCCAAGCGAACGGGGACGACGCGGACGAAGTTCTGCGTGCTTGGCGCGTGCTCGCTGGCTGAATCCATCACGGTGGCCTGTGCCTAGTGTTCCTGGTGTGCCTTGTGCTTGTGCCTTGTGTGGTTTGTATCTACGTGCGGCTACGGCCGTCTGTCCCGTAACAGTATCAAGGAATGGTCTAAAGGCTTACAAACCATGCCGCAGAGGCAGAAAATACAATGATGCGCCTTATCTTGCCAGTAAACACGCTGTCGGTACCGTTACAAACCTTGATTGCAAGGTAGCTATGTATGCGTGCTGTTCTTACGTGCAATCACAGCATGAGTGGCGAAATAGCTCTCGCGGTGTTTCGTATAACAGTACGCTGAAACGTTGCAGAGAAGGAGGTGCCGCTTACGCATCCTATTGAAAAAGTAGTAGAGGACGAGCAGGTCGACAGCGAGCATGAGCACGAACAAACTGACGAGCTTGCAGTCAACGGGGCACTCGGAGAAGGTCATTTCCTCATTAAAAATATTGTCGGAGCTAGGAAAGTCGTCGGCATAGTTGTGTGCCCGTGATCGGACCCGGCTCCGAGCGTTCGCTGGCTCATTGCTCTTCGGCTTGGGCGCCGCGACAGGCTGAGAGGTCGTTGTCTCTAGGCCTAGCGACGTGCTCGAGCGAGTCGCCCTCGCCACCGGCGCGGCGTCCAGGTCGGCGTCCTCGTTGCGGGGTTGCTCTTCTTTAGGCTTGGTGCGTCGGTGCTGAGTGATAAGGCTGCACCAGAGTCCAACAGGAACATATGGATTCACACCTACTACACGGGCTTAGAATGTGATTTAGGCTCAGATTTTCGAAATTGGACGACATGGCGTAGCCCAACACAACGCCACTCCTTTCTAAAGGCTTAGCTAGCACAGATGTCAATCTAACAACATAACTGTATCGAAGGAGTCCCGACATGCATCCTCATTGCTTTGTCGCGTTTTCAGGCAAAAGCGAGATTATCATTTTTAAATGCAGAGATTTGGTTATGTTTTGTTGAGAACAAAATAACTAAGGTTGAGAAAGAACCAAGCCTGTTTAAAGCAAACAAACCACTGAATACAAAATTAACGCTTTACAATAACGAAATAATCATCTCTAATCCTCCTTAGGATTGCAAGCATTCAATTTCCGAAATGCAAAGAATAATTGTTCTGTGTTGATAGTAAACATGTAGCCTTCGTGCGCAGGATGCCAGATTCACATGTGATAGACATTATCAGCTCTAGCCACCATTCTCGCTTTGTTCCTTTCCGAATGTTCTTGTCTTGAAAATACTCAATACTGTCTTGCAAATGCTCTTGTCTTGCAAAAACTCAGCCCGCAAGGCCTGCCTGTGGTCCGCATTGCAACGCTCGCATACGCTCTCATGCTGTGCAGTGCGAATCCAGTGTTTCAAGCTCAGACACACTTCAGGCGTTCGTAGGAGTGTGGTGACTGCACTGGGAGCTCTTCTAAAGCTTTATTTACTAGTACCGCGCATGTAATGAAATGAAAGGCGAACGATGCGCCTGCGCTAGCTTACAGCAGCTGCCTGGTGCTGCCGGACCAAAGAGCCCCCAGGGACACGGTCGCACACGCCATGATCCAGATGAGCCACCAGCCGATGGTTTCCTGCGCTTCTACAACGTACAGCTTAGCTGCTTCTCCTTCCGGGCTGCTAGTGTTCGCCGCAGGCGTCAGAAACGCTCGATCATAGTCCGGCTGTGGTCGAAATGCGAGCAAAAACGATTTAAGAAAGTACATAAAAACACATTTTGGACAACGTTATACGCAAACGTCAGCCAAGAATAAAACAGTCGGAAAGACTGATACTTGACGTATTTCTTATACGCTGATCACGAAGTTATTGCGGAGTAAGAGTCACGTAATTTTCTTCTTGGGTTACCTCACCTGGCATTGTTAGCAAACTTGATTCAAGAGTGTCTTTTGAAACAATCCACGCGCTCTTTGAGCTCCATATGCTACCAATATTCACAGGACTTCAGAAGATAATAGTTTTACCAAATAGTTTGACCAAACCATATCTGACTGCCTTTCAATCAAGTTCACGCGAAGAAATCACAGTTTCAGAAGTTTATTATTCGACCAAATCGTACGAGACTACCTTTCGACCAAATTTATGTGAAGAAAGTGCTGATATCACCGCACTGCGGGCATCAATTGTCTTCTATTAGCTAAACGTCTAGAAAGATGGGAACTAGTCTTTATTATCGAATTACCAAAAAGTGTGCCCTCTTTAAGACGAGGGTGGCATCGCTTAGTTCGTGTAAGCACTAGAAGTATTACGATCCAGCTGCGTTGCGTAGTTTTTTTTCCTCTTGAGTGTGAGTTGCAGTTTGAGATTTTTTACGATAGCATCATTAGCTTCGTATAAAAGTCACACGAACGGCCTGAAATCTAATTTATTACGCAACCAGGGAACTATCAATGTCTGTTTCAGAACTTTGTTGTGGAAACATTAACCAATGGCTGGTTTTAAATTACTTCACATATGAAACTTGCGGTTTGCAAAGCTCAAGATGTGACAGAGCTGCTGCAAAAGAAGTCAAACTGTTTATGGGCACTCGTTTCCACTAATTAATGGCCATACCTTGAACGTCTGAAGCGTGCTGATGCCTAAGACGCCAACCGTAACATCCTGTACAGGCACCATGCCATTCTCTCCTACTTGGAAGTAGTTCTTGTGGAGCTGCGCCAAGGAGAACGAACCGAAACAGAACAGCTGTCGAAAAGCGGAAAGACAGGGGAGACAAGACGGCGACGAGGTTTTTCTTTTTAACACTGAGTAAGTTGCATGCTTGGTCACACAAGGTGTCTGTATACGTCACTCAAATGCTGACAACATATAGTAATGAGTGCATGCCAAAGTCTGAAGCCTTGCTACGCTGGTAGATGTCAGCTCTTCTTCTTCCACTTCCTCTGGTGCAGGAGACGCGTATGACTGAACTACTAATGCAAAGCGCGGAATAATTGAAAGACTTAAGACTAGACCTGCTTCCTGTGGTCCTCATAGAACTCCTGTGTACCATAGTAAACGTTCATTTTTTTTTCCCAACCCACCTCTCGCACTTGTATTGGTTGAACTATCATTTTGATGCCATCATGTTCCACGCGCATTCTTCTATCGTCTAGCTGCCACCTTTCCTTTCACGATCAGGGGATTCCTCAACTGCTACGCCACGTTTTCTGATGGTGAATATTTATTTCCGCAAAGCCGGTAACACGTTCGCCGGTGACGTAGGCTGAGTGAGGCCTACTTCTCAACGTTGCGCCACTGTGCGCAGTACGCGTTGTCCCAGTGCCCTACGTAGTCACACGGGCTGCTGTGGAAATGTCCCTGCTTGAACAAATATGAAGAGAGAAAGGTTCCAGTGCGAGAAACTAGGGTAATCACCGCAGTCGAGGCAAACGAATGGCAACAGAGAGCCGAGCCCGTAGCGAACTGCGAGCGGAGAGGGCCACCAACGCGGCGCGGCATAACAATGTCAAGCCTTCATTATTTTACGCCGCCGCTGACTGCAAGTTATTATAGCTTATCACGCGCAGTCGCTTTCGGCGCATATGTGAAGTACGCGAGAGGCAGCGAATTTGGGCAGAAGTGCGGAATACCGATAATTGCGGAAAGATAGGGTACCTAAAAAATTCATCTGCAGCCTTTATCAAAAATATTCTCCCAGCTGGGTTTGCTAGTGCGCCATGTAGAGCGCCTTTTTTAGTATCACCAGTGTTCCAAACCACTCGAATACGTTAAAAGCTCTCTTATTCCATCTTACGATACTCAAAGCTTTCAGGGATTCCAGAACGCCCCACTCTTATGCATGGAAGTAAGCCCCTTGGGCTGCATACTTTTGACAAAGGCTTTACTGCAACAGCGGAATTTCACGGATTCATATCCTACGTTGCACTGCTCTGTCTGACGCTTTAAACTCTGTGCAACCGAAGGTGCATTAAAAAAGTAAGAGAGCTAACAGACCTTGTAAAATGGGACACTAGAAGGAACCGCGAAAGTATCCAGTTTGTCCAAAAGTCCGTTTTACTGAAGTCATTGTGTACTACTGCACGTGCACAATTCTTGCTCAGTGCCTGTGCTCTCCATCACGTGCCCCGTTCTACCACTGTTTTTATCCGTAATCATCTGTTTCTAACCCTGCAAATATAGGGAACTTGGCCGAGACTGCGTAGGCATACCTTGAGGTCGGAGCTGCGGGCTACAATGATGGAGAACGTCTTTGCAGAGACTGCCTGGGCCAGTGAGTCCTCAAAAGAGCACGCCTTGTCGCGCTCGGGCAGAACGAGGAAGACATGCTTCGCAGCCGCCTTTTCCAAGTCAAGCTTACAGCTCTGGTTGGCATACCTGAACTCAATGCCTCGGAACACCTGCGCAAAGAATATCGCAGATTACAGCAGTTGTACAAAGGAAGCATTTCGATAGCTTTTCCTATCAATAGCCAGTAGTCATCGTCAAACTAGCCGTCGTAAGGCAGTCACTGATGTCTGGCTGCCCGAGCCAACCAAACACCCTTTTCAGCTTGCTGTATGGCACGCATCAAAACAAACCACAAAAAGAAACATTGATGCCGGTATGACGAAATCAATGTCAAGCTAACTATAGAGCTGGCTCTGTCCCGAATTCTTGGTAGTGTGTCCACAGTCTCGGAAAGTAAAGCCTCCACGACCCAGAAGCCCCATCCACCTCTCCACCGCATTCTCCTAGATGGAGGCAGCCCGCACACTCACCGCCACCATCGATCAACCCTCCACCTCACCTCGACCAACCTTCACCCTCCAAAGGCGCCATCCACCATCACTCACACAATTTCATCCTCCAGAAGCAACATCCACCACCAATCCTCCTACTTCCACAAGGCCCCCACCCATGAAAACCTCCAAGGAGCAACGGAACGGCAAAGCGACGGGAAAATCTAATTCAAACAAGCAGTGCAAGAGTCAGCTGCCGTGCAGAAGCACTACCAACCAATCACCTCGTCAAACTACAACCTAGGTAGAGGGCTGCCCGCCCACCCACTGCAACCTTCGGCCTACCTCCTTAACACACCACCACCGTCCAAAACCTATCAACCCTCCAAAGACCTCAGCCCAGCTTCACTCTTCAGAAAAAATACCGCGTGTGTGAAGCATCACCTTAGAGTACATTGCTGCTTTCCTGAGAAGTCACACGCAGAAGCTCATTTTAATCGCCTATGTAACCTACAGACTCTTCGACACAGCAGGATAAATCGCACCTAGTAGGAACGCGCCAGAGTTCGTTTTTGATTGCATGTTGTTTCTCCCAGGGTGTTGGGCTCAAGCGGATTCCTTTCAGAACGGGGATGCACATCTTTACCATTTTTTTGATGCACAGAAAAGGAGAGGGCCGTGCTATCTATTTATATCTATATGTTGGACTATATCGATAATGGAAACAGCAGATCAGGAAGGAAGCTTTTTATGATAACTCAAAAGGCAGTGCCCTACTCTTTGCAGCTAGGTCAGGATGTCTTAGAACGCGCAGCTATCAAAAGAAATTTAACGAAGATGACACATGTGATGTGTGTGGTAAATTTGTAGAAACAATAGAACACCTTATACTAAGGTGCGCTGGTATTCATCTCGATGTCGATGCAGACACAGTCACTCTTCCTGAGGCACCAGGGTTTAGAGATAACAATAGTCATGTAAATAAATCTGCGGTGGAAATTAGCGAAAAGCGATTGGGAGATTGGCGGCTAAAAAGCAGAGAGGTGACATAAAGCTAAGTGTGTAGGAAGACGTATTTAAAGAAGATGGCGAATTTTAATAACTTGCAACACAGTTCAACAAAATAAAGAAAAAAAAGCTCAGCATAGTGGCTACTGCCATCACCCCGTTTCAAAGGGGACGATCGATCGATCGATCCATCCATCCATCCATCCATCCATCCATCCATCCATCCATCCATCCATCCATCCATCCATCCATCCATCCGTCCGTCCACCCACCCACCCATCCATTTCATCCACACACACACACACACACACACACACACACACACACACACACACACACCACACACACACACACACACACACACACACACACACACACACACACACACACACACACACACACACACACACACACACACACACACACACACACACACACACACATACATACATACATACATACATACATACATACATACATACATACATACATACATACATACATACATACATACATACATACATACATACATACATACATACATACATACATACATACATACATACATACATACATACATACATACATACAACCACCCATCCATCCATCCATCCATCCATCGAATTAGTTAAAATCTTTCTCACTGCGTAAAGTAAACTTCCAAGGAAACTTGTTTTACTCAATGTTAGAAACACATATGCCATGCCTCGCAACTTCCTGTGGGCGCCCAAACAAGACTAGTCTAATGGTTTTATTCCGCACGAAACACCAACGCGAAAACCTTGTTGTTTCATAGTGAAAGCTCGCTGATTGCATACATAACGTTAAGAATCTACTCACTTCTTCCTGCTCATTGTGTCGCGGTAGCCTGAATCTCGACGACAGGAAGCAGCAGTAGGGCGACATGGTGCCATCAACGCCGCGATATAGCAGTATCCCGTACGCTGCAGTGCCGAAGTTCTGAAAAAAAAAAACATGTCATGGATGAGGCCCGACACTCAGCTGGCCTGTGTTCTACGCGTCAAGGCAACATATTCGCGAACACTGTCTATTTTACAAATGGACTCTGATTCTCGTAGCTTTTTTTAGTTAAAATGAAGATTACCTAAATCGCGCCTTAAAATCACCCGTACTCAGGTTGTGCTCCATAGCACAAGCTCCGTAGTAGTCAAGCGTTTCGTAAAAAATTTCCGAATTCATAAGTAAAAACGAGGATTCCTTTGTCTTTATGGAAAAACATCGCAGTTTCAGAAGACGGCTCATGAGGCCGTGATATCGGGATTCAACGTGCAGCTGCCACCACAGTTTTTACCGAGTACAGTGCGGCTCGAGGTCCCACGGACTCAGTGCATGGTTTCAGAAATTCCAGCTGTACTATCAGCGTCATATGAAATTCCAAGAACGGGCCGTGTGGCCAAATGTGCATTTCACGCCGACAGCCTTTCGTCATCAGCGATAGGCGCACTCATCTGGTTTGGGATAGTTTCGCTTGTTTTCTTTGACGTTCATTTTCTCTCTTTGCCACTAGAGTGCCCCCTGCATTCTTTCAACCGATTGCTACTTGAGCAGCGCGGATAACTATGTATCATGCAATACCGCTGACGCCAGCGCCTGTGAACAGTTTGGGTGAAGCGAGCGCTCTTGGCTCCCTGGCCTGCAAGGTTTTGATTGTACTTGCCTCCTTGGCGCGTTATCAGCGTCTGGTTGGGATGTGAACAAATAAAGGTCTACTGGTTGCGTGAATAAAGAAAATAACGAGGGCTCCTTCTAATCAATATGATTGTCACTGTAATAAAGCAATGCTGCCTCAAATACGGCACGTCGACATGTACGCAGGAAAGGCTTACCTGGTGTTGTCAGCTCTCTAAATTCGCTGATGCTGTTCTCATTAAGTTGAAAACGTTGACTCTTTAGAGAACGTTATGCAGCACCAGTTATCCGTAGTCCACGATGCATGGTCTTGTGCAAACACAGGCCTCGTTATTCTATTTGCTTCTGAGACCGCTGGGTTCTTCGACGGTACAAGGCTTCGCAGAACAGCCTCGTGCAGACGACGTCTAACGGTTTACGTGATGGCACACAACTCATGTCCCGTACATAGAGAACCGCAATGCTGGGCGTGCCTGCGGCAGCGGCCACAATATGCGCGTCTTAATCCTTGCCGGTAAACTGCCGTCTGTGCCCACGGGGCTAGTTTCGGAGTCTTCCCTCACCACAGAATGCCTGGAAGATTCTGGTAGTTGCAGACAGTGGACGACCTGTTTTCTTTGCGATGACGGGACGCTGCGTACGATGACGGCAAAGAGAAGCGATTCGCACTTTCTTTGCGGGCCGCGCCATGACGCGTGAATGTTCCGCTCCAGGGCATTTGAGCTGTTCGTCTGGCGATAAAGTCGCTCCCACTAGAAACAAGCAATCCAGCAACTGTCACGTTGGACACCGACCGCAAACCGATAGGCCTTCTTCACTGCTCGCATCGCAACCAGACGCTGATAACATGACGATGACGGAAGCGAAATCAAAGCGCGGCGCTGTAGGCTAGGGAGCTAAGAGCGCTCGGTTTTCCCACGCGGGCAGCAGCACCACACCGAGTGCTGCCTGCAAAACCGGTTTGAGCAAGCCGAAATCGGTAGAAAGCGCAATTGTAGCGCTCCAGTGGCAAAGGCAGCAAAATCAACGTCAAAGAAAATAGAAGCAAAACTATCCCGAACCGGATGAGCGCGCCTACCTGATGACAGGCAGACGGAGTAAACAACCTTACGCCGCGCGCTCCGCTGTTCACATTTTGTTTGACGCCCACTGTACCTGTGACTACAAGGTGGTGCGTGGTTGTCAGCAGAGCAGAATAGTTCGCCCCTCTCTTGTCGCGTCGGTGAAGAGGGCTGTCACGATTATTATACGTGGAAGGCTGCTCAACCAGTTGTAACGACAGCGCCATGTGCAACGGGCGATGACGGCCCGAGCGAGTATCAGGCTACGGTGGCTCTCTTCAAGCAAGAATTCGTTATGGCTTTAAATGTCGTTGTAGAACGGAAGCGGTTTCATAGGAGACGACTAGAAGCGGGAGAATGTCTTCGAGCATGCTGCAGCACTCCGTGGCTTTGCGAACGCGTGCGACCATGTGCAACTATGCCACGTGAGCAGCTTGTAACTAGCGCCGCCTCTTCACGTTTTCGTAAATGTCTTTTGCTAGAGATATCCACCTTGACGCTTTCCACAGCTCTGCGCATCACGACTCAGCATGCACAGACAACTTCAGACACTCGGGAGTTTGCGGCCGGGTTTCATCCTGGCCAAGGCGGTCGCATTTCGACAGGGGTCATATGCTAGAGGCCCGTGCACTGTGCAACGCCAGTGCGCTTTAACAAACCCCAGGTGGTCAAATTTTTTCGGAGCCTTCCCATACGGCCGCCCTGTTAGGCTGAGCCACTTTGGGACGTAAAACACATAATACCAAACCAAACCAAACATTTGCGATATAGGCAGAAGATGTGTTCCTTCATTTAAGATACGCAGGTACATGCCAGAAAAAATGTACAAGAAAAAGTTGTGAAGCAAACTTTAAGACAGATAGAAGGAAAGCACAGTGAAATGTGAAAGGGGCTAACGAAACATCCAAGATATACCCTATCATTGAGAACTTCCCTAGGATAGCTTGAATATTTTTACACTTAGTCACTGTTATAGCGTTCTTCCAAATAATTATCTTCAGCCGTTCCCAGCAGTCGCCGTCATTATCTCCGGACGTCCCTCATGCATGTAGTCGAAAGTAATTTTCATCAGTAGGAGCTTCCCCAGGCACTCCCAAATGAAAACTTTAACACTGTTGGGAAATATACGAACAGCTTTGTTACCCTGGCTTCACCTGATAGTCAGCTGAAGACCTGTGCTCCTCATTTAGACTTAGATGCCTTCGCGTTGCTTAAGCAGCCCATACGGTTTCTAAGCACTGCCTGATGCGCAAGTGCCGGCTTGTGGAGCCATCTGCACCTGCTACGTGGCAGGTGCAAGTAAGCTGCTATAGCTGTCAGGTGTCGGTGTGTTGCGCATCGCGCGTCGAACTCTGTTAACCTGGCTCGATGTAATGCCCTGCGAAAGACGCTACCCTGCCTTCCGCTTACCGTAGGGCTCCGGGCCGCCGCCGCCGCCGCCATGCTCTGCAACGCAGTCCCGAGCAGCAGCCACTGCCGCAGCCAGGCGGGCACCGCGGCGTCGACACTGCGCCTGCGAACGGCCATCGGACAGCGGGATGTGTGCCAGAGCGCGGTCAATCGCTGCGCAGCTCTGATGGAGGCCGCAGGCAGACACGCCGCTCACCAGTTGGTCCCCTTCCTCTTCATCTTCTTGTTCTGTAGCGCGTTCGCACGCGAGACTTCGGCACGTACAACAGTGTTATCCCGGCAGGAAGCAATGGTTAGAAAGCGGCGACTGGACAGTTCACAGTGCTTAGTTTATCAGGAAAGAGCAGAGAGGGCAATTACCACCACGAACGCGGATTGGCGTCACGTCGTTTGATGTAATAATTGGTTTTTGGGGGAAAGGAAATGGCGCAGTATCTGTCTCATATATCGTTGGACACCTGAACCGCGCCGTAAGGGAAGGGATAAAGGAGGGAGTGAAAGAATAAAGGAGAGGTCCCGTAGTGGAGAGCTCGGAATAATTTCGACCACCTGGGGATCTTTAACGTGCACTGACATCGCACAGCACACGGGCGCCTTAGCGTTTTTCTTCCATAAAAACGCAGCCGCCGCGTCGTTTGAATATTTCGATCTGCGGATTCTTGCGGATAAAGGAGGGAGTGAACGAAGAAAGGAAGAAAAAGGTGCCGTAGTGGAGGGCTCCGGAATAATTTCGGACAATTGTATAACAACTCATCATCTGTCCAGATTGAATTCGATGACATTTTCCCATCGAATGCAAAGCTGCAGCCCTTCCCGCTTCTTCAGGATCTGTTGCAGGACCACCTAAGGTCCTTTCCCTCTCATGCTCTTATTGCTACCGATGTCTCGCAGGATGGCGAGAAGGCAGGTGTGGGAATTTTTTCGCCTTCACTGGATCGGTCTTTTTCTCTCCGTCTTCCTGACTTCACTCCCATTTTTCTGGATGAATTATTAGCAGTAATCTTAGCCTTACGAAAATTAGAAACTACCGTTTGCCAGGTTGTGGTTATGACAGACTCTCTGTCCATTTGCTCTTCCTTATCCTCACCCACTGAGTCTCGGGCATTATGCCTCTTTAAATTCCTGATTCCGCTCCATCTAAATTCTTTAAATTTTGGGTACCAGGTCACAAGGGTTTTCACTTAAGTGAGGTTACAGATTCCTTAGCAAGAGCCTCTCTCTGCGGCCCAATTGTTGCTGTCCTGCCAACGTCTGCATATACAGCTGCGGTGACGTTTCGCAGCTACACAATATTTCAGGAATTTGCTGGCTCGGCTCTTACATCATCTCCCGAATATCAGCATCTTCTGCATCCTTGGAGTAGCAAAGACTGGCGCTCACGCAGACTAGAGGTCTCTTTCACGCGCTTGCGTTGCCGGGTTCCCCTTCTAAATTTCTACCTTCACAGATCTGGCCTGGCAGCTTCCCCACTGTGCCCTTTTTGTGCCAAACCTGAGACAATAGATCACTTCCTGCTGTTCTGCCGCCGCTTCTCTCATTTGAGGAAGCGTCTTTTGCAAATTCATTTCATCAACTGGGCTTGCCTGTGTCCTCCGCGGTTGTTCTTTCCATTGGCGCTTCTTTGCTTGGACGATGCGACAGGAGTGTGCGCTCTGCTGTGCAAAATTTTCTTCAAGAA
Organism: Amblyomma americanum; assembly: GCF_052857255.1. Classification (NCBI taxonomy): domain Eukaryota; kingdom Metazoa; phylum Arthropoda; class Arachnida; order Ixodida; family Ixodidae; genus Amblyomma; species Amblyomma americanum. The sequence continues at coordinate 35,960,612 of NC_135502.1, forward strand.
ACGCAGCGCCTCCCATTCTAATCTCTTCTTCCCGCTCTCACTCAGTACGACATTGAAACATTACAGACATTGTATACTATTATGCACATTAAGCCATTGTCCCGTCTTCGATCTCCAAGTTAACAGGACCCCTGTCCTTCCGTCTTCCAATCTATCAGGCTACATCCTATTACCACTCCTTTTCCTGTCAAAACTTTCCTGTATCCAGCAATTAACCGCCTGTGTCTTGGCCACTCCCCCGTAGTGGGTATGTGCCAGCAACGGTTGAGCCCTTCCTTTCTTCCTTCCTTCATTTCGACCACCTGTGGATCTTTAACGTGCACTGACATCGCACAGGACACGGGCGCCTTAGCGTTTTGTCTCTATAAAACGCATCCGCCGCGGTCGAGTCTCCACTACGGCACGGCTTTTTTCCTTTCCTTCATTCACTCCCTCCTATATCCCTTCCCTCACGGCGCTTTTCTGGTGTCCGCCGAGATATGTGACCCATATACGGCGTATTTCCTTTAAAATATAATATTGGTTTTTGGGGAAAGGAAATGGCGCAGTATCTCCCTCATATATCTTTGGACACCTGAACCCGACCGCGGCGGTTGCGTTTTTATGGAGGAAAAACGCTAAGTCGCCCGTGTGCTGTGCGATGTCAGTGCACGTTAAATATCCCCGGGTGGTCGATATTATTCCGGAGCCCTCCACTACGGCACCTCTTTCTTCCTTTGTTCTTTCACTCCCTCCTTTATCCCTTCCCTTACGGCGCGGTTCAGGTGTCTGCCGATATATGAGACAGATACTGCGCCATTTCCTTTCCCCCAAAACCAATTATTATTATTATTATTATTATTATTATTATTATTATTATTATTATTATTATTATTATTATTATTATTATTATTATTATTATTATTATTATTATTATTATTAATTGTCACACAGTCCATATGCGACTAGCGTTCTGGGTGCTTTCTGCTCTTCCACCAACGATACATTTGCGGGCTCTGGCTTCCGCCTTACGTATACGAATACAGCGCTACAGCCACGACGCTTCCCCTCGCTTATATCCATGACCGCCTAGCGATGAGATTGGCGCATCCGAACGCTCATCCAAATAAATTATGCGCACGTCCGTGCAAGCTGCTTATTCTAAGTGCTGTTAAACGGTGATGTTCTCGAATACTGCCCTTGTATTGCATGTAATTAATGAGAGTAAAATGAACCCTCACCGCTGAGTCTTGTGACATCTGATGGTGAAGAAATACTTTTTTCAGACAAATAAACGCACGTAGAGTTTATAGTCTCATCATAAAGGCTTTCTCTATTCTGCTGGAAGAGTGATTTATTTTATTTGGGAGCACAAAGAAAGCACTCAGTTGACTTCGCGGCTGGTTGACGGAAGTGAGCTGGTCATCCCGCGGCGCCTACGACCGCCCTGCGCTCCCGAAGGATGTGAAAAGATGGGGGATGGAGGGAGTGGAACAGCTTACTGTAAAGCAGAACGGGCGCCTTTCCTTCCGCCCCGCGGCGACCAAGGCCTGTCTGCAGATGAAGAGGATCACCGCCGCCGTGCACAAGCTCACGGCTCGAGGCCTGGGCATCTTCCAGCAAGCCGCGCTGCGTCTATACAATGCCGCAGCTTTGGGGGCGGTGCTCTATGCGCTGCCGCTCGTCACGGTGCGCAAGCCGTGCTGGAAGAAACTCGAGCTTCAGCACCGCAAGTCCCTGCGCGTGTGCCTAGGCCTGCCCAAAACCTCGCAGTGCGCCGCAACGTTGGCCGAGGCAGGAGCGTGATTACTTGAGCTCCAAGCAGCGCGCAGGGCATTGAATCACATCGACCGGCTTCACCGCGTACCGTACGGCGGCTCGCTGCTGCAGCGTATGCGCTCGCACCCGCGCTCACGAATGGGTGCGGCGCTGCTCGAGTATGAGCAATTGACACAAGGCCCACCCCCCGACGGCTCCTGCGCGCCCTGGCCTGCTGCCACGGAGGTACAGCGAGAGATCGTTGGCATTGCGGGAAAGCGGAGCACACCCCTCTGTGCTGTGCAGCAGCTGGCCATAGCCGTCATACACGAGGAGCTCCAGGACGATCTCCTCGTGTACACCGACGGCTCAGTGGCCCGCGACAGCTGCTCTCTTGCAGCGGAGGCCACCATCCCCACCCTGCGACTGCACAGCCAGCAACACGCAGCCTTCCTGGACTCCTCCACCATGGCGGAGTTGATGGGGATCCGGCTCGGGCTGGACCTGCTGCTAACCCTCGGCCCTCCGCCGCCCAGGAGTGCTCTGCTGTGCGACTCCCGCGCCGCCCTCAGCCGCCTGCAATCCAACGGCCGCGGTACCCCACTAGTGCGGGAAATTCGCTCGCGCATCAAGCGCCTCGCGCAGAGAGGTTGTGCCGTGCGTGCACAGTGGGTGCCCGGTCACTGCGGCATCGCCGGCAACGAAGAAGCTGACGACCTCGCGACCGCTGCACACCAACTACCTGCCAGCGATCTGCCCCTTGCGCTGGAGGACGTGTGTGCGGCCATCCACGACCATCTCCGAAAGCAGCACGCCGACCCACGCATCGCGGGAGGTGAGCGCATCGACAGTGTCACCAGCTGTCACGCACTTACACGGTCACAACGTGCAATGATCCTCCGCGCGCGCATTGGCTGCGTGTGGCCCGGGGAACGACGGGTGCGTCACGGAATCGCGACGAGTGATGTGTGTGACGGATGCGGTGCAGTGGAAACACTAGAACACCTGCTCTTTCATTGTGCCGCGTTCGCCGATGCTCGTCGCGATATGCTCGCGGCCTATAGGGCGCAGGGCACACTACCAGACTCCATCAAGACGCTATTGTGGCCGCAGGGCACTTTAGTGAGCCTCTGTGCATTCTTCGAACACACGGGCTTGACGTCCCGTCTGTTCTCCGTCAGGTAGTTACACGCAGTGACCCAACGCTCCGCGAGTTCTACCTTGAACGATTATAAACTGGACGCCCCACTCCAGTTATAACCAACACAGTGCTGTGCGCGTGTGTGATTTAATTCCTCTAAAATGAACTAATTACGCGCACAACCTGGACAAGTGTAAATAGTTTGTACATATTACTTCTCCCCATATCCTCTCTTCCTGTCCCCTCACCTCTTTCTTTTCATTTCTCCATTCTGCCTGCTATACTTTATTTCCGCTGCCCCAGCTCAGGTGCTTCAGTATCGATGGCAGATGCCGAGGCTAGCTAAAATCTTTTCCTTCCTTTTTACTATTATTTTTAATAAAACCACTACCACCACAGCCTCGAAGATTTGCATAAGGATAATGTCAGCTGGAATAGGAGGTGGTCGAAGCGTCGTCGCAAAGAGCGGCGTCGTCTGGTGTAATTAGGGTACTTATAATTTTGCGAATGATGTGTGCTTGAGTGACGCGAAGAAGCGGGCGGGAAAAGGCTAAAAATTTGATGACATTTTGAGTTCTTCGTGGCGCTTCTAACTTGTCTTTGATCGATTCATTAGGCCGGCATGCGGCTAAGAAAAAAATACGCTTATCTATATTTTACCATCTAAAAGCTCATTATCGTCGACCCTGCGATCTGGAGGCTTCAACGAATTTTTAAGCAGCAGAGCAAATGGCCCGTGGCTCTCGTTGACGCCTCGGCTATAATTTTTATTTTCATCTTCTTTTCTTAGTGACACGGCCGCTGTGCATTTGATTATGTGTACTTATTACTTTACGGCAAATCTGTCTCTTCGTGTTCTGTTTGAAACAGAAAATTAGCTGAATGCGAGAGTTGGATGAAAATTATTCCTGTTTTCACGCACCTTGGCCATAAAGAAAAAGAAAACAGAAACACAATGTTTTAGACTTTGAACAAGGCTCCAGAACGGCAACCAAAATGACTTGTTCTTGGTTTTTTTTTATTTTTCGGTCGGTGTCTAACGGTTGATCGCTAATTGCCCTTAAAGGTCGAAGCAATGTGCCTGCAGTGATGTCAAAACCCCAATGGCCATCGACCACACCCCCAGAATGGTCTCTGGCGGCCGCTGTAGGGGAACCTATGGCGACCGGCCCACCTGCGGTCGCACGGTGGCGGAGGCTCCTCGCCGCGTCGTCTCGGCTCTTCCTGCTGCTTCTGTTAGAGGAGACGGTGCTCCTTTGCGATGCTGCGGATTCGTCGCAAGTAGACGCGGTAAGCGCTCGCTCTCCTCGCTTCCATGTTCTCAGCCTTCATTGACAGTATATCCGATTGCGGCTCAGCATTCCTTTATCACGGCCCGCAATGCCAACTAGCAGGTTATTGCGATATATAGGTGCGACGGCGGTCGAGACAGTGCTGGTTGGCAGTAAAAACGAATAACAAATTCGGCTGCAATTTGTCGGTGTCGGGCGTCGGTCTTCAGGGCAGGCGTTGCGTCGATCACACCTAGCGTTCCGCTGAATGCATCAAAGTGCACCGGCGTTTTATGCAGAACCCACTTTCATGACCTGCGTATGCGATGCCGGCAGACGCTTTCCCGCTTGACCGGAGGTCAAGGTCAAAAGTCAAAGGTCAAGGTCAAAGGTCAAAGTCGAGATAGTGTAACAGCCACTGGTGTCGCTGCTGTAGCTGACGGCATGTGTCGAACCTGATTACGACCAGTTATGCACATGGTTTGACCTCTACGTACATTCAAGGTGACACTTGCGGCCACCGTGACCTCTAGCTACATTCAAGGTCAAACTTGCGGCCCCACTCACGGCTTGAAAAGCTGGCGTAGTGAAGCTATCGGCTTGGCCGCATATTTGCGACACTGCCCTCACAACACTCCGCCACCTACCAGTATCATATTTGATTCGCCAACATTGTGAGCCCAGCGCACCCTTTGAAATTCACGCAGATTAGAGCGGTATAGCCTCGGCGCAGTTCTTGCACAAAAGAAGTCAGGCTTCGAAAAATATGTTGTTGCGTACGCCAGCCGAGCTCTAACAAAAGCGGAAAAAGAGTGCGTGGCAATAATATAGGTGATTAGCGAACTTTGGCCGTACATGTCCAGTCATCCATTTTCTGTCATTACAGACCATGATGCCCTCCGCTGGCTATCCTCGCTGAAATATTCACCAGGTCGTCTTGCTCGGTGGACCCGTCGTTTACACATGACACGACATAAGAGACTTGAGTAGGTCTCACCGTCAGCATTTTGACGCCGACGCACTTTTCCGTTCGACTTTGCCATGCTGCACTGACTTCAGCTCTCTCGACCTACGACTTCGCGTCGTTCGACAATGCTCGCTCACATGCCGTCTAAACAGCGCAATGACCCTTCGGTTACTCCACTCATTGCCCTTCTCCTTGCGCCATTCATACCTCCTGCGTCCAGAGGTGTCCGTCGCCAAGACGGCCACTTTGCCATCCGTGACAACATATCACCGTAACTACCTCTCCGACGTACGTACATGGTTGATAGCTATCCATCGGCACCTCCGCCTGGACCTCTGCGTCTCATTCGACGTTGATCCTCCGTGTGCCCACGCCAACATCAGCGTGTTAATAACTGCTGCCTGGTAACGTTAAGCCAAAAACCACCTTCAGAGAAAAGCTAGAAGAGTCGCCTTCAAGTGACGAGTAACGTTTTTTCTTGAAAACAAATTGAATCCTTGGAATTTCAAAAATTGATTCTTTGCACTTGGAGCTGTGTAACAGACATAGTATTTAGTAAATGAAGTGAGTTTAGAGTTTCCATTCAACATACCGTCATAAGGGGCATTGGTATCAATTTGCAGCACAGAAATGCGTGAAAGTTGAAGTTATGAGGGTTGTTTCTGCAGCGTTCCCACATAACGTGCCTTTCTAAGCCTTGCGAACGCTCACCACGTCTGTTTCTGTTTCAAGTGCACGTACACTGACGCAAAAGGCTCACAGAAGTCTTCAAAATATGAATAAACCTTATCTTGCCTTCAGAGTCCCCTCCCCCCCGCCGTATCGAGACGTGCAGCAAGGTCCCTTGCCGCACTCGTAGTTCGGCTAGGCAAGCGTAGTCTGTCTTGTCTCTAAATAGCCTTAACATTGATTGATTGATTGATTGATTGATTGATTGATTGATTGATTGATTGATTGATTGATTGATTGATTGATTGATTGATTGATTGATTGATTGATTGATTGTACTCATTTCAGAGCTTTGGCGCTGTGGAAATTGGAATAATGCGCTACCTCGACGCTTCGGGATCCGAGGCTCTGTACTGCACCTACGTGTCATCCCGGTTCAAACAGCCACCGTACGGGAAAGAAAATGACGTACGTCTTAAGTGCCAACTCCAAGGGCCCTTCCTGGCCGTACACGTCCAGCGTCGGCGCTCTTGGCGTGCGCCGGAACGGGCGTCGAAAAGGGGCGTACATCTCCATGTTCCTGCAGCGCTGGCTCGCATTCCCTCTCTAGCCGACGGAGAGAATTTCAAGCCGTGAAGAGAAGGAGTTAGGGGGCGATGAAAGGACAACTTAAACCGCGAATAAAAGTTCGGGGAACCTGAAAGAGCTTCAAGCCATGAAGAAGAGAGTCACCGAGAGCCCCGCGATCCTCCCATTGTTATAAACCGGACCCCTCTACCGACGCGTACGCGAGCGCTCGTGCGCTGACGCTGATATCTAGCACGGACAGATATCGGCGCCTCGCCGAGGCTCACTGGCGTCTTCTGCAATGCGCATGCGCAGACCGGTTTTTGCATACGCCAAGAGCGCCGACGCTGAGCGCGTATGCCCAGGAAGGGCCCTTGGAGTTGGCGCTTTATTGGTTTTGCTGAAGAAGTTCCCCAAGAATTGTCGCTTTTGCACAAAAACAGTGCGGACCACCCGTGATGCCACAGCTACACACACAGCTGCAATAACTTTCCTCTACTGAAGCATCCACCGAGAACATAACGAGGTCTTGCGCCCCAAGTCTGGCAACTTGTGTGAATTGTTACTAGATGCATAGAATTCGAAGTGACTTTACCTCTACAAAGGGCACCGTGAAATAATGCGGTAAATAAACGGCGCTAGATATTAATCTTCCTACTTACTAAGCCGCGCTGAAAAATGTCGAAAAGCATCTGGTTTTCCGTTTCTTTTTGCGAAATGCCATCGCTATGTATCCTGTTTCAAGTAATGCACAACCCTTCCTTTTATTTTTGCGAGGAGAAGGTAGGCATGAAAAAGAGAAGCCTGCGAAAATAACTAGCGAATCTGAGAGCCAGGCCCCTTAACGAAACTGCGCATACGTAACTGAAAATCTCCAGCGCAAATAATCACCAAGTGCTTCTCGCGATCATGCACTGAAAATGCATTCTCGCGCTCTCGCACAGATATTTCGTGGAGTGGAATTTCGGAACGCCAACGAGAGCTGCGATCTTGGCCTGGAGCGAGTGTCTGACAAGCACGTCCTCCTCATGCTTCCCGCTGAAGGGAAGCCGTGCCCCTTTGAGGCCTCGCTGGCTCAAGCGGTGTCCGCCAGGGTGCGCTCTCTCGTGGTGGCTCGGAACATCGAGCTCGAGGTGCGCCCAAGTTTCCTAGCCTAAAATGAAAGTCTTGCCTTCGTTGAGGAGCTTTAGTTGCGTTAGATGTTAACGGCCTGTGGAAGGTACCTCCAGAGCCTTCCAAGTCTCCTGTCTTTCAAAGGGCTCTCTTTTTCTCTGTTCCGGCGCTTCAGATGTACAAATACTGCAGTGTACTCTCCCGTCTCTAAATCTTCCCACCCTGCAAATGCCTCATGAGCCACACAGCTCGCACCGTAGAGCATGCAGTAGACATATTACGTTAGCCCTAGACTTCCAAGTGGTTTAAGTGCTCTCTGTAACGTGGTGAGGGGCTTAGGTAAGCAAAGACACCCTTCAGCCAATTTTGTTGGCAGATCCTCTGAGGGACAGCGCTTCATGCGCTTTGTTAGATTAACTTAGAGTATAGTTGCTTTCTCTAGGCGCATGTCGGGGCCTACGGCAACGCTGTATGCTTGATAAAAATAGATTATTAATGCATGACGTAATTTAATCCCTGTTGTTTCGGTGTCACGTCACTACAACAGATCCGCCTATATAACCGAGAAAAGAACACTAATATAAACATAGAGAAGACGTGTGGATTCACCTTTAGGCACTTTTTACCACTCTTAAGGAGCACATATGCAACCTACTTGAGAATTAATATGGCTGTGTTCGTCTGCTTCTATGAAAACAAGCTCGTGAAGTTTTAATGGCCGTTATATATGCCGGCCCTCTCGATAACTGCGCCCTTCGGTTTCCTGCTTTTCGTGGTGCAGTTTCACAAGGGCTATTTTACACCCGGAAAGAATGGCACAGCACCTCCGCAAGACATCATCCTCGGTATAATGACGCTGAGCACCGCCGAAGTATTCAGGGTAAGCATTCTCGGACGGCTGCGTACCGTATTCCAGGAGCCTTTAGAAGTTGTTGCTGGCTTTTCCTTTAAAAGTGAGGGGCAAATACCGACTTATTTTGCACTGCGTCCTCATGATCACTCATGTGTGACAACTAAGAGTTCAATAGCAGTTCACTGTTCCCTGATATTCAGTCATTGTTACTAACTGATAAGAATACCCAAAATTAATGCAAAGTGCGAAAGAGAACAGAGACGATGTGTTGCGTAAGACTAATCATCGAGGTGCGCACCCGTGTCATCAAGCAACACTTGCATCATGTGCTGCGCACACTCTCGCGTGGTCACATGTATGGCGCATATTCATTCCAAAGAACGGCAATCAAAAAAGAAATGCCAGGATCTTTGCCGCTGCGCTCTGAATTAGTCTTTGGCGCGACCAACAACACTTACCACACTTTTAGTCGGCACCCGAAGAATGTCACCAGAGCGAAAAAATTTAGCATGCACACCTCTGTACTTCGGGGACTGTATACTGGAAATTAAAATACTGTTTGACACCCCCCGGGTGTCCGGGTGTCAAAGACAGTACTTCAAACGCACGAATTTTACAATTAGTTCCGTTGAACGCACTTAAGTCAGGTCAAAATATTTTTCCAATTATTTAAACATCTAGGTCAACGATTCTGTCCTGGAGAAAGGAAATTGAGCGTGCTTAGCCCTATCTCAGTGCATGAAACTAAGCATATTAGACTCTATAGGTAAGTGGAAGGCGTTTTTATCACTCCGGGCGGTGAAAAGTTGACTACCTGAAGTACAGGACAGTAATCGCAGCTGAAACCGTGCTCGCAGTGGCTAGCGGCTCACTGGATTTACCCTATTGTACTTCCTCGTGCAGGCCGACAGCGCGGAAGAGCGGTCACCGGCTGCGGCCTTTGCGAGCGCGCCGAATGGCCCCTTCGCTAAGCTGTACCTCGTGGAACTCGACGTCGTCTTCACCGCGGCTGTCCTCTGCCTCATGGCCTCCTCCACCGTGGCCATAGGCGCGATGTGGGCCGGCAGCACCCGGAAGTTGCTGTAAAACACCTGAAGGCGCTTGGGCCGCCGGTCATCTCTACTGCATGTCTTAGTACAGCAGCGTGTTCGCAAACCCCAGTGAAAGCAGACACTCATTTTAACTTGAAAGAAAATGCTGCAAAGGTTTTTTTTTCTGTCGCCGGCTCAAATACTGCATCTAGTTCGCTTGTAGACCTCAGGAAATGCATGAAAAACGTCAAATAAGAAGTTACAGGGCATCAAAAAAACCTGCAGGGAGCTATGTGCCCATCAGTATTTTTATCCCGATTTATTTATTTATTTATTTATTTATTTATTTATTTATTTATTTATTTATTTATTTATTTATTTATTTATTTAAAGGCGTTAAACGTGCACTCTGTACATCTTGTGCCTGGCTGATAGAGGCGACCTGGATTTTGTTAACCTTTCCGTCTTTCGATATCTTTCTCATCTTCTGTACCTCCTACACACTGGCTGGCATAGGGGCGGAGGCAAAACATGCATGTATGATGTACGTAAGAATTAATATCTGCGTGAGTGTATGTATGTAGGCATTTGACCTGCGAGTCCGGAAGTTAACGACGTCGACCTATTGGCTGCTGTGCAGCTTCCTGACACAGCACCGGCGCACCAAGCCGAAAGACGAGCAGCCGCGCAAGGAGGACGCCGACCTGGACGTCGTGCCGATTGCCAAGGGGTCTCACTCGATCCCGTCGCTGGGGCTGCAAACAGCGCCCATTGCCGATGCTTCCCAGCAAAGGAGGCAGGAAGAGCAACAGCCGGCCGTGAGGAGCCGGCCGCGATCGAGTCACCGGTCCAAGGCGGTGGAAGATTTCCCTCCCTCCGACGACGAGCTTTTGGAGGAGGACATCACGTTTGCTGAGTGCCCCGTCGACTGCAAGCTCATCACACTTTTCGTGCTGGCGATAGCAGTCAACTTGCTAGTGATGTACTACTTTTTCAACTACCTATGTAAGAATGCCAGTCCTATCTCTCCAAATTTTGATCATTCTGGAATCTGCTTTATACTTCGAGAGCGACGCTGAGCTTTCAAGAAGCCATGTTGGTATCTTTTCTTTCGACTATGGCACTCCATTTTGATTGATTGATTGATTGATTGATTGATTGATTGATTGATTGATTGATTGATTGATTGATTGATTGATTGATTGATTGATTGATTGATTGATTGATTGATTGATTGACGCGTCTCGTTCAATTAAATCTGAGTATAAAACAAGGATGCATTCTCAAGAGCTCTTTATTAAAATGCAGTGGGGTGAAAATGGAGACCATAAATAAAAGAAAGGAGTGTGCACGCCCAGTAATGATAGCGTGTCAAGCAAAATCAAGTTAAAATGAACTCTTGTAAATTGCTAAATAAAAAGTGCCGGGTGCATTACTATCCTTTACCGCGTCGAGCAGCAACGTCTCCCTTGAGCACACTGCATGCTTATTGCTGACCAGCCACTATCTCACTAAAGATTACCTTAAGTGCCAGTTTAGAACACAAAGTAATTAAACGTTCAAGAATGTCGGTAGCTTAAGTGGCCTGAAGAACGACGGGGATAATGACAAACTTTATATAGGTACTGTTACCATGGCACAGTTCACATTTTCTTGCAATCTACTAACCCTAAAATACCATATTTTGGCTTGCGAATATTCACTGCCATCATAATGCCGGAATTTCTCGTATAAATTCTTTAAGATGTCGACCTTGCCTCTAAAGAGCATGTAGCCGTGTAAGAGGCTCAAAACTTTTATTAAGATGCTAAACGCTGAACTATGTGCAGTATATTACACTCAACATTTACTGCATTCTTCATGGCTGCGAATTTTTGCTGTCTTTGCAGGGCCCGTAATGGTGGGCTCCATTGCCCTCGGCTCAATGATATCGCTGATAATTATCTTCGACGGCCTCGCATTTCTCATACCATGCGCCAGCGTAAGGTGACCATCGATTTACACAGCTACGTAGATATGCGTGATCACCAAAGGAGGTTATATATATCCAAATAATTGGATTAGTACCGGCCATTCCCAATTTTATACTGTTTCTCTTTGTCGTAATTTTGTTCCTCCCTTTGGAGCGTATTTCATAATCATGAAAATAGGCTTAGAACGTGCGCTCCATATGTGGTTTCAGCAAAGTTCAGTATTTGTTTCCAAGCAGTTGCGTTCGAACAGCTGTATTTTGTCATAAATACTTAATCAATCTCAGTATTGTAGACGGCGTCCCCAACGCCAGAAACGTGCAATACCGAGGAGATAAGAAGCTCCTAATGAGCGACAAAATATAAACAGATACTGCTGTCATTTCATGTTTAATTGTTTTTCAATTTAGCGTTTTTTTGTCTGACATCAAGGGACTACGCTACAAATATTACGCGTTCGCCTACCTTAGCACGATCAAGTTACTGGAGATGAGTGCTGAACTCCGTCGTGAAATTCTTAAAATGGCAGTTTATGTGATTGTGGTCCGTGCGGCGTTTTTTGATAATATTGCATTTACACTGCTTGTAGTCTTTTCTAGAAGTTTTTAATTGTGCTTTGTTACAACTTATGGTATCCTCGTATTGTTATTGCATTATTGTATTGTAGTGCCTGTTCTCGTTTTTCTATTACTGACCATTGATATATGTGTTATCGATCCCCCCCCTCTTATGTAATACCACTCAGGGTCTTTAAGGGATAATAAATGATGATGATGATGATGATGGAAGTGCAGATCGTCATCAGCAATGACTATAGGTGGATGAAGCTGTTCCAACCTGCAGCCCTGTGAAAACACAAACCTCTGCCACGCCGCAGGCTTCCGAACGTTCTGTTTCCCTGGTTTGTGCGAAGCATGGAACTACGGCACCACGTGGCAATATGGTTAGCAATAGCCATCCCCATCACGTGGCTTATCTATCGCAAGGCGGAGCACGCCTGGATCCTGCAGAACATCTTAGGCTCCAGCTTTGCCATCAACATCCACCGAAGCGTTCACCTGCCGAACTTCAAAGTGAGAAAGGCTTAATTTAAAATTGAAGAAATCAGCTTCAGTTCACAGAGTTTCTGTTAATTGTTCGTGATCTTCGTTTTTATTTAGGAAACACCCGCTCTCGTCAAAAGATCCTACAACGTGTGGTCATTTAAGCTTGCAGCTGTTTAATTAGATGTTATTACTTTTCTCCGGTGCTAGCAAAATTTCTGTCCATTCCGAGCTTATTTAAAACTCTACGCACTTTTTCCCGCTTGCAGTATAGCACGAAACAGTAGTGCACTAGACTTATCCTTGCTAAGCGCTCTACTGTATGATCGAATGGTTATACTTCTGTACAGCATGCCCGATGTGTTTGGCGCGTGCACGTCTGCCGGGGTTACAAGAGAGCACATGTCCATCTCTGCGGATGTTTACGCATGTCTGTTTCTGGCCCTCTGAACTGTAATATGTCTTTTTTTCTGTTCACAGATTATTACAATAATATGCGTACTTCTCTTCCTAGACGACATATTTATGGTGTTCGTCACGTCGTTCCTCACAGTAAGTTTTGACCGTGTTAATATTACTTCCTTACGATGTACCAATATATGCAGAGACAATCCTACGCCTTGTAATAATAAATAAAAACTAAAATAAGCGCACACCGTTCTTAAGATCGCGACGAAATGAATGCAGAACTAATTTTTCTAGACGAACCACAGCCTAGAAATAATGTCATGTCATATAATCATATATTTTCATGGCTAAATTTTTTCGCCGCGCTTCGAGAATAGGTATCTCGAAGCAATCCCAGAAATGCAATAGGTCTTCTCTGCACAACACTATGTTAATAAAGCGATTTGCAACTGCGTGAACCGGGATTCACACGTTGTTTCATTAGCCGACGCAAAAAACGTGGCACTTACGTGCACTGACAACCGGTTGACTACATTTACCAAATGCGTTCCATCCAGGCTCGTAACTTCGGGCGCCTTGAACACGTTTCCCCACTTTATCGACCTTTCGGTGCTTTGAACAGGCTCTGGGTCCTCGTCAGGAGCGAAAAAAATCAATTCAGGCGACCATTTACATAAAGAGGGGAGTTCAAGCTTGCAGAAACGAAGCTTGGCAGGCGTGTACGACTGAGCGAAGTTAGGCTGTACCAAAAAAAAAAAAGATTACAGGACGGTGAGAGAAAGCCGCAGTTAGATTTAACCTCGATAATTACTTTCAGGCTTTGGAGGTGAGATGGGGAGGTGGCTGCTGGGTGGTGCTTCTGGGGGCAGCTGGCTTTCCCACTCCGTTTTTCAATCCGATTTCGAAGTCGCTTTTACTGCGTAGGCCGAGTGCCATTTGTCCAAAATGCCAGCATGTGTCTGCGTTGTCGTTGATTGACGCCTCCGGCGACTGTAGAATCCCCTCCCCCCCTTTCCCGATGAGAGGTGAGAGGGAAAGTCTGCATCGGCGGAGGCGGAGAGGAGGCAGCAGCAACGTCCCCAAGCGAGCGGTGGGGGAGAAGAGAGTAAAAGCAACGCCGAAAGCGAGCGCATGTCAACCAATAATCGAACGCGACGCGCGAAGTCGAGGTGTGCGTGATGCGAGAAGAGTAAAACACTGAAAAAAAATCTAGCTCGCGATAAACCAGCTAAATAAATCGATATCAATTATCCCAACTTTCAGGCAATTAGATGCGGGAATGGGATAAGCATCAAACTAAAAAAGCGTTAAGTACAAAAGCATCTAATAGAAAGCATAAGCCTAAAAGCTCGTTCTGCTTACGCAGCTGATTGCATCAGACCATCTGAGCGTGTAATAATATTCTCCGTTCCACCTGTGCATGGGCTTCAAACGGGTGTAAACATTTAGGACAGAGAAGGGAGGTGGGTTGGCGGTGTGTGAGATTTAGTAGTAGAGAGTTGGGGTGTGGGTGGCGCTTCTGGGTGGTGAAGGCTGGGTGAGGAGATGAGCTGAGGGAGGCATTGGTTGGTTCCATCCTCCAGAAGCATTACCTACTAACCCAACTTCTGGAGGATGAAAGCTTCACTCAGGATGATCCACATAGATAATGATGGCATTTTCGCCAAGTGTCCTGTTCCTTCACCCACTAGAGTACTCCCAACGTACTGTAACAACATCTATTAAAGTTTTGTTCTCTGGGTTTTGGGCTGTGGTGGTAATAGTAGAAGTAGTAGCAGCGCGTAAAAGTAGGGTACTTCACATGGGAACCATACGTAAGGGCGTTACCGTGGCAAAAGGAGAGGGTCACCATGAAATGAGAAAGGCATGACGACAGCGGAGGAATGCGCAGTCGGAGGGTCGTAGAAGTCTATCGCACTTTTTGCCCGTTCACTGGGTTTCACGTTGTTGTAGTAGTAGTAGCAGCGGAGGTAGCAGTAGTAGTGGTGGTAGTAGTAGTGGTTGTTTTATGAGGTTTAATGTCCCAAAGGGACTCAGGCTGTGAGGGACGCCGTAGCGGAGGGTTCCGAATAATTACTACCTGAGAGTATTTAACGTGCACTGACATCACTCTAGCATTTTGCGTCCTTCAAAATGCGACCGCCGCGGCCGGGACCGAGCCCGCGTAACTCGGGTCAGCAGCCCAGCACCGTAACCACTGAGCCGCCTCGGAAGCAGTAGCAGTAGTATTATTATTAGTAGTAGTAGTAACAGTAGTAGTAAATAATAAAACTAAAAAATTTCGTTATAACTATACATATACGCACGTCCCTCTCAAATTCTTTACTTCAATACACTGTGAAATGAATATACTACCAAGGCTGTTGCTGAGTCTCGCATTACACAGTGGTAACCATCTTGGGATCTTCTTTGCTTTTATTTTTACAGAAAGACGTGAGCGTTATGGAGAGCGTCGCCCAGGGCGTGCAAGACTTGCCCGTGCTCATGCGGGTTCCGTATTTTTTTCCTGGTGACTCGGCTGTTTGTCCTGGTAGCGCCTTCATGCTGGGCTATGGTGACATCGTTGTTCCCGGTACGCTGCTTACTCATTGCTGTCATGCCAGAGTATTTTACAACCTCAACTGTTAATCCCAGGTACCACCCTCTCGCGATCTTATCTTGAAAAATGATGTCATCCCATACCAGGCCACATGATTTATGTCCACTGACGTGTAATCTATCTGTAACACGGCCCTTGTGTTGCCAAATTGCACCGCGACCCATTAAACCTCTAACACATGACTATAACCCTATCAAACTCATAAGACTCCCATGGCCTCTCCACAGGTACATAACGTCATTTAACAACTGACTGACTGTCACTGTCATACTCGTATTAAGTTGTGAAGACGCCCATTCATTTTATTTATTTCACTCAGTCGTGCTTATTTTTCAAGATGCACAACCATGTCATCTGCGATTTTGTTGTGCCTATACAGACATTGAAACATGTATTCAACGCCATGTTTTTCCTTTATAGTTTACTGTACTACAGTGATGAGAATCTAGAGTCTTTGCGCCTTCGCTTTTTTTTTCGTAGGACTTGCCGTGTCCTACTGCCACTCTTATGAGGCCATCGTCAAGAAAGGCTTCCCCTGGTACTTCCTGCTTGAACTCGTTTGTAAGTTCTACAGAGTGAGTATATATGCTTTGAAATACATGTCAGATGCACTGTGTGAGGTTGCTTCAGCGATATACCTTAATACTCGCTCAATGTGTCCTTACTATTTGTTCGACGCACTTAGGCGGAAAGCGGGAAGCCACGATGAACAAGGCAGCTTAATTTTGTGGCCCGAGCTTCGCATGCGCACAGAAAATTGCTACAAGCGCAGATTAATTTCTTCTTCCTTTGAATGCAATGACATATGTTATTAGCTTTTGTAGGCCTGCCTAAACAGGTGAAAGATAGCCTGGAGTTCTCGGCGGCAAAGATTGGGAAGCCATCATAGTTGCCGAGCGCCCCGACTAATTACGTTTGTTCGATTACTGATATTCCGTCAGCCTGCCTTCATAAAGGGTGAATCCTTTTGATTCTCTATCTGCCACCATCCAGGTTACGCTGCAGGATTGGCGCTGGCGCTGATCATGACTAGAGTGATGGACAGGGGTCAGCCCGCGCTGCTCTACCTCGTCCCGGCCATTCTGTTACCCGTCATCTCACTCGCCTGGTGTCGCGGTGACCTCAAGAACCTCTGGGAAGGGGAGTTTGTGAGTAGTTTCATAGAAGTAACCAAGCGCCGAGACTTAGCGGCGGTGGAATTTTGCCGCTGTCCACAAGGCCGTGAGCAGAATGCGCTGCCGTGGCAGCTTGCGTTTAAATAGAGGCAGTGGAAAACGTTTCTGTACTAAGAAGCTCCTTGCATGTTCAATACGTGCAGTATGACGACATAAATAGGCGTTTTCTGTACGCTGTAGTTCTCAATCAAAGGATGCAACTTCAGCCTTAAAAACTAGTAAATAACTCCGTTCTAAGCAATAAACAGCGATCTACTGAGTTTCGTATGCAGGGCGAAATAAAAGGAATGCTTACTTACAGGTACACTTTATTGCGATACGAAAAATCTATAGATGCCAAATGGACTTGGTAATGTTTTTGAGAAACGCCCTTTCACGTAAATATTACTCAGGAGCAATGAATTCGTTGCATTCGGATGCGAATAAATTGCAGGCAAGCTTTCCCATTACATAAATATGTTCATCAGGGTTTTTGTGATGAACTTGTTGCGACAGGGTTCTTCTAACCATAGCCGAATTGGAGCGCAGCTTGTATCATCAGTTTAGAAGTACGTTTGCCGCAAGGTCGAGCTGGCAAGGCAAGAGAAAAGTGTATCCAGTACTGGGCGACTGCTGCAGCGAAGTCACTACCTGAATGACGGCACAGGACGTGTTCCCAGTTCCATCCAGCCATACGGATTCCTCCCCTTCCATTCAGTGCCTGGTCAGCTGCTGTGAGGTGACCTAAGCGAAAGAGAGTACAGCATTCACCTCCGAAACGGCTTGAAACCCTAAACATAATTCAAGTTGCATAGAGCAGACGACACTGGAAGGTATGAGGCACGCTAACTATCAGGGAGGTGAGCGCTCAGACACCAGATGCGTCGTTTCCTGGAATTCTGTGCCTTACCAGCCATCAGACGTCTTCCAAGTCTTCCAATAGCATCAAAAAGGAAGAATGGGGTACAAAAACGGCCCAGAGGCGATCGTTTTATACATCCGGAGATATTGTCGCTGCTAATTCAATGCATTTCTCAGCCTGTAGTACGCTGATTAGAACAACACAGAGATATGGTTTATCGGGCTTGAACACGTTAGAGCGCCGGGTTCACCCATCACGAGAAAATTCAGTGTTCTTTTTATAAGGTTCTTTTCTCCACTCTGGCACTTTCAAGCCTTCGTCATCATTCTGCTGCTAATGCGTATCCTCGTGGACAACCAATCCCAAGGGATCACGGTTAATTGCATTGCGAAGTCACAACCAGCTCTGGCTGCCGGGAGTGTGGCTCACCAGTTCGGAGAGCAACACGTTCTGCAGGTGTGGCACGAGTTGACGAAGTACCAGTGCGGGGTTGTTAGTGTCCGTGTACCACCTACCTGGCCCGTGGGATAATTCTTCATCTGCAGAGCGTACAACCACCAGCCACTAGCCAGCTCCCTATCCCCGTGCCATTCCACCGCTTACTCAGTATCATACCTCCAAGCAGATCTAGTCAGGAGGAGTGGCGTCTCCCACGTTATATTAGCTGGACGTCTTTGTTGAGTGACCCTCCTGCACGTCACGGCGCCGTTCCGCAGGCGGTGCACCTCCTCCAGAGCTGTGCAGAGAGCCTCTTTATCTCCCGTTGCCCGTAACGCACAACGTAGAGGTGGGAAGGGGTTGTCCAAAGGCTATGTGCTCGAAATAAGCTGGAGTTATAGTCGAAGCGCTTACCGGCTAGTCTGGGTTTGGAGCCTGTGCTCTCCGCTGCCGGTTCTTCTTCAACTTGCCGACAGGCGGAATGCATACTCAGATTTCCCTTTAAAACTGTATGTAGTTCGGGCTTTATAGTCCTGTATGGAATCCTCAGATACTGCGTGAACAGTACCCCCCCCCCCCCCCCCGCATTGTACGCAAGTTTTTGCTCGTACCATCGCAGGGCACCTAAGCCGCTGAATTACAAGGAAACGACACTTCCACCAGCATAAGTGCAGACATCTCTAGCCTGCGGCATCGCATAAATGAACTCCATTGCTCAGAGTCCCCAGACGCTGGTTTACGCAGGGTTACGAACGGCTATGACTACCTCAAACAGCTTGCAGAACTCGTACATTTGTTTACGGGTGCATTAGCAATGAATTTAAGAAATTATGGCATTCTTTGAGTGGCACTTCGGATAAAGGCTAGCCACTTGTGCCATTATTATTTTGCAGCCCGCCATTAAGTATCCCCCCAGCCAGAAACAGAGTAGATCAAGGCCGAATTCCTTTCCAAGAGCAAGTCCTTCGCAAGGGTATGCAACCATACTGGAGACAAGCTCTTGTACTAGTTTAGGTCCGGTCACTCAATACTGGATAGCCCTCCCCACGAGTGGGGGCCTGGTCCACAACTACTACCTCCTTGGTGATGGTGTGGGTTCAACCCCGTGCATCGTATAAGCGGCGATGAAACAACGCGTATGCGCTTCGTCTTGGCACTCCGGCTACACACCACAGCGTCGTCGAGTTCATGTATTCCCTTCGCGACACGTTCCAAGCAGGAGTTCGACCTTCTCAACTTAGGCGCCTCTTTCTGGCGCCGGTCCTGGTTGCTGAAGCCAAGTACCGGTGCTTACGTACCAGAAGCACAAGTGTGGGCTTCTTGCAGCACCTCTTTAGTCTCATGGCGGCACAACTAACTGACGCACCACGGGTGCAAGAATGAAGTCTGCTTTCGCGGCGTTTCCACCCTTTAAGCCTATTCCGACGCCAACAGACCTCACCGTACAGCAGAGACGGTGCTGGTTTTTGGCCGGAGGAGGGAGGGGAGGGGGTGGGGGTGCAGACAGACACAGGTAGCACTCCCGAGTAGTCCGAAAGCTCCGGTTACACAGGAACGCCCCACCCCTTCTGACTTCATTCAATGGCAATTTCGCTACAGATACTACCTGAGTCTGAGACAAAGCAGCCCAACCCTCAGCTGCAAGAGCGTATAAAACCTCGCTCTCCGTGTCCTGCAGACTGTACCGCAGCGGTCGCCTTAAGGTAGAGAGTCTGTTTCGTATGCTGGAGGTACTGCGTTCGATAGCCAGTGCCGCCGGGCACCAACCTGTTATTCAATGTGTGGGTGCCCGGCTTTCCCCCGGCATAGTGGTCTACTTTTCTGGGGTGAAATGGTTGGCAAAAATGGTCTTTGGCCTAACCCCTCTTCCCAAGCCCCAACTCGAGGCTTCATTTTCGCTGACTAACATCACAGGAGCTCTTTTCTGGCCTGACCGCAACCAAGGTGACGGTGGCTTCCATATATATGTAGCGCGAGCCGCGGTCCCCACCACCACAGAACCAGGAAGCACCGGCTTAAAGTAGGAATCAAAATGGCCTTCTGTGCTTTGAAATCATAGAATGCTTAACGGAAATCTAAACGAGAACAGAAGTTAAAAACAGTGCGAACAATTACACATATAAGTCCTGGTTTAGTTTATGGGGTTTAACGTCCCAAAGCGACTCAGACTGTGAGGGACGCCGTAGTGAAGGGCTCCGGAAATTTCGACCACCTGGGGTTCTTTAAAGTGCACTCACATCGCACAGTACACGAGCCTCTAGACTTTCGCCTCCATCGAAATTCAACAACCGCGGCCGGGATCGAACCCGCGTCTTTCGGGCCAGTATCCGAGCGCTTTAACCACTGAGCCACCGCGGCGGCTACATATAAGTTCTATAGATTCCCTGACATGGCATTTGGTCGGATCGTGCGCCTGTCGATCTCAAACCGTTCACAACAAACAACAAACCCGAATACAACAAATCTTGCTTAACCTTAAAATCTGTCGGCGATTGCCTATGTAACGGCAACTAAAGGCGCGGCAGATTCAACAGGGCTAACGGAAACTATGCGGTCGCAAGCATCAAAAACGTTTTCACATCTTGAGATTTAGACGGGGTGACCGCTGAGGGGAGGGAGGTCGGAATAATGGATTAACATGCCATAAGATTCTTAGCATCAACGCAACTTAGCCAATATCTAGCCTAGCCAATCGCTATATGTTTCTTCCTCGGGCCCTTCGAAAGGCCGGAGCCATATGGTGTAATACCAACATTTTCCTTTGGGTGATTGGTTGGCGCTACGCCCTTCGCTTGCAGGCTCCCAAGGACGACCTGGCGACCCCTCAAATAGACGTGTGCGTGTCTTCCAGTGAGCAATTCCAGATGATCCACGGCCGAGGCTTGCTCTACGTCACCACACCTGTGCTGTCCTGGCTAGCGCTACCCATGCCGGTGTCGCAGAAGGCGTACAATGCCAAATGGAGCTAAGGCGCCATGTTGCCAACAGAATATATATTTCTCGCACGCAAAAAACCTCGTTTCCATTTCAAGCGATCTGTCTAGAAAAGGACGCTGTTCACATTTTCCATAGAAGCCACCGATCGACTGTGTGAAGAAACTTTGATCGCTGCTTGTCCGAATGAATTCGACGAATACCAAAGGAGTTTTTTCATTCTCGTTTCATGAAGAAAAGCGCACTTAAATCAAACATGCTTAAGTACCGTTGGTTTCGCGTGAGCATGCACAAGATGCACCTGAGTATGCAACTGGGCCACTGGCTTCACTGCATTCAGAACATGTAACATCTTGCATTTAGAACTACCTCTAAGTCACAAGTCACCATAGAAGAAGCACGCTTTCGAAAGCGTCAAGTACTTACTTATGGCTTTGTGCTCGCTGTAATGATTTCTGCCAATGGTCGAGTCAAATTAACCATGGTCAACGCAACCCACAAAATTGGTGCGTTAATGAGTGGAAGACCAATTCTTAGCATTAGTAGATAAAGTCGACACTGGACACAAACTACCCTTAGCGAGATAAGAACGGCCGATAAAGTGAAATGATACGAGGGATAGGTTAAAGCAACGGCATGCGCCATCACATAGGCACCGGAGGAAAAGGCTATGTGCGCAGCAAATTTTAGAGTTACAAAGCCGAAAAGAGTAATCGAAGAGATCCGTAGTAGCAGCTCACTGAGGGGCATGTGGGCTACAAAGACTACGAATGCCGCGGCCTGCTCGAGAAGGAATAGCCGCTTCTTGGTTGGCATCAGCAGCGTCACTACCTAGAACACTTACAGGAGGGCAGCCAATGACGACGTTTGAACAACTCTTTTACCCCACGCACTTGCCACTGGCAAATCTTGCGAGATGAAGCCCGTGTTGCAGAGCTGGTAACATAGAGTCTTGCTTTCAGGCGGTACCATTGCTTACAACCGACAACGAGACAACTGCCTTCACGTTTCTTCGATGGCGAAACCTTCACAGGTCATGGAGAAAATAGTTTAGTCAAACAGAGGGTCCTGATTTACATTCTAGGATTAGATAATAAATCTTTTTGCTCGAGTTCCACGGACCGTATCTGCGCAGTGATCCAAAGTGGCACAGAGGTGATTTCTCTGTCCCTTCAAATGCCTAAACACCAGCGACCTCACTTTCACCACGGCTCTGAAACTTTTAGTCCGAATGCCAAGGATTCACATCCCGTTTCTAGTGCATCCTGGAGTTCATACGAAGCACATCTAGCGAGCGTGAGATGCATACAGAAAAGGCAACGAAAACTTTGTGTACCCGCGCTATGAACAACTTAATTTTCTCAGTTAAGAAAATATATGTAAAACGTTCATATTCGTTTCGTTTCTAGAATTCTCTATTGTGCTCACTTCGATTCTGTCCGTTGCGTTAGTGCAATAAATATTTGTAAAAGCAGCAGGCTACGGAATAAATAGGGGAGCCTCTGTTCCTTCCCGAGTGTCCCTAAAAGAACGACCATCGAGACCAGTATAAGCAACTGTCCATACTGGATTTATCTTAGCGATTTTTCAGACCTTAGGGAGATGACTCGTAGGGCTCTTTTCTTTAGTTCGTTGCTACGAACTTCCTTTAAAAGTGGTATTCTCTTATCTCTGAACTGCGAGTATTTGTTACTCAACCCGATGTACAGTATGTGAAACCTCTAGGAGTGTTAACATAATGTAGGCTTTTTCTGTGCTTTTTATTTATATCTCAATAAATGTTCAAAGAATACAACTGTACAAATTTGTGCAACGCGCGTCCTGAAGACAAGTGGTCAGCGGTCGATGGATACCCAGTGCCTGACCTTAATGGGATATATGGGCACCTTCTGTGGAATTTATAAGGGTACTAAAGAGTAATATAGAGTCAAGCTAGACTGATGGTGTCGGCTTACATGATGCCAACTACGTCATTTTTACCGAAAACAATGCTTATATAAGCCGTACAATTGCTGAAAAGCGAGGTACACGTTGCTCCGCCACTGTAAGAATCGGGCAATGGCGGCGAGTGAACGAACAGCATTAAGGCGGAAGCCTTTAATGGCTCATACTCGCGGTGACTGCCCGTCCGTTACATCCAAAGCCTGGAACAGTGCCAGCTGTGACCCTCTCCCGCACCGGCGCACACCCTCCTCGCCCCTCGCGGAGGTAGCGGCGCCAAAGCGCATGCACAGCTGCGCATAGCAACAGTGACGTCACCTGCACCGGCAGGCGGGGCGAGCACGCGCTGCGACGGCGCTCCTTCGCCAGACGTGTCATTGCATGGCGCGCACAGTCGAATGGCCACAGGCTTTTGCCGAACACACTTTAGAATTTTCAAAGTATACTCATAAGTTTTTGTCGCCGTCTCGGTAGGTAATTACCGTCGAAATATGAGGAGAGAAGCACGACGAGCATAGCCGACAATGCGCAGGGTCTCGTAGCTAAAACAACGAAAAACAGACAATGTGAAGAAAGGCCAGTCGCAAAAACGAGCGCTGAAGCTTTGGCCTCGCATTCTGTTCACTCAGGCCCCATGGCCGTTGCACGCAGCAAGTTCAGAAGCGTAAGCTGTCAACGACATTAATGCTGTGTGTATCTGCTACGCTGCTGGCCAAGCGGTTTCGTTCTCACTTCATCCGTCATATCGGCTACTTTGTGCAGGCTGCGGGCGTTATGAAATTGTAAAGTGTTTTTTTTCTTTATTTTTATGACGCGCTCATCCAGACACGCGCAAGCATGCACGTCGTTGTCACAAAATCCGGCGCATTTTCGAAAAAAAAACCAGCGCTGCGCCGCCTAAGCAATCGCGCCCGCGCGCGGTAACATAAAACAAAAACAGCGGGGAAGGACCCCCGGAGAGTGCGTAGCTTTGAGTACTGCTGCAACTCAGCTCACCGGCGCGGCGTAGAGGGGGGCATGGCCGCGCGCGGCGTCGATTTTTCTAGTGTGTCGGAGACGTGGGGGTAACCTTGACCGCGCCAAAGTGAGACTCTCGCCCCTTCGCTCCTGCACCTACGACTCAGCGTGCCGCGAATGACCTCGATTGTTCTAGAAGGTGGTTTCCGCGCTCGACCAATGGGGTCGCGCGTCCGGCGTAAGAAGGAGATGGAGTTTGTGCAGTTGAAGCTGCGTGTATGAGCGCGTCTGCCCTGGCGCGAAGAGCCGCGTACTACGCCTATAAATGGGGGGCTTCAACCGCTGTCTGTTAGCCCAAGCCGCCGCTTAAGCTTCCGAGAAGCACGCCCGCTCGACTCCCGGGAGAACACCACTCGACCAGCCAAGGACCAGCGAGGCAACGTGCGCCAGCCTGCGGATCGGCCCGTCGTGCTCCTGAAGTCGTCGGACTGTCGCAGTGCCCGGTGAACAAATTGTGTTTTTTTGTTTGTCTCTCTCTGTATTTGTGCACTTTAGGTGCAAAGATTTTGTTGAATTGTAATCTCTCTCTCTATTGTTACTTTGCTCGAGTGCATTGTACTTGTAAATCACTGTATCTGCTCGTACGAGTGATAGTGAAATCCTTTGTATCGTCTCTTAGCTGTATAAACTATTTTGTTTTGTGAACCTTTGGCTCCTACCGATTCTCTGGCTTGCGACCGGCGAAAAGGGGGTTGGTCGTTTGGGCACCAAACGACCAACCCCCTTGTCACTTGGTAGCTGGTCTCCGGCTGAGCTTGCCACGCTGAGTCGAGGGCATCTCCTTAGTGACCGAGACCGCTACCCTCACACGCTCTAAGGGTGTGTGGGAGCGCACGCAAAAGTGCGGGAAGTGGTGACAGTCGTAAACGTGTGAAGCCCTTAGCGAGCGCGTGGTCTTCAATGTTGTCTGCGCAGTGGAAAGGTGGATATGCTTTGAGATATGCGGAAAAATATCAGGGAAGTACCGCATGTACGCACTATCACCTCTCATATATGTCTCATTAAAAAAAAAAGCGTTTTCCAGCGCGTGTCATCTTGCACGCTGTACATGAGGCGCCGGCACGCAAGGCAGGGTTTCCGCGAGAAAAACGTTCAGCCAGCAGATGCGTCCTCGTCAAGATTATGCGTGCATCTCCTGCCGACAGCTACAGGCGACAGGCAGCAAACTACAGCTGGGCGCAACGTACCCTAATTTGTTTCCCTTACAACCAATAATAATAATAATTGGTTTTTTGGAGAAAGAAAATGGCCCAGTATCTGAATTATATATCGTTTGACACCTGAACCGCGCCGTAAGGGAAGGGATAAAGGAGGGAGTGAAAGAAGAAAGGAAGAAGAGGTACCGTAGTGGAGGGCTCCGGAATAATTTCGACCACCTGGGGATCTTCAACGTGCACTGACATCGCACAGCACACGGGCGCCTTAGCGTTTTTCCTCCATAAAACATTTTTTCTCCCTTACAACCAACAGGAAGCAATTCACGAACGCAGAAACCGCAAGGTCCGAAGCGGAGTCATACAGATGGGATGTCAGCGATCATATACTTGCTGAGTAGTTAGTCAACAAACACGCGATAATCGACAGCACAGAGCTGCGTTTGGAGTAAATGAGTTTGTATTTTTTCACTCCGACATGGCGGTGAATGAATACGTTAGAGCGGGGCTGCTGCTCGTATACTTTTAAGAATCCCTCGAACCATATGTGTACACTTCACGACGCCACATGATGCAACGAAGGCCACACGCTCAACCGTTATCGTCGCCCATGTATACATGCATGAGCGTGCTCGGCAAGTTTGTTCTGCAGTACGCAGCTGCCCATTATAAATTCACGTAGTTTCTTTCGCACCAACGATGCTTGCAACGAGCTGCAGACGCACGCGATGCAGTGAAAGGCCACCATCGAAAGGGTTGGTGGACAGAGGCGGCTTCACATCTGTTGAGTTTTCGATTTCTGGTCGAGTTTCCGGTTTTTTGGAATTGGCGCCTGTGATTGGTCTGTTTACAAAGACGTTACATGGCACTTCATTTTTTTGCAGGTTCTTTGAATCTGGAAGATTTTGGGACTTTCATTTGCGGCTTTTCTCAGCAATGGCGGCAGCTTTCCGCGTAGAAAAAACATCAGTAGTGTTCTCTAGGAATACATTCCAGCCGTCTAGCCTAGTTTGACATTTCCCTTTAGTGCAGCGTTAAGTCGCTGTGAAAGAGCTTTTTAATATCGGACTAAACTTAGCGCACTTTTGTTATTATATCCACTCTGAGCCTATGCGTCCCACGTCTGTCGCCTAATAACTGGAAGCAATCTATAATTTATCAATTTGTTTAGAGGTGCACAGATATATTTTATTATATCAACTGTTTTTCATCCCCACGTCAAACAAGAATGGTGCCAAACACCATCGCAGGGGCGGCATTGAGGAGGTGATAGGCAATGTTCGGGCACAATAAAATGAACTTTTATATTTGTTTCCAATCTACACAAAAGAACTAGCAAAAAACAAATTTTTTGCACCAGAAAACGAAAGTTCGGGGGCGTTGTTCCTATAGAAACTGTGATAAGACCCCCCCCCCTCTCCCAAACCAAATTTTTAAGCTAAAGCCACCCCTGTGCTGCCAGGGTTCGGCTATTCAAGATTACATAATCGCAAACGACAGAAAGATCACGGATGCTCGGAAAAGCAGGTTCAACCAGCCAACTGGTCGGCATGTTGATTTTCCGGGATATTTTCCTCACACTCCCTCGAGCGAAGGGCAAAGAAAGACTCAGAATACATCACTAGCATTGCAGCAAAAAATTAAGAAACTGTAGTCTATTCAATTAGTTTTAGTTGCTTTTATTTTACTCTTGTAGAAAAGAGACAGTTTTCTTTATTAAGTTTCGCGTTTCGCTATGCCCGCTGCGCCAGAAAGCAGGATCTTCAGCGTACATATTTCAAGTCACACGGCTCCGGGCATACCTGGTCGCGAAGAGCCTTGGCGTGCGTGCATGTCTTGTCGGTGTCGTAGATCTTGAAGACCGATTTACCATTCGAAGTTGCCACTGCAGACAGTTTGAAAAATTCAGTCACTCTGACTTTTTGCATTACCTAGAGTCTAAGCCCAACGGCGATATGCAGCTCCATCTCCATGCCCTGAGTCGCTGTTGTACGTTGAACCTCCATAAACCATAAACTTTTATATCAGCCAGATAAACCTCCGCATTTAACTTGCACTTACGTTCGTAGTTTTGATTCTGACCTAAATGTTGGTTTATGGTTTCTAAGGGTTTAACGTCCCAAAGCAACTGAGGCTATGAGAGACGCCGTAGTGAAGGACTCCGGAAATTTCGACCACCTGGGGTTCATTAACGTGCACTGACATCGCACAGTACACGGGCCTCTAGAATTTCGCCTCCATCGAAATTCGACCGCCGCGGCCGGGATCTGACCTAAATGTGATATCACTACAAATCGTCAAACGGAACGCGAACTTAAACAGATCGGTCCATAAAAACTAGAAACTAAGCCGAAATTCACTCATAGTGGCCGTGACCCAGCGCTCATCTGCAACTATTTAGCCAGTAACTAATTAAAAGCATTGTATTAAAACACCCCTGTGACCCAACTTCGCTGTCATTTGCCTCGGGCTTTTTTTTTAAGCTTGCACGTGGGTACAAAACACTGAGTCTCCAACCTCAGTATGCATGGCATCATAGTATATAACAAAAAGCGTCGCTCTCAAATTACTCCAATGTGGCCAGCGGTCTCGTGTGGCGAGCATTCCTTTTCTGTACAAAATAAGAGACACGCGGCACTTAAGCCTAAGCGCCATTCGTGCTGCCTATCTGAAAGCATCGATGAAACCACGAGTATTGCTTCATAGCTTCATTTCCCAGTTCTGTTTCGCCTTTAGCACCTTTGGTACTACCGGGCAGGCCAGGATTTTCTCGAGGTTAACGTGTATTTGAAACTTTCTCTCAATGTGATTTATCTACGTGAGAGCTAGCATAGACATGGTGTGTGGTATTCAGACCTTGCGAAGTGTTTCATAGGCCTCACGTGCCTAATGAAACATTTGTGGGTCTCTTACTAGACCCCCCGGTTAACAAAACAGCACGACAGATTTAATTAACCCTCAGGGTTGCTAAATAGTTGTGAGCCTGCTGAGCTGACATGCGTCTTGGAAAATATGGTTGAGGCGTACAAAGCATGAAACAAAGTTGTGAAGCGGTTGATAGCGTGAAAAAAACTACATCAGAGTTCGTTCCCATGAACGCGCACATTCGCTTTGAGCTCCAGATTCTCCTGCTGACCCTGTTTCATTACCAACGGGGCAGTAATAAATTAGCCTGCGCTTTTAGGAAAAATCGCACGCGCAGTGTTCTGAAAAGTCTCCTTCCAAGAATGAAAAGATTGGTGTGACGAAACGTAAGAAAGTATACAGTTCCTTCAATACGATGTTTGTCAAGCTTTCCAGCTTTTTTATGATGATTCTTTGTACTTATTGAACGATGTAACATTCCTGCGCTACATATTTTTTTATTGGCACATTCCAAAATATCTCAAGTGACGTCTATGTTTTGTTTTTACATCAGCACTTGATTGCCCATTGTGACATTTCAGTACTTTTCTCAGCACGTGCTCTTGTGCACCGCAAAATATACATCCGATGCCACTGAAAAAAAAATTGCCTCCTCTTTTGTGCCCCTCTTCTCTGACATTTCTCACTACGGCGCCCTATGTGTTGTAGACAATTTACTGACTATGTTTTCTGGGTGATGTAAAGAATAAGGCTGTGAAGATTTGGTGAAAAATGTTAATTCGAAAAACAATCATTCTAGCGTGCTACAAAGAAAAGAGGTTAAGACAATGGACTAACTTAATACTGATTATAATAAAAATTGGTTTTGGGGGAAATGAAATGGCCCAGTATCTGTCTCATATATCGTTGGACACCGGAACCGTGCCGTAAGGGAAGGGATAAAGGAGGGAGTGAAAGAAGAAAGGAAGAGAGAAGTGCCGTAGTGGAGGGCTCCGGAATAATTTCGACCACCTGGGGATCCTTAACGTGTACTGACATCGCACAGCACACAGGCGCCTTAGCGTTTTTCCTCCATAAAAACGCAGCCGCCGACGTCGGGCTCGAGCCCGGGAACTCCGGATCAGTAGTCAAGCGCCCTAACCACTGAGCCACCGCGGCGGGTACAGTGGAATAACTTCAAAAGGGATTCAAATTGACTCCACTGCACTAGTTTTAAAGATTTTACTTTACGTAGAGTGCAGCGAAGGCGGCAGCTGATGTTTACATGATGACACACACGTTGCTAATAACGCCTTCGCAACAGGCAGCAGAATACAGAAGGACCGAAAATCGTTTGTGATGCTAAAAATGAATTGGCCGCAACATAAATCTGTAGAAAAACACTGACCTTCATGAATTTTAAGGAAAGTCTAAATGAGTGCTGTTAGCCGTAGTTCCAAGTGATGTAATAGTAATCACGCCTTCTTCATTATGTGCTTACGGAAGAAGCCAACAATAAGCATTCTTACGTATATTCTGGCGAGTTCCTGCTCTCTGTGCTTGACACTTCTATCTCTATCTGAAAGAAGTTGTGCGCTTGTGTTGGCTACCTCTTTTGTCGAGAATTCCCGTCACTAAAAATGCAAGGGAATACTTAGTGGCAAACTGACCTTCATTGAAGTAGTAGGCTTCACTTTGGAACGGGGGCTGTAGAAGGTAAAGCCGGGCTTGCCCATCTGAAAGGACACATCAAGCTTACGAGAAAAGCATACTCACGTGATCTGCTCTGTGTGAAGTATTCTGACACAAAACTCAGGGCGCATAATTCTCTCATGCAAAGTAACTGAAATACAAGATTGATTGGCAGCGCTATGTTCTGCCTCACTGCGCCGTGTGTCTTTACGGAGACTCAGTCGGATTGATGTGATTAGAAGGACAAAATTCAGAGTTTTTCATACATCAGTAGGCTCTCTGGTTTGCCAAGACCATGGCTGCCGTGCTATTGCCATTTGTTAGTTCTGCTCTGAAGTGAGTGCTTTTCTTGCAGGCTTCTCGAAAGTGCATATTTGTTGGCGCAGTCTAGCCAAAAGTTCCCGGGGCATAGCGGCGAGGGTAGCTGCGCTTTCTAAATAATAAAAACTTATATTAAGATTAGTAACGGTTGGCAACATGTCTCTCAATAACTAAGGAGACTAACAGCGCTAGTTAAAAGTTGACTACTCAATATTAGCGAAGCAGCCTACCAGTTGAAACGCCTTAGCTCTATTTTGATGCATTTCACTGCTGACTATGCTATGCTCATAAAAGCATTCTTCTGAGACAAAAAGGCTATTTTTTTTAAACAGCAGAACATCTTAGATGAAACGCATGGTATACGAAACTTATGGCCTGGCAAAAAAAAACTAAGCATTAAAAACGACGCTTTTATGCGCTCTCTTTCTTGGTTCTCTTTTTAGTTTAAACTCATCATAGCACGACTGGCTTATTGATGCAGGCACAGATATCAGCCGCTTCATGCTACCCGATGACCGAACATACCTTTTCCAATCAGACGCGCGTAGTCCCCTTCTTTCTCATAGAGGGCGTAACTTGTAAAGCTGCAACACAAAAATAAAATGGAGGTTATTAGAGCACACCTCATTCGATTTCTAGCCACAGCTGCGAACTTAACAAAAGTTCTGCTTGGTTCTTCTTCTTTTTTTCTATAACAAAATTCCTTTCCAAGAATCTATTTTTGCCAGGACTTTGTAACGCTTGAGGGTGTCCAATAATAAAGCCTCCTCTAGCCCCCCCTCACCCTACGAACACTGCTTTCCTGGCTTCTATTGAAAGTACATCAAGCAATATAGGCACCAGCATTGTGCATGCAATCCGAAATGTGCTCATATACTTCAACATAAGAAATATGAACTTCATTCCTAAACTAACAAATTGTTGTTGGATAGCATTCGAATGATGTATTCTGCTTCTTGAGTTAAAGAAAACTTAATGAGCAAATTTAGGCCAGTTACAAGTAGCTTGAAAGCGGTTTTTGTTTTCACTAATAGTCCGCTCACGTGTAGTTCTTAGGATCTCCGGGGAGCTTGTAGATGTCGACGCAGTTTACTCGGTCAGCGGGGGTGTTGTTGCCTCTCCACACCACAGTAAAGTTTCGCGACGAGGTCGGTTCCAGGGTGGTTCCGTTTCGGTAGCACTGGTACGTCGTCACCGTGCACTCATCGTGTATTCTCTGCGCACGTGCAGCCGCCATGCATTGTTTTCACTAAGCGCTCCGACAGTTAGTTTGTTTTATATATATGGCATTATCTTTGCCGATTTCTTGTAATTTCTGGTCATGTTATTCTCGTTACTTTTACACGTTAAATGTTCGCCCAACAAGCGGGCTCGAATTTTTCGACGATGAACAAAAGAACGTCTTCAATATTGTATAAAGCCCACCGAGTGAATTTTTAGCCCAATTTGGTCGATTTCTACACCAATGTTCCCATTGCGAATCACCGATTCTACAACACAGCATTAGCAAATGGTTCTAAACTGTTTTTAAGGAGCTTTTATATTCTGCACAGAAAAAAATCATGAGCGGCATACTAATACCTTATGGCTACGACCACGGCCAAAGCAGTTCTCCGTTCAAGCGTTCTCTTTTTTTTTTCTACCTTAGAAGTTGTATGAGGGACTCTCATCGCTAAGCGCTACTGGTGTTGTTATCAATTCACGGCGCGAACAGATACGGATGTCAGTTTTTTACACATGCGTGAGGAGCAAACAGTCTGGAAGTCTGCACTAACGTTTAAGTTATATCTTGCATAGATGCCGATAACGGCTATCAGGGAGCAGCGGGAATGTGGAGGCTACAGCAAGGGAGATAAACATTCAGGATTTTTCTAACACCATTATTACACATACCTGAAAAAAGTCCTCCATGTCCGTGGCGCCGAGTGCTCCGACAGTTGCTCTGGCGACTAACAGAAGGATAACAGCAGCGCGTCTTGGCGACATGCCTAGAAAGAGACTAAACAAGAGGTGTTCTTGGTTCCGATTATCCGAACAATCAATTTTTTCTGCATGCAGTGCTGATCGCAAGCCAGTGCCGTAGTTCTAGGTAAGATTAACTACGTTCCGCACCACGTGTGCTTCATGCCAGGTTGAGGAAATATTAAATTTCGATTGAACATTTCGCTCAAAGCGCTGGAACTACATACGCAGGAAAAAAAAATTTCGCGGCCCAGCGTTCGCTCGTTCTCGGTCGTCTGTGCTGGCAGCTTGGTCTGCCCTTTTTTTAAGCTGCATGAAGGCAACAGGTGTGCGCACGGGTCTGTCTGGTGAAACTACAGATAATGTTTCTACGCAAGCAAACCCCGGAAGCGGGACCGTCACTGAGATGTTCAACTTAGTTCGGTTTCGCCATCCGGTTTTTCAGAGAACTCCGCATGTACTCTCTGTAGGCGCTCGCGCGTAGATGCATCCTGCAGGTGTCCATGCACTCTACAGATAGCAGCTTGCGACACACGAGACACCAACGAAGACCTCCAGGTAGGAAGACCTTTTCGCTTTTTTTTATCATATAGGGTGGTAGAGAGAGCGCTGATATGAACGGTCGATAAGAAATCTTCCGCAGGTGGCATCCGCGGCTTTCGTCCTATACACGTGGCTGCAGTTGCTGCGAAACCGTTTTCCTCCTTCACAAGGACACCACTAGGCTTCACCAGGATGCATAAAGGCTTTTTCGCTAGCGACACACTTGGCTGCCAACGGTGGCCTGTGGTAGTTGCCAGGTGGAGGTTTCAACCGCTACAGGACGGCTTTTTCGCTAGCAAGGCTTAGCGCATTAAAACGTACAAAAAAGCCAACAGGATTAAACAAGGGTATTCCAAGTGCCAATGACCAATGTCTTTAAATAATAGTAACACGTTAGGACCGCAAAGTCCTTGCGGAATGTGCTAACAGTGGCTGCAACATACGCTTCCCATAGTATTTCTTTACTGTAAATGGCTGGGGCAACTCCCAGAAATGCCCTACATCTTCAAGAAATTTCCGAATTCTTGAAATATTACTTTACAACTTAAGTTTCATAATCTCCTGTCAGTTATAGTTTCTCATAATGATAGGTAGACTTTCATACCTACCTTTGTTAGGATCGGAAGGCGTGGGTATAGTGACAGTCCTCGTCTCTGTGCTTATGGAACAATGTGCCGACTCGTATGAGAAATAAGTGAAGTTGTTATCACGGGGTGCAGTGCCAGGGAGTTGTGCTGCGCCACATGATGACAGCCACCCTTAATATGCTGCGGCCTTCTATATGCCCGGTAGGCGTCACCAGTGGTCCCTAGCTTAGCCCGCCTGGATTACTTTACCGTTTCAATAAATTTTGTTCTTGTTTCCCATTTTGAGCGCAGCTTCCTGAAATTAAAAAAAATTTAATGTCCTCGTGGAAACGAACCCAGCAGCTCACCTCCTCTCACACACCACACGTGATACGTTCGTATAAAATCTCGATGCCAAAGAACAAAAGAAGAAACGCTTTGAAATCAAGCGACGTGTATATGTTGTTACAAACCGCTGAGAACAATTCAACATCACCATCTGTATGGATACGATGTCACAGCTGTACGCACGTAGGAAAAGTGTTGTAAACTTCAGCAAAAAAAAAAAACAAGCAGCTCGCTTCCGCTTGTCTGAAAAGAAAAGTGAACAAAAGACCGTACCATAATTACCGGGCAAGTAATTTTTCAAACCATGTGTCGGGCACACATTTCTGTCACGGGAAAGATGTTTAATTTATCCCAAATTACCTAGACTCGCTTCATACGTCCGCAGGTCTCTTCGTGCTCCCTTTACACGTTAAAAATGCCCCTTTTTTATACGAGTAAACATTCGCGTCACTCGCGATTTCCGCACGCAGGAATAAGAGCATATATGGACAATACATCTAATTTATCATAACGTAAGCTCCTGTGTGTGGAACAATAAACAAGCTCGAGGTGAGGCGTGAGGCGAAAACCGCCAGCCATGTGTGCCGCGGGTAGAGCAAGAATGACTGGAATTCGCTACTACAAGAGCGGCACTAATAAAGGTTCTCAGAATTACCGGCCGGCAAATAGGCATTGATATTTAATCGAGTTCTTTCAAACAGAACTTCATAGGGTGGGCAGGTGTACACTACCTATTTGTCTACTTTAGCGCTGTGTCGAAAACGTGGACACGACTTCAAAAGCCTAGCTGGGCGCTGGTGCGACCCACTCTGTGCGGAATAAATTCTTTTATTAGTGAATTTTAGAAGCTTAGCTCTTCTTAGCTAATATTAATTGGTTTTGGGGGAAAGGAAATGGCGCAGTATCTGTCCCATATTTCGTTGTGCTCCTGAGCCGCGCCGTAAGGGAAGAGATAAAGGAGGGAGTGAAAGAAGAAAGGAAGAAAAAGGTGACGTAGTGGAGGGCTCCGGAATAATTTTCGACCACCTGGGTATCTCTAACGCGCACTGACATCGCACAGCACACGGGCGCCTAAGCGTTTTGCCTCCATAAAAACACAGTCGCCGCGGTCGGGTTCGAACCCGGGAACTCTGGATCAGTAGCCGAGCGCCCCAACCACTGAGCTACCGCGGCGGGTAGCTCTTCTTAGCTCGTCCTTCAATTTCGCACCACCATCGTACATAATAGCATAATAGGCTAAGCTGTGTGTCGCATGTTGACACACAAATTTCATGACGAATTCTGCGAATTTTGTGATGAGAAAGCACTTATGCGCAAATTAAAAGAATATTCAACGCCTTATGCTATATATCTGTTATTTTCACATGTTTTAAATTCTCTTCGCCGGACCTTTTATCACACATAGCTATATCGAACCAACCACCCCCGCAGCCGAGGCGGAGGCCCAAGCCACTAGGCCACCAGTCGCCTCCCATCATATGTCCCTCTTTCACCAAGCACTTTCCATCTTCATCTTCTTGCTTAGAACTGGCGAGAGGAATTTCTCTCGCTCCACTTTATCGAATGCCAACCGAGGCAGGTGGCAGGTGTAAATTGGCAGGTGGAAAGTGGCGGGTGGCAAGGAGGCGGGAGACGCAGC
The DNA here is from genome assembly GCF_052857255.1 of Amblyomma americanum. Taxonomy (NCBI): domain Eukaryota; kingdom Metazoa; phylum Arthropoda; class Arachnida; order Ixodida; family Ixodidae; genus Amblyomma; species Amblyomma americanum. The sequence goes on from NC_135502.1 coordinate 35,995,396, forward strand.
GGACGCAGACGCCGACGATGATGCTGCGAAACTGAGGAACAAGCTATGATGGTGCAAAATTGAACTCTTCTTAGCTCGTTCCTCAATTTCGCACCACCATCGTCGGCGTCTGCGTCCGCTGCGTCTCCTGACTCTTTCCACCCACCACTTTCCACCTGCCACCTGCCTCAGTTGGCATTCGATAAAGTGGAGCGAAAGAAATTCTTGCCAGTTCTAAGCAAGAAGATGAAGATGTAAAGTGCTTGCTGAAAGAGGGAGATATGGTGGGAGGTGACTGGTGGCCTAATGGCTTGGGCCTCCGCTTCGGCTACGTGGGTGGTTGGTTGGTTCGGTATAGCTATGTGTGATAAAACGTCCGGCGAAGAGAATTCAAAACATGTGAAAATAATAGATATTTAGCATCAGGCATTAAATGTTCTTTTGATCTGCGCATAAGTGCTTTCTCATCACAAAATTCGCAGAATTCGTCATTAAATTTGTGTATCAACATGCGACACTCAGATTAGCTCAAATTTAGCAGATTAACTGACTGCGGCACCGCTTCTGACAACCAGACGAATGGTTCTCGGAGGCTACACACTCGAAAAGCACCGCTGGCAGGTGGCTCCTTAGCACAGATGGAGCTTTCGTCCACTTATACCTGGAATTTGTCGGGCAGCTTCATTAATGTTATGATTGAACTCTGCTTGCCCACAAGCGCAGCTGTCCAGTTCTTTAATGGTCTAGTTTATATGCCAAGCCCATAGCTACTTCTTGGGAAACCAGGGACGGTTACCGAACCGGAAGCACAAGCATGATTCACGCATACAGTCGGCTCCAGGCTGCCCGGGGTAGTCCTGGATCTTATGCGCTTGGTAAATCAGGAGTACCCATGCCCTTTACTGTAAAAGTTGACATTCACTAGACTCCTAAACGTGTTATGCTTGTTCGGTCATCATCATCTTCGCGCTGTTCAGTATGCCTACGCGTGTCATTTGTGATTTGTGGTATGCGTTCCGTTGCATAAACTCGCCGTCTCTTGTCAAGAACACGTACCCCGTTGTCCTCCACGGACAGGAGCCTCCCATCACTGCGTCGTCATTCATCACAGAGCACTCTTCCACTGACACTGCACTGAAACTGCCGAGAAACAGAAACGAAATAAGCACGTATGGAAAGCGCCTGCAGCGACTCCAAATGCGCTAAAAGCGGCATTAAAGCGTGCAAAGTTTTGGTTTCTTCAATTTCTAGCCCTTGATAGATCAGAACTTCCATGAACCCTTGTCCTCTATTCCATTTATCAAGGCAGCATCGCCCACTGCTCTGACTGTTCTGAAACATATTTCTTTTTTAGCCAACGGGTAGTTCTAGGGTAGGCCGGGGCTCTTCTGAGCTGCCCCCGCATTCTCGGTTCGATTAGATCGTACGTGCAGCAGACGACGACGTAGTAGGAGCTCCCTGGTGTCTTGATGAGAAAGAATTGTGCAACTTATTTGTCAAATAAGGACCGGCTGTAATAGTAACTGAATGAAAACATTTTCATTGTGCAAGAACGTGGCGCCGCTGTCGGCGTTTAAGATTCGCGCTCGCTTTGTTTCTGGTTGCCGTATGATTCAGTGCAATGGCCGCCGAAGAACGACTGCGATTAGTGACGACGCCGAGATGAGAGTTTTCTGCCTCTAGAAGCTTGCAATGAGAGAAGGCAGGCTTGTCTCACGGAACGTATGTTTGAATCATAAAAGGGAACGCATGGCATTCTAGTGAATGCCAATTTTCACAGTGAAGACAACTGTGAGCGTCACCTTGATATTCCAAAAACCATCGCATCCAGGACTCTACTGGACAGTCACATGTATCCAGTTCTTTGTCCTCTTCGGGAGCAGTCCCGAACTGCCAAAGGATAGATCAGGGCTTGACAAATCGCTAAGACCATTATTCGCTCGCCACTGTAGTAAGATCGCATTTGTAAAATAATTTTGCCCAGTGAGGAGCATTTAAGCTCAATATAGTGACAAGTAGAGCACACTGCGCCATCGTCTGCTTCCTGTCCTATCTAGCTAACCCGACTGAAATTGCGGGAGTAGATGAGGAAAGTCCTGAAAGTCCGTGAGAACTCTCCGTTGCTCAAAAAGAGTATGTTTCAAAACAGTTAGATTAGTAGGTGGAGCTATCCTGGCTAATCGAATACCGAGCAGAGGTTCCACGTAGCTCCGAGCAGCAGCCCGGAACGACAAATCGGAGAGACCAATTAAGGTCGATTTAATTAGCCACACTCACAACTGTCATCGGGCTGCTTGTGACGGTGTCAGGACTGGAAGCGACGTCATGAATGAAGCGAGAGTGCAGCTTGTGACTGCCCCGTGAAATACAGAATCCGATGCGCTATAGATATCGAGGAGAAACTCGCCGTTGCCTTAAGAAAGAAAACTCTTACTCCAAATGCTGCTATGCGGGCCATTTGTGATGCGCAGGTACACTCCGAGACATAAATTTGCCTTCTCTCGTCGATAACGCACACTCTTGTCATCCACGGGTATTGTGCGTCGCCGCTCATCGCAAACCATTCTTTGCTTCGCATTGCACCGAAGCAGACGACAAGCAGAAACGGAACGAGCACGAACCTGAAATGCCCGCTGCAGTGGCGCCATGTCTGTCAAAAATTTCATTGAACACCAAAAATGTTTCTCCATTCACTTGCAATTATATCCGGACTTCGTTCCTCCATCAATATGGCCGCAAGCAGCGCATTTCGCATCATCGTCTGCTCTCTATCCAATTCAGTCTGTCCAAAAATGCAGCGGCTGGCGTGTAGGAGAGACTTCAGTCTCCTCTTGAAGTACTATCAGCGTAAAATGAAATGTGAACAAGACACTTGAAGCAAGGACAGCAAAATAAGATCCATGCTAACAAGGAAAAGCTCAGTACCGGCGAGTATTAATTTAACATCGAAGGCGCGAATACCGGGCTTTAGAAGTATTTATCAACCGCCTCTGTATTGTCTCTCCAGCAGTTAATAAATATTAGTGTTTTTGTGTTGGCATTTCAGCTCTCGTGCTCGCGTTTCGTTTGACGCTGATTGTACATGTTGGTGATAAAATGACGGGAGATCATACTCTGTGATGCGATAAATCTGCATTAACAGAATTGGTCTTTCCTTTTTAGCTTTTAGAAAATGATTGCCTCTCTACTGCATCGTTGAATTTCAATTGGCTGTGGCTTTTTCGTTCCGCTGCTTCCGGTGGGTGGACGTTTTTGTAGTATGAATATAATTGGGTGGGTGGGTGGTTTGAGGGTGAGGCGGGTGTTGGGCGCGGAGGCTTCGGACACACACACACAGCGGCATTTTCGCCAAGTAAGGGCTTTTCTCTTGAGGCAATAAAAGAATATGGGACAGTCAGACTGATGGGCGAAGCTTCCCTAGCAAATTCTTTTGCAGACAGGGGTTCCGGGCAGTTGCGAGCAGGCCAATATGACAGAAAATGCCTAATAGTGTCGCCCAAGTGTCGGCCGTGCAGGTTCTGTTTGCAGATAGGTAAGCTAGGAAGCCGGACTGTTCGCGGTGCCGTAATGGCGACAGGGACGAGTACGTGAACAAACGCTGATGTTCATTCATCAAAACGGAAAACTGGCACAGCTAGGGTACCGAATCGACATGACAGCTATCGCAATTTGTCATTTCCAACAAGTGAAACGTACACAACTGCTGGCGCATCCGTCGTTCCTCACGGTAAATGTGAATGGCGGTAATGAGGGTGCAAGCGGAGGTTATGATGCCGCTTTTAGCCCGTAAAGTGGAACACCCTTGGGTTTATCCAGAAAACAAGAATTAAAAAAAAAGAAAAATGGCTTTAATGACCATGTTTTCGAATTCGCCACTGTGGGACCGCAAAGAGCATGCGCAGGAATCCTGAAAAAGCAGTTTGTTCATTCGTTCATACCTGAGTCTTCGAAACTGCTAGGATGCGATTCATGTTCTTGGTAGAGACGGTAGCTTTTTTTTTTTTAACAGGGAGCCAGTCGCACAGTCACCATCATAACTTCAACTACTACCAATAAGGAATGTACTTTGCTACACTGCAAAGCAGACATATAAAGCTTACTGCACAATTCTATATGAACCAACAAGTGCATGCCTTCTGTACGCAGCGCACTACATGTACGCCGGGGCTAGAACGATGGGCTGTTTTCAAATGAAGATAAGTCTGGAATTCACAGGGTATTTCATAAGCAGACAAATTTCCCCGTATAATTGCGCAGTGACTGCCTGTAAACGGCATCAGGTAGTGGTGATGACAAAAGCCTACATTTCTGGTCGGAGCTTGCCATCCTGAGTGCTCATAAAGACCTTAAAATAAATGAGTAACAGCATAAAATCTGAACATTATTTGTGTTACAGCCGCCAACAAGAATTTAATCGACATGTAAAAATCTTAAGTAGGGAAACATTAAAAACGAACTGTACAATGCCTAGAGTAACTATAATTTTTGCTTCGTGCAGTGAATTTAGGAGAAAAAAATAATTTCTTAATTTTTTTGCTTTAATGGTTGCAATTACACTTTCTCACAAAGCTGCGCAAATAGATTATGGTCACAGCAGGGGTAAATAGACACTTTCAACCTCTAGAATAGAGGTAATATCCTTTCGCTTTGGTCCAAAAAAGTTACTTCACGGGGAGAAACGTCAGAATCGAAATGCACACCTAGGTATTTAAAACTTGTACATGCTGTATCGGCTCGTTGTTTGCATACAAAGTTATTTCGTGGTTGTTTAAATTTTTTTCCCTAGAGCTGAATACAGTGCATTTTGTTTCCTGAGTATTAACAGTCAGCTGGTTGATAGTAGACCACTTTAGGGCCCTAACTAGTTCTTTGCTGTTTAGTTCTCCTATTGGGTCTCCCATAAATAATAACGCAGTGTCATCAGCGTTCAATAATGCTTGGGAATATTTTAAGGCTGACGGAAAGTCATTTACGTATAACGAAAAAAGATTGGTCCCAGTACTGTGCCCTGTGGGACCCCGATCAGCAAGGCCTGCAGTTTAGAGATCAAGTTATTCATTACAACATGCTGTTCGCGATTGGTGAGATAACTGTTAAATAAATGTGCTATTTTCTATCTAAAGCCGTAATGACAAAGCTTATGAAGTAGTATGGTATTAGAAATTGTGTCCAACGCCTTTTTAATGTCTAAATGCATAACTATGGCAATCTTGTTGTCATGGAGGGCTCTATTTAATATCTCCGTGAGAACTAGGACAGCAGATCATGTTGATCTCTGCGGTGTAAAACTGTGCTGACTGGCGCTCATAATACTTTATTTGCTTATGAATTTCCTTACGTTTACACGCAGACATTCTTCAAAAATTGCGTCGATAATACCGCGAACTGAAATTTGTCTATAGTTACTTGATTGCGACCATTCTCCATCTTTGTTGATAGGTACCACTTTAGCTACCATTAGTGTTTTTTTTCAGGATATATTGAGCTCGCAATACATTGACTAAGCAGGTGCAATAGATGCATGGCTAATATTTCAATGTTCTATTTAATTACTTTTACAGGAATCGTGTCATGTCCCGAGGCTTTACTTACTTGAAGTCCATTGACTACACTTACTATTTCGCTTAACTCGAGCTCCTTCATTACAAATGCGTTTACAATAGGGTTTATTGGACTTGTAGAATCAGGTACGGAAATCAGCTGATTTGCTAAGAGAGGCCCTACGTTTGTAAATAATTATTGAACGTGTCCACTACATCTTGGTCAATTACATGAGGTAATATGTGTTGCTTACATCGAAGGCCGATAGCATCATTCACTACATTCCACATTTCTGCTCTATTACCACCAGCTTGCTGGATAAGGAACGAGTAATATTCCTTTTTTTTTCTCATTAGGGAGACTGTGGAGTTCATAAGTCGCTTAAATTGGGTTAGGTAATAATCATTATTTCTATTCTGTTTCCATTTTTTGTACCAGTATTCTTCCTTCTTTAAATCATGAAGAATGGATCTTGTCATTTACGAGCAAAAAGGTTTACTTTACTTTTTGACACATGTATTCTCAACACTCTGGGATATCATGGTTTGAAGAGCTTGAAAAAAATTATTGTATTCAGTTTCAACATTTTCCGCGTAAATTTCCGAAAAATCCGTTTCTTCTAGCAGCTTGCGAAACAAGCCATAATTTATATTTCTCTGCAGTTTAGGGCGAATGGGCCTTTGATTATCTACCATTTTCATTTGCATGGCAACAAATAAGGGCAAGTGGTCAGAATCAAGATAAGGGCACACTTCAGCAGAAACCCTTTCATCAACGCTACACAATACATGATCAATTAGTGTACTTGTGGTGGTGGTAACACAGGTAGGTTCCACGATCAGGTTGTGCAAGTTGAAGGATTCCAGCAGCAGTGTGTAGTCGTTTTGGGTATCAGGTGTGATATCGATGTTAAAATCACCAACAATGAGAATACTGTCGTATTCCCATGCGATAAAAGAGTAAGGGGTGTTTCAAAATGCTCAATGAAGGATGGTAATGGTGAACCTGGAGGGCAGTACCCCACTCCTACTATAATTCCACCTGAAAGTTGATAAAGAGTGATTCTATAGCACGGTCACTAACTGAAGTTGTAGACAATACTTGAAAAGCCATGTATTGTCTTAAGTATATTCCTACCCCGCCACCCCTTGCACGTGAATCACGTGAAAGGGAGGAAAATTTATATCCGGGTGGTAAGACAGTCTCATTGTTCATCACCCATGTTTCTCTTACGCCTATTAAATGAAAACTAAATTTATGACGCGATATATACCAAATCAATGCACTGTAATTTTTGCTTAGGCTGCGCAAATTACAGTGTAGTATGGAAAGTGTATCTTTGTTTTCTATTAGTTGGTCTATTTCATAAATTGTGGAAGGCATGTTTTTTTTCTTTTGTACAGGAACAAAATGTTACCCTTGATTTATTTAGTTTACTTTCACCAGGTCGTATTCCGACATGATATGCAGCACAGGTGATTTTTCAGCTATCCGAATCAAGATTTTCTTTTGATCTGTCCAAACAAACTTCCAGCTCTTTTCTTTCTTAAGCTGGCGAGCTTTGCTGAGCAAGAGTTTCGTTTCTACACAAAGATGCTCATTGACGTACACAGGTTCATCATCCCGAAAGCCAAGATCTTTAGAATTCAGTCATTTCTTTTTAGCCGCAGCAATCAACCTGTTCCGGGCCACCTTTGTGCATAACTTGACTACTACATTACGTTTGTCTTTATCTTTCGATTGCACACGGTGCACCACATCGATGTCCTCTTCCGTGACGGCGGCATCGATGGTGAGAGCAATGGTCCCGGCCGTCTTTCGCAGGTCTTCGCTTTCCACGACTGGTAGCCCTCGGATTTCTACATTCATGCTTCTGCTATACTGTTTCAATTCAACAATCTCCTGCTTAGCTTCTCGAAGCTCTTGGGTTGGTCGTTGGGTTTCCGTTTTGCAATCGGCGCCCAGACATTTTACCTCAGCTAGCTCTTTCCGAAAGCCTTCAACATCCTTTCTGAATTCCTCGAACGTGCTATTTATATGGTTCCTAGACTCATAGGCTTCAACAAGTTCCTTTCGTATTTCGGCGTTGGAACCTGCCACTGTTTCGATTTCACTCTTAAGGAATTTAGCGAATACATCAAGTTTCGTAATCTGGTCTGTCAGAACATTAAAATTTTCATTTATACTGTTAGGCTGCTTCTCTCCTAGAGTTTTCGCGATGTCACCAATTCCCCCCCCCCTCCCCCCTCTCCGCGGTTCTTTCCATTCATATCTAAGCTCAGTCGTACACCTCTTACTCTGCTATTAAAACACTGGAGAACTGATTAGCAACACAGAGCAAAAAACGTCACAACGCACTATTGGCAGCAGCAGCCACAGGCGAGTACAGGTACATTCTTTTAAAAGGCCAAGAAGGTATTTCACCAACCTGTCAGTACAGAAATGCGTCGTGTCAGTGTCCGAACTCCGTCGCTGCCGCCGCCAAAGTGCCCAGACCGGCTGTCTCGGAAGATGGCAGCTCATGAAACGGCGGGAAAAACGGACACCGTCAAAGAGTACACTGTGCTATCGAAGAATACACTGAGCAGCCCCAGGATGGAAACAAGATCCGCTTCTCCGCAGCTCCTGGCTGAAGTTCGTATGGGCCACCGGGTGCCCGCAAATGCAGAAGCGCGTCGTGTCAGCGTCCGAACTTCGTCGCTGCCACTGCCAAAGTTCCCTCACCCACTCCGCCCTATTCCTGCGTCTTAATGTTACTCCTATCATTTTCTTTCCCTAGCTCGCTGCGTTATCCTTAACTTAAGCTGAGCCCTTTTCGTTAGCCTTTACGTTTCTGCCCCATAGGTGAGTTCCGGTAAGATACAGCTGTTATGCACATTTCTTTTGGCGGATATTAGTAAACTGCCAGTCATGATCTCAAGAACCTGCCAAATGCGCTCCACCTCATTATTATTCTAGTTATTTCAATCACGTGATCCGGATCTGCGGTCCCTACGTGCTCTAAGTAGGCGTATTCTCTTACCACCTCCAGCACCTCGCTACCAGTAAACTGATCTTCCCTCTCGAGGCTGTTGACATTACTTTGGTTTTCTGCATATTAATTTCTAGACCAATCGTTCTGCTCTGCCTGTCTAAGTCATTGGTCATGCTTTGCAGTTCAGCTCCTGAGTGACTTGGCAAGACAATGTCGTCAGCGAATTGCAGATTACTGAGGTATCCTCCATTAACTCTTACCCCAACTAATCCCAGTCTAGGCCTTTGAGTATCTCCTGTAAACAGGCGGTGAATAGCATTGGAGAGATCATGACTCCCTGCTTGACATCCTTCCTTATTGGAATTTGTCACCATAGTTGTTTATGGAGGACTATGGTGACTGTGCAGTCGTTATAGGTATCTTCTAGTATTTTTACATAAACTTCTTGTACCCCCCCATTCCGCAATGCCTGCATGGCAGCTGACGTTTCGACTGAATAAAATGCTTTCTCGTAATCTATACAGGGTATATAGAGCGGGTGGTTAGGTTCTGCGCGTTTCTCTATCACCAAATTAATAGCGGGAGTATGGTGTATTGCCGAATAACATTTACGAAAGCCTGAAACATCATTTGGTTGATTGTAGTCTAGGATTGTCCTGAATCTATTAGAGATTACCTTAGTAAGTACTTTATCGGCAACGGACAGTAAGCTACTTTGTCTTTAAATTTTGGAGTCGTTGAAGTCTCCTTTCTTATGGCTTGATATGTTAGCATTTTCCAAGCTTTTGGTAAGCTCGAGCTAATAAGCCACAGCGTATACAGAGTGGCTAGTTTCTCTAGCACAATGTCACCTCCGTCCTTCAACAGGTCTGCTGTTACCAGATTCCAAACAGCTTCTTCCCCCTTTTACATTTCTCTTAAGGCTTTCCTAAGGCTTACTTCCTCGTTCCCTACTGGCGGACGGTCCCATTGCTGTGCACTACTGCGTCTCTCATTAACGTCCTGATTACATTGGCTACTGTACAGATTTCTGTAGGCATCTTCGGCTAACTACCTTATCCGTATTGCTGATAACTTTCTTCTCTTTGTCTCAGTGCATACGTCTAATTTCTGCCTACACCTAGTTTTCTATTCACCGCTTTTAGGCTACGTCCGTTTTTAAGAGCATGCTCAATTTTCTGCATATTAAACTTTCTTATGTCGGTCACCTTGCGCTTATTGATTAGCTTTGATACCTCTGCTAGTTCTATTCTGTCTGTGGGGTAAGATGCTTTCAAGCTTTGCCGTTTCTTAATCTAATCTACCATCTCCTTAGAGATTGCCAGTATCCTGTCCAACCAGTTTGCTGCCTACTGCGCACTCTGTCATGAAACCTGTGAGATTAACGTTCATTTCTTGAATATTAAGGCAGTTGTGCTCCGTTAAAGCCGAATATCTCTTCGGCTGCGAGATACTGAATTCACCTACCTTTCCTATTACCCCTAACTCGTCCATTCCGTTCCCTCTTCTAGTATAATAATTCGAAACCTAACCATCCTGTGGTCGCTACAACGCACCTTTCCAAGGACCCCCACATCCTTCAAACATAGCATATCTTACGTTGAGAAGTACCACGATGGCTGGAAGTGAGGCATAAATGAGCAGTGGAAATAACGTCTGTTTCTTGAGAAGGTAAT